>NW_024080993.1:1844865-1858653 GCF_003009895.1 Hyaena hyaena | reverse complement strand
AGGACTGATGGATGTGGGGGGGAGGGGAGGATGGGCATGGAGGTGGGCACTTGTGGGGATGAGCACTGAGTGTTATGTGGAAACTAATTTGACAATAAACTATTTGTAAAAAAAAAAAAAAAAAGAAAAAGAAAAGTTCAAAAATAAAATAAAATAAAATAACTGCAAAAAAAATAAAAAAAAATAAAAAAAAGGGGGGGGTGCCTGGGTGGCTCAGTCAGTTGAGCGTCCATCTTCGGCTCAGGTCATGATCTCACGGTTCGTGGGTTCAAGTCCTGAGTTGGGCTCGGCTTACACATCACATGCTTTTAACTTCTTAAAGTTTTGCAGAGAAATTTTATAGTTTCATCTGTAAAGAAAGATAGATGTTAGGAATGACTGAAGTTAACAAACATTTGTAAGGAGTAGTTTTTCTGGCTCACAGTATCCTTGCTTAACCGTCACAAGTATGATTTACCACAGTGACTGTACTTCATGCCACTTTAGGATGTGGTCAGGGTAGGACCAAGTAAGACTCACATTTTATTTATTTATTGGGGGGAGGGGCAGAGAGAGAGAGAGAATGGGAATCCCTGGCAGGCTCCAACACTGATGCGGGGTCAGAACTCACGAACAGTGAAATCATGGTGGGAGCCAAAGTCAGATGCTTAACCAACTGAGCCACCTAGGCTCCCCAAAGACTCACATTTTAATAGAAAATTTCTTTTTCTCTTTTCTTTCTTTTTTCTCCCTTCTTTCTTCTTTCTCTTCCCTTCCTTCCCTTCCTTTCTTGAATTACTGATTGTGTACATGTCTGTGTGTGTGTGTGTGTGTGCCTGCATGTCTGAATGTTTGTGTCCTTCCGCATCTCTGAATTCTAACCTCCTTGCATGGGGAAGCCACAATGCCACCTGTCTTACCTCCCCTGTCCTGCACAGCCAGTGGGAATCTTTTCTCCTACCAATGCTTACAGTTTCCAAGCGAAACAGTATTCACGGTACTTAGCCACCAGCACCAGGCAATCAGTAGGCACTGTATTTTTAGGTAACAGTCATGACACCAAACTTGTATTGACCACTGAATTTGTGCCAGGTACTGTCCTAAGCACCTTACTCAAATGAGCTCATTTAACCCTCAAAACACTCCATTAAGAAAACAGTAATTTGTGGGCCACCTGGGTGGCTCAGTCAGTCCGACTTCAGCTCAGGTCATGATCTTGTGATTTGTGAGTTCCAGCCCTCATGTCAGGTTCTGTGCTGACAGCTCAGAGCCTGGAGCCTGCCTTGGATTCTGTTTCTCCCTCTCTCTCTGCCCCTCCCCTGGTCATGTTCTGTCTCTCTCTCCTTCAAAAATAAATAAACATTAAAAAATTAAAAAAAAACCCAAAAGAATACAATAATTTATAAGTGTAAATTTTTTTACTCTTCAATAATTATTTATTTGTAATTTTTTAATGTTTATTTATTTCGAGAGACAGAGACAGAGCACGAGTGGGGGAGGGGCAGAGAGAGGGAGACACAGAATCTGAAGCAGGCTCCAGGCTCCAAGCTGTCAGCACAGAGCCTGACGCAGGGCTCGAACCCACAAACCATAAGATCATGACCTGAGCCGAAGTCGGACGCTTACCCGACTGAGCCACCCAGACGCCCCTCTTCGGTAAGTTTTTAAAGGGCCTTGAGCCTTAACTATGTTCTTTTGGGGTGGTGGGTAGGGGAGCAGTGAGTTGAAACTTGGATGCCGCAGGCGGAGGACAAGGGTTAAGTGACAAATTCACCAGAGGAAGAAAACTTTCCCCATCTTTGCCATCCCTTCTTTTGCAACATTTTATTTAAAAGCTTTTCAAATATATAGAAAAGTAGGAAGAATAGTACATAAGATGTACATTCTAAGCTCAACAATCACTAATATTCTGCACATATAATATACAATTACATATATAGAGTAAAACCTTGGATTGGGAGTAACTTGTTCTGCGAGTGTTCTGCAAGACGAGCAAACATTTCTAATAAATGTTAAATAAATATAAATACATAAATAACTTGATAAACGAGCAATGTCTTGCAACATCATGTGATGTTGCCAAACGTCAGATGATCACAGTTCAGCCAATGGTTCTCTCTCTCTCTCTCTCTCTCGCATACGCACGCACGCTTACGGATTGTGGGTGATCCTGTCCCATGCTTGGATGCTCAGTCTCACGCCACCTGTTTGGTAGAAACCCATGATTGTTCAGTGATTGGAAGGTGCCCACAACTGACACTAGTGTATTTTTTGTCACTTCCAAGCACCTACGGACAGTCCTTTGCTTTTCCAGACAAGAGTGAGCTTAGGAAGGCTCTGCTTTGTTCTAGGTCAGGCTGCCTGCAGATGGAGACCCTTTCCTCTGCTGCCTGATTGCAGTTCCATTAAATACAGTGTATGACAGGAGTTTATTAATACTGTACTGGAGTCAACCTCTGTGCGAGTGTATCCAATGGCCCCCATGCAGAAGATTCCAACAGACAGCAGTGATTCCATTAGTGATAGTGAAAGACGTCCTACACAATAATCCTCCTCTCTCTTGTCTCCTTCACACCAGCCACGAAGGTTTTCAAAGGTGAGTGCAGGTTAATTTGTTTATTTTGCTTTACATTTTGTATTTTCTTTATCATTTTGTATTATATTACAGTATTGCAATCATTTTTATGTGAATATTTTTGGGTTTTGGAATGAATCATCTGAGTTTCCATTATTTCTCTCTGGGAAATTCACTTTGGAATACAAGTGCTTTGGATTACAAGCGTTTCCAGAATGAATTATACTCACAAACCAAGGTTTTACTATATATATATACATACACACATAGATTTATATATACATATATATAAATATACAAGATACATACATATATAAATATACAAGATACATACATATATAAATATACAAGATGTATACATATATAAATATACAAGATTTACTATACACACACACACACACACACACACACACACACACACATATATGAATGGTTTTGCTGAAGCACTTGAAAGTAAGTTGCTAATATCTGGACATTTCCTTCCTAAGTGCTGCATACGCACCTTCTTAAAATAAGGGCACTGGCTTCCATAACCACAATGCTGTTATCATACCTAAAGAAATTTACAATAATAGTGAATATGGTTTGTCTTTTTTTCTCCATCCCTATTTGTCTAATAAAAAGGCAAGAGAGGGGGCACCTGGGTGGCTCAGTTAAGCAGCCAACTCTTGATTTTGGCTCAGGTTATGATCTCACGATTTGTGAGTTTGAGCCTCGCATTGGGATTCTCTCTCTTTCCCTCTCTCTGTCCTCTCCCCACTTGCACACTTGTGTGTATCTCTCTCTCAAAAATAAAGAAACTTAAAAAGAAGGGCAACAGAGAAAAGAATTTTGAATTTGAATTCTAATAAACTAGTATTCTATATATTTTTGGTGATATGTAAATATTGTAGTTAGTCTTTCTTTTTACTTGGAAAGCACTTGCTACTTTGATGAGGAGGGAAGATAGCTTTTAATAGTTTGAAAATTGAAACTCACTCTCTTACTAAGGTAAATAGGAACATGCTCATGGTATGGCTGGGAAAATTAAGACTGAAAGTTATAGTTTGAGCCTCTATGGATTTGAATTCTTGTTTTTTTCCCTAAAAAGTCAAGTTTAATTTAGGGCTAATCAATAATTCACAGATGTGATCCGTAACCAAGAGATTTAACAGTTTAATAAAGAAGAAACCACACACAGGTCCAAAATTTAACAGTTAATAGATGGGACTTTGACCTCCATTTTCAAAACTGTGCACCAGTAAAGATCCAATTATATCAGTGAACTAGTGACAGATTATGGGTTTCTTTTTCCATTTATGAAAGAAATCTCTATTTTTGCTGACAACAGAAAAACGTAACTTTAAAAATCTTGAAAAAATAATGTGTAAGCTTTGCTTCATATTTATTTCCTCCAAGCCAATTAGTGCTTCAAGACTCTTTGTGCTGATAAAGTTTTCTAACATTCTAGATTTTCCTCCAAGTATTTGGTGATACTTGATTAAATGCCTGATAATTTTGCTGTTAATGACAGGATTTTAAAAATTACTTTTTATGATAATGATGAATATTAGCTGGTCTCTGACAGAGGTAATTGTTCTTTCGTTTAGGTTTGGAATGGTGTCTGGTCATTCCTAGTTCTCGTGGATAGAGGAAGATGTGATGGAACTTCTTATACAAAAATATCCAGATAAGTAAGAAATACGCAACTGTGGAAATCATATTGTGGTAATATTGGAGGAAGTATTAGTTTTGCTTTCATGGAGGGGCTGAACAATAGCGGAAGTGTTCTGAAAGGGAATAATGGTCTTAGCTAAGATGCTACTATAAGATGTGAGTTTTGGTGAGTACCAACTGGATTTTCAGTACCTGTTATGAAATCAGGCTGCTGGGAGTTGAACTGAGTCCCCCTGAAAATGATATATTGAGGTACTAAGCCCCAGGACCTCAGAGTGTAACTTTTTTTAGAAATAAGATTTTTACAGAGGTAAACAAGTTAAAATAAGGTCATCAGAGTGGACCCTAATTAAATATAACTGGTTTCCTTAGAGCAAGAGGAAATTTGGACACAGAGACACATACAAGGTGAAGGCCAGTGGGGATAAAGGCACAGATCAGGGAGAACGCTCTACAATCTGACAGACATAAGATTGCCTGAAGCCTGGAGAGGTGCATGGAATGGATGCTCTCACCCCCACCTCCAGCCCTTACCAACACCTTGGTCTCAGACTTTTAGCCCCCAGAACTGTGAGACCGTAAATGCCTGTGTTTAAGCTGACCAGCCTGTGGGACCCTGTTACTGCAACTCTGGGAAACTGATACCCAGGCCAATTTCTTGAGCTGAAATGTATGAGGATATAGGGTGTGATTTTTGCTCAGTGACTAGGTTACTACTAATGTAGTGTAAGATTTCCTTTGGGGAACTAAATAGTGTTGCACATATTTACTTAAGGAGTCTTTCCTTTGGGTTCCTTTGGAGTTAAATCGATCAGTGGTTTTATTTTAAAGTGAATCATGTAAGTGTCCACATGAAAATTTAATTAGAGAACACAAGTGATTAGCTACTGACCAGTGCAATATTAGCAATGATTACATCTTTCTGCTTTGGAATATTTTTGGTCTGCTCCACCTCTCCTCATCTGGTGATTGTTCCTGACCCACAGGATAATCCCTGCTCTGCCCATATCATGTGGGTGAGGCTGTGAGCTCCAGCTAGTCCCAGAGAGCTCCAGTAAGAGTTCTTCATTTCTCTGGTCATTGTGCTATTTCAGTGAGGAGGACACAACCCAGGCTAGACCAATCTGTGTGTTTCTAGGGAACTTACCAGCATGATGAGGAGAAATGCCCTTTTTATCAGACATTCTAAGTCCTAAAGTGACTGCAGACTTCTGTCTGGGGATGGATGGAAGCCTCACTGAAAATTCTGGAGCTAAGCTGGGGCAGGAGATACAGGCTCAGTCATAATTCTTACTCCCTGGATCAAACTCTCCACAATCAGAAATATTCTTTTTTTAAAAAATTTTTTAAATGTTTTATTTATTTATGAGAGAGGGAGAGAGACAGCATGAGCAGGGGAGGGTCAGAAAGTGAGGGAGATATAGAACCTGAAACAGGCTCCAGGCTCTGAGCTGTCAGCACAGAGCCCAACGTGGGGCTCGAACCCACAAACCGTGAGATCATGACCTGAGCCGAAGTCAGATGCTTAACTGACTGAGCCACCCAAGCACCCTTTAAAAAAATTTTTTTTAAATGTTTTATTTATTTCTGGGAGAGGGAGAGAGTCCATGATAAGAAATATTCTTTTGATTTTCTACTTATATGAATGAGCCAATGACATCTCCTTTGTACTTGAAGCCGTTTTGAGTTGGGTATTTGATACTGACAGTAAAAAAGTGTCTTAATGAACTGTGAAGTATAATCTTATTTTTTGACCCTTCATGGCCTCTGGAAGTCTTGGACTGTTGCTTTGCTAGAATATTCTGGAGCATGATGAGACCTCAGACAGCTCAGTTTTGAGATGATCAAATCAACTCAATTTAAGAATTGATTCAGTTTTTTATCCTACATCGTCGGAATAACACTGATGTCCAAATTCATCAAAATGTCAGTGGGATGGTTTTCCGTATAATGTGGGATGATCACAGTCGTAATTTGCCCATGACCTTGTGGCGGGTTGTGTTTTTCAACAGCTGCGTGTATTCATATATGTCATCCGGAGCCTGTTCTTACAATGCAGTCTTCTGATTTCCCACTGAGACTTGGCCTCTGGGTTTCTTCCTGGTGAATCTGGGGGAGGTGTAGCTTGGGACTGCTCCAACCAGGATAAAATGGTGGAGGTGATGCTCTTTGACTTCCGAGGCTAGGTTCTAAAAGGGTTGTGGTTTCCATGGGGCACTCTTCCAGATGTTTGCCTTTGGAAGCCCGTCACCTTCTGCAATGAAGGCCAAGCCAAGAGAAGAGAGGAGATGGGCCCTCAGCCTCCTGCCAGCACCACCCACCAGACACATGGGTGGACAGGGCTTTAGATCACTCTAGCCCTCAGCCTTCGAGGCCCCAGGCATTGTGAAACAAACCTGAATTGTAACTACTGTGCCTCATCTGAGTCCCTGATCCACTCAATACATGAACATAACAAACAGTTGTTTTCCACTAGTAAGTTGCAGGGTGGTTTATCACACAGCCAGGGTGAGGTCATTGGCGACATGTCAGGATTCCCTTCCCCGTGTGCTTCCGGTGAGGGTGAGCCACATGAGAGATTCTCCTGGAAGACTTGGCCGGGGTGTGTGAAGCTCACATATGTTGTCACTGGCTTGCTGTCTTATTAGCATAAGGCTGCTCTGGGGCCTGGGTCTGCCTTTCTGGGCTGGTGAATGGTTAGCTCCATAACAAAGGGCCAGACTTCCTCAGGACACCTGTATCCTTAAGGTTAGAGGCAACAAAAAGTGACACATGACGGAATCTTGTTTGTGCTGTGGGTTTCCTTTTATTCCCCTTCTATTTGTCCCTCCGTGTGCACAATTACTTGCCTCTGGTACCGCTCACTGCTTCCTGCACCTGCTCCCTGTTTACATTAGTATTGCCGCGGTCGTCACTGATTTGAAGATCTGAATACATTTTGAGGCTGTAAATAAGCTTTGAATATGAGCTGTTGTCTGAGAAACCTTTCCCAAGTATATATGAATAGATTTTTATCCCCAATTGACCTGGTAAATATTCATATTAAGGACAAGGCTTGCTTGTTTATCTTCATTCCTTGGATGACTCTTCACCCAACTTGTTAGGCCAAGATGCCTTAGTCTGCTTAGGCTGCTATAACAAAATACCACAGACGGGGTGGCTTAGACAACAGACATTTATTTCTTACAGTTCCAGAGGCTGGGAGTTCAAGATCAGACTCTCAGCATGGTTGGTTCCTAGTGAGAGCTGTCCATCCGTCTTGTAGAGTGCCATCTTCTTGATGTGTCCCCATATGGTGGAGAGAAAGCTCTGGTCTCTTCTTCTTCTTATAAGGACACCAGTGCCATTGTGGGAGCCTCATCTCATGGCTTCATCTATACCTAGTGACCTCCTAAAAGCCCCATCTTCTATACCATCACATTGGGGGATAGTAAGGCTTTGCCAAATGAATTGGAGGGTACACAAATATTCAGTCCACAACACAAGATAAAAAACAAATTTTGTTAACCTACGAGGACTTCTCTTAAAGGATTTACATGTATATTCATGGTTGAGTGTTTTTGGAATTTGACAATTGAAAGGACACTCTGACTACTATATGTGGACCAGGAGGGGCAGGTTGGAGAAAGACCATCTGTAGTTCTTCCACAGTCCCTGAGGCTGATGTAAGTTGCCTTTCCATTAGTAGTATTTGGTTGTACATAATAAAGATCCCATCATGCGCTGAGTAGCTTCCTCATGGAGAAGGAGGCCAAGAAAGTGAAGGACACCAATGGACAACATGCTGATGATTCATAGTGAAACATGGCAACCCTTCAAAGCAAAACAATCATTATTTTCTACCAGTGGAGGTGCCCTCAAAGAGACATGCCTTTACACAACCCAATATATTATATTCTTAGTTCCAGATGTAGCAAGGTTCATCGACACACTGAGAACGTAAACCAAGTAGAAGTACTCTTTACATCAAGAAAGGCTGGAGAGGCATCAATGCTTTGATACCTTGGGATAAACCGTGTATGGAAAATGTTTGCCTGGCTTCCCTGGTGCCCCCTTTGGCTGGACCAGCCCGCACCCATGTCTGTATTACAAAACCTCCTGGCAACAGCTGGATGGACGAGATTTAGAAACATGACCAATGCTGAGCCAATAAGATTATTCTTTTCCTTGGAGTTTAGATTTTCACTGAAAAATCCTCAATCTATGTGATCTCTACTAGAATGCTGTTATGGATCGAATCCCCCATCCCCCATTTATATATTGAAGACTTAACCCCCAAGTTGGTAATATTTGGAGACAGAACCTTTACAGAGGTAATTAAAGTTCAATTAGATCATAAGGATTGGGACTAATTTGATTGGACTGACATCCTTGCAAGGAAAGGAGGAGACACCAGAGATGTCTTTCTCTGTGCCTGCACACACAGGGAAGAGGCCAGGGAGAAAGCACCAGCAAACTGAGGACACAGGGTGGCCTCACCAGAAGCCATTGTACCAGCACCATGATGTCAGACTTCTAGCCTCCAGAGCCGTGAGAAATAAATGTTTGTTGTTTCTAAGCCACGTAGTCTATGGTACTTGGTCATAGCAGCCCAAATGGACAGAGAGATGTTGGTTTCATTTGACATTAATTAATCCAAAGAGCTCATCGAGTTCATACTCTGTGATGGGAAAACAAATGGAATGTTTCCCAGCCTCAGGGCAGTCTGTCTGCCTTAGAAGGAAAAGTGACCAAACTGTGAGCCATAATCTGAGACTGAATACTGGATGTTTGTCATTTTGGCCCCCAGAGCCTTCTCCTTGCCCTGAGAAATCCCTGCCTCACCCTTTTCCAATGCCACATTTGGGGCCAAGTTTGCCTGATGACTCCATGTGTAAGGCAATCAGTACATTCCATCCTTCTGATCAGAATGGTTGGCTTCCCAATGGTCACATGACACGAATCCCATCCATCATGGCTAAGGAGATTCAGTTCCCAGCCTTTTGTTGTCATAGAGGAAGCATACTTCCTTTTCTCCTTGGCGCATAGGTGACTAGATGATGGAGCCGAAATTGTGGCAGCTGCCTTGTGAGCCCATGAGTCCTGGGTGAGGACTGAACATTGAGAAAGCAGAACTGGAAATCCACAGACAGAAGCTCCATCTCAGGGAAATCATCTGAACCTGGATCAAACCGTACCTGAAGCTTCTGCTGGATTTTCAGTTTTGTGAGCAAATACATTCTTTTTCCTTTTCTACAGCTGGTTTGAGTTAGGGTTGTTGTCACTTGCGGCAGAAAGTATCATAACTAATACAGTTATTAGAAGTTGAGTTGTGAGGTCAGGCAATCTATAAACTGGGCAGACTGTGCTACAAACAGGTTCTCCAACTCAAGTAGGTATGCTTTCTCCTTTCTTTGAAATCATAAAACACTTTGCTTCCACAGCTGATATAGCATGTATCGCATATTGCCTTGAATTGCAATTACAGTTCTCATATGGTGGGTACAAATTTCACAACCATCAAACTCCGGTGTGCAGAAATGTAACTTTCTTTATTGTTTTATAAGTGAGCTTAATTTAACTCACAAACCCTCATTTCTGTGAATGATGGAGAACTTAATTTTGCTGATTCCAGGCAATCTTGTCAGCCCTTGGTATAAAACTTGGTATCTTCCGGGGGGAAATACCTAGTTAATTCAGGACTCCTAATCCCTCCGCCCCTATCTGTTTTCCCTGTGGGTTGGTCCATGTTCTAGCAAGCATGTTCAGGAGGCGAAGTGTCTGGTCTAGGAGAGACCGCTGACCTGGTGCAGACCTCTGGGATTGGGGGTGAGTCCTCTGCTGCTGGCTTTGTCTGCACCCAGCTTGCAGCTCGGTTTCTAGGAACTCAGCCACGTCCTTCATCCAGTCCCCAGCATGGGCTGCCCACAGGTGTCCCTGATCTCGAGCACAGTCACCTCCCTCCATGCACGGCAGCGATCTACTCAGCTCCCAGCGACATCCTACTGCAACGTTTGGGGACCCTTGAATCCTTCATGCCCTGCAGGAGTGAGGGGCCAGGGGATGGGGATACCTTAGTGTCCTGTGCCTTTAAGCCAGCTTTGCTCCCATTTCTGTGCTCTGAGAACCACCCCAATTCTTGGATGAGCCCTCTCTGTAGCTGCAAACCCATGGTGTGGGGAGGGTGAGTGCTTTGGCCCCAAAGCAGGTACAGAGCCTCCCCCTCCCCTCCTTGGCCTGCTGGCCCCTCTGTGAGCTCTGTGGCCTCGCCCAGGAGGGGGTCATCCCCTTGAGCTGGGGGTCAAGCTCTTTGCTCTGGACACCCCCATGCTGGCTCTTGATGTTACCTGAATAATAAGAAAAACCCTTTCTTCTCTCACCAGCATGGCTCTTACAACAGAACATTGTTTCCAGGCCCAGCCTGTGCTCTTGGTTCCTTGAAGTTCACCCCGGAGCTCCAAGTGCAGAGTCCCAGGGCTTGTCCTGGCTGCCCCGTTGGGACCAGCTCTTCCCTGTGACTTCACAGTCTGTGTCTCGTGGAGGAAGGGCTGCCGGGGAAAAGGGAAAACCACAAAGCAGATTTGCCGGGAATAAAAAGCACTTGGGGACTGTTTCGTTGTGTAATCTGGCTCGGTGAGTTCCATCGCTGTCTTCCAGCCGAGAAAGTATGAAAGTGTCCTGTCCGGCTCCCTGGGGGGTGGGGCATTCGCTGCGGCCACTGTAGCCAACACTCTGACATCCTTGCGAGGGCCCAAGTCCACCCGGTGTACTGAGAAGCTCAACCAGCAGGAGGAACTTTCTAGGATTTTTCTGTAGGCCCATTGGCCTCTGGATGATCACTGCTCCTTCAGCCTCTGGAGGTTGGCCTTAATATTTTCTATCAATAATAGTAGCAGCTTCCTGCTCAAGGAATTGACACTGAGTGTCCTGCAGAGTAGGCCCTGGGTGGCACTCAAAGTCATTCTGAGTGGGTTGTGCGTTCACCTGTGTCCCCAAATGCTAGTGGAAGTTCTGGCACCTGGCACCTGTGAGGGTCGCCTTGTTTGGAAATCGAGTCCTTGCAGGGTTAAGCAGTTAAGGATCAAGGTGAGATGACATCAGCTTAGAGTGGCCTCTAAATTCAATGACTGGTATCCTTTCGGGACAGGGAGAGACATTCAGAGACAGAACACAGGGAGAAGACCACGTGGCGGCCGAGGCAGAGACTGGAGAAGTGTGTCCACCAGCCAGGGAGCACTGAGGGTGGCTGGGCCACCAGACAGTAGGAAGGGGCAGGCAGGTCCCTCCCGCAGAGCCACTGAGGCGGCATGGCCCTGCAGCCCATGGTTTCAGACTTCTGGTCCCCAGACGGTGAGAGAGTAAGTTTCTATTGTTTAAATAGAAACATTTGTGCTGCTTTGTTCCTGGGAAAGGAGCACACTCAGGACGCCCCCTCCTCCCCTGTTTCCCTCTCCCCCGTACCAGGGTCACATATTCTTTTTTCTTTTTTAATGTTTATTTATTTCTGAGAGAGAGACAGAATGTGATCAGGGGAAGAGCAGAGCGAGAGGGAGACCCAGCATCCGAAGCAGGCTCCAGGCTCGGACCTGTCAGCACAGAGCCTGATGGGAGGCTTGAACTCATGAGTGGAGGCGTGAGATCATGACCTGAGCTGAAGTCAGACGCTCAACCGCTCAACGGACTGAGCCCCCCAGGCTCCCCTCCCAGGGTCAGACATTCTGAAGGCTGTGACCTTGCAGGATCCAGAGAAGGCTAAATAGGGAGTGAGCACCAACTTAATCCCCTTTGGTGCCCTGGTGGTGATTCTCAAGCTGTAGCCTCCATAGGGGGCACCAGAGAGCCGCTTAGGCTCCTGGCTTTAACCCCAGAGATTCTGATTCAGTAAGTGTGGAGTGTAGCCAGGAATCGGCATTTCTAAGAACCTTCCAGGTGCTGCTGCTGCTGCAGATGCAAGGGCCACACTTCGAAACCCACTGGCCCAGGCTCTGTGGCTTGATGGACGAGACCTGAAAGGGCAAGTGCACTGGGCGGGAGAGGTTTGCTGAAATTTACTTGCGGGTGAGAGCTTTGAAGTTGCGCAAAGGATGGAGAGAATGTGTGATGGGTTGAGGGTCAGGAGGAGGTGCAAGGGGATCCCCCAAACACTTCGGTTAGGCAGAAGAGACTAGCTTAACTTAGAAAAGAGGAGCTGGGTATTCCTGTGCACGCGCGCATCTGTGTGCATGCACTGTGTGCACGCAAGCACGCAGTCACAGCCTTGTTGAGTGCTCTGAGTTACCTGGGCAAGAGCCATCGGCGGCGGCAGCTCCCAACACAAAGGGCAAGACAGCCACAGCCCCACGTCCACACACACACACACACACACACACACACACACACACACACACATCATTCCCGCGTGAATTCCTCCTGGTGTGCAGCAATCTATTTCTGTCCGAGAGCCCTCAGATCCCCATTTGCAGCTACTGGCAATTTGGGGTTTGCTCTTTCCCACCTCACTGTCCCACCCAGCCAAGTTCAGGGTTTCATCTTGCTCTGCCTTTTCCGTGTCAGTTACACAGAAGGAAGTTTGGACTCTTCTCTGCTTCTGTTGTTCTTTTCACCTCTCTGATCATTTGTTTCATGGCTGCAGATACTGCACTTTGCAGAGGGGATCTGAATGCCTCTGATTCTTTGTTCCCAGACGAACCTGGGCCGGCAGCCACCACCTCTCCGCAGCCTGTACACCGTCCGTCTGCCAGCAGGTGGCAGAATGCCCATCCTTCTGGCTGTTTCGAAGAGATTCTAAAATGGGTGTGTTCCAAGCCTCAGCCCATCGCTGTGTGCCTTCCTCTCTTTTACAAAAAGCACAGAGAAGGGGCTTCAGGTTCAGAGGCTCAGTTATCACATTCCTCTTTCCAGCATATTCTCCTCATCACTCTGAAAAGGTGCTCTTCCTTCGCCAGCCCCCTCTGGGCTTCCTGTCTTCCATAGTTACTTATTCTAACGGATTCCCAAGGGTTTGTATCTGCAGTGGGCGCTAAGGGCACCCCACCGGGGCCCCTTCACGGGGGAGTACCTGACCCCCTACCACTGTGAGTGCAGAGAGTCCCTGGATGGCGATAACTGCTCTCAGGTGGAGAACTTCCGCGCTGAGAGTTCCCACATCCCTGGCGAGTGGGGGGGAAGCCCCAGCCAATGACTGTCTGAAAAGCGGTACAAAAGGCCAGCCCCTTGCCTTGGGTGTGCCTTGTGCCCCAGAACGCCCTGGGGATCTTTCTAGACTTTCCCCAACTCCGGATCTTCTCTGAGCTCCTTCACCTGCTCCATCCTGTTTCCTCCTAAAAGCCCCCCTCAGAGCATCACATCCATCCGAATCCTGTCTCAGGCTCTGCATCTAGGGATCCACATTAAAACGGTGTCCACACTGAATGTGCAGTGTGTGTGTGTGTGTCTGTGTGTGTGTGTGTTTTAGCTGATGTGAAGAGTGTTCCTCTATCAGCCCACACCCTTTCCTTCTTTTTCTTTTTTTCTTAAATTTTTTAATGCTTTTTTTTTAAATTTATTTCTAGGAGAAAGAGAGAGACAGCGTGAGCAGGGGAGGGTCAGAGAGAGAGGGA
>NW_024080993.1:1460969-1843672 GCF_003009895.1 Hyaena hyaena | reverse complement strand
TCCCTCCCTCCCTCCTTCCCTCCCTCCCTTCCTTCCTTCCTTCCTTCCTTTCCTCCCTCCCTTCCTTTCCTTCTTGCTCTCTTTCTTTCTCTCTCTTTCTTTCCCTTTCTTTTTTTAAATAAAATTTTTGATGTTTTTATTTATTTCTGGGAGAGAGAGAGACAGCGTGAGCAGGGGAGGGTCAGAGAGAGAGGAAGACACAGAATCTGAAGCAGGTTCCAGGCTCTGAGCTGGCTGTCAGCACAGAGCCCGACGCGGGGCTCAAACCCACGAACCGTGAGATAATGACCTGAGCCGAAATTGGATGCTTAACCGACTGAGCCACCCAGGCGCCCCGTCTTTCTTTCTCTTTCCGATGATGGTTTTCCATCATTGCTGTCCTTTCTTCTCCACTGCCAGTGACTTTTAGCATCTCCGCAGGTATTGGTGGCTTTTGGTGCCTCCTCTTTTGCAAACCACCTATGATTTTTTTTTTCGAATTTAAAGAACTTTGTTTATTCTAACATTAATCTCTTGTTGTTTTATACAGTGAAAGTGTCTTCTCTGAGTGGGCCATCTGTGTCTTTCCCTTGTTGATGGCATCCTTCATTGAGTGGAAATCCTTAAGAGATACTGCCTTATGCTCTCATTGTCGTACGGAGATTTTGACAAAATAGCTCATTTATATTTCACCTGGCCTTTGCTGCAGCCCTCCAACCGTGACTCGGGCACGAATCCATAGGGACCTAGGTTAAGAAACACTCAGAGTTACAGAGACCATTTTCACACAAAGTCATTGACACTTTTCCATTGACCCATGAATCTAGTTTTTGCACCCTGGCCCTCTCTTCTATGCGTCTGAGTTATTTTTCTGGAGCTTTCCAGTCCCTCATGCATGTGGACGCCTGATGGACCACCACTCTGAACCCCTAGAGCTGCATCGGCTCACTTGAGTCGCACAGAAAACACATGTCAGCATGCTAAGCTGGTCCCCACACTACAGCATAAACAATATGAGTTAATTCACTGCAGACCCTCTTGAGAGGAACTTTTCATTTCTGTGTGTCTCAATAGGTCCCCAGTCATACACTGTTGCTCTTATAGTAAGCAAACAATATTATAGCAAACACCCAGGTGGGTACGCAATGCTGAACAGCATGATCTACATTCCAAAGGTTGAGAAGAAAGGTTTTCTTATTTCCTATTTTGCTTTGGGGACCCCCAAGAGGATCTCCCCACCATTGGGTATCTTGGTAGGTTGATACTCCGAGGAAAGAGAATTGAGAAGATGACTATGGTGTCCTACATAAATGACTGCAAGACACCCATGTACTAGGGTCTCGGGGTAGTGGGTACAGATACTGGTACCTCTTTTCCCCTTGATTGGATAGTTCTTCCAAGGCTTAAATCTGAGAAGATCCCCCAGGTGTCCATATAACTCCTGAGTTACCAGTTGTAAGGAAAGTTTAAGTAGAGTATCTAGGGTCAGGGAAAGGACTTTCCGCAGTTCATCTTGACCAAAATGGCCGATGAATGTGGCTGTGGTTCCAATCTGTTGATGTGAGACTTTCTCCAGCTCTTCATTAGCACTTCTCTGTCCCCAAAGTTGACATCTCCCATCCCGCATTTCTGATTTCCAGCTGACTCCTGTCCCAATACTCTCTCTTCCCAGTTTGCTGCCCCATGATGCACTGTATGCTGATTATTGTGGCAAATCCACGCAAACGTCAGCTCTTGTTTTCTTTATGTATTCAAGGCGTTTTTGTTTGAACGAAGGCAGAATTTGCTTACCCCTATTAGAATAAGGTTTGAGCGGTACTTAAGGAAGGTCTGTAGACCCTGGGAGGCTCCTTTGTGGCTCAGAGTCACCAGAATGCTTACCCTCCTTGACTCCACATAGAAGAGTGGTACTTTTGTACCTGCATGCTGCTCTAACTAGTTGACTACCAACCTTTTAGCTGTGTGGGCATATTTTATGGGTTTCTTATTGAGAATGAGAATTTTTACCCAATGAAAACACACACTTTGGTCATCTGAGGAATTTTTAAACTACCTTTACTTTAGATGCATTATGGTTTGTAAGGCATAAAGACTGGCAGAACTCTTTTTTCCCCTCCAAAGCCACATTGTTTTTTCTCTCCACTTTTAAAGTTGTTACAGATTAACTTGATAGAGATTTTCCTCCCAGGATCATTTTTAGCAGAAAACAGTTCACACATGTAGCAAAGACCCAGGCTGCTGGGTATGACTCAAATAATGACCATAGCACAAAGGAAGCACCCAGGGTGTTTTAAGGTGAAGTCCACTATAAAACCTAGGAGGCGTGGCTAAAATGCAGACTCTTGGATCCTATATCCTCCGACTTGAGGTGATGTAGATGTCTGTATTTAAGCAAACATTATAGATATGATTTGAGCACAATTAGACTGCACTGCATCATTTATCTACTGTGTTCCAGGTACGTTCATGCATTATATCATTTAATCTCGCAACTACTTTTCAGGGGAGATATTTCCAACCTTATCCGATAGGTTTGGCAATTAAACTTTATAATCATGAGACTGTAAGAAAGAGTTTTTCAGATCTATATCTGTCCATCTACAAAGCCCTCAGCCCTAAGAATAAAATCTATCAGAGAGCTGGAAAGGAGTAAAGAAGCAGTTTCCTTTTTCAAGGCAAGAAGGAGTTTGAGCTGTAAGACTGGATGTTAAGGACAGCTTTATTTTCTCCCACCCAAAAAACCGAGGATTCTCATAGTGAGAACCTGGTTTTCAGTCTGCGTCAGTTAGGAGAGGCTGTGTTAGCTGCTGTATCAAACACTCTTCAGAATCTTGAGACCACAAATATTTACTCCTCACTCATTCTATGTGTCTGTTGTGGGTTTGCGGGGGCCACTCTGCTCTCCAGAGTCATTCAGGGACCTGGTCAGTATAGCGTTGTTGGTCTGGAAAGTTGCGGTGGTTGTGAGAAAAAAGAACATTCATGAGGGTCTTTAATTGGCAGTCACATGCTTCTGCCTAAGGCTAGCAATCGTCACTTCGTTCAGAACCTATGGATCAGAAGTTGTCACATGGCCCTACCCATGTCCACGAGGGAGCCAGGAACCACCATCCCACAGTGTTCCCAGGAGCACCAATAACCACCCCAGAGTCCCCATCAGGGCGGGGACGAGGGTGGAGTCACATGGCTGAGTTGTTAAAATTATAGTATTTTATTCATCACCAACTTTTCATATTCATTTTTATTTTTAAAAAGATTGCATTATGATGTTAGTTATCTTCATGACTGAGTTTATTGGTACCCCTATAAACTTCATACCTCAGCCCCATCCTTGGTACACACTGAAGGAGGATAAAAGTATCAGAGATTTAACGGAAATTTTGTTTTTCTGTTAGAGCCCTAGAGAAAAGCAGTAATTAGAGAAAGGTAAGGACCTAGATGACATCCACATAAATATTGACCAAAAAGAGAAGAAAAATAATAGGGAGAAATACGCTCTATGAGCAAAGAGAAGGCATAAAAAAGATCAGTTTGAGATGGAGATTCCTGCCCAGATCCCTTATGTTGTCAGCCCTGTGCAGAAAACCTTTTGTGTTTAATTTCCCCAGTGACCTTCCAAGTATATTATGAAGACAGTTAAAACCTGCATCCCAGAACCATGAAGTTTTCGGTGACCGGGCGAAGGTTAATCAGTGCGAATTGAATGAAACAGCTTGTTCAAGTAAAATTGATTGAAATCTTGATGAGCAAAAATGGAAATTTTGGCTGCTAGTCTTGGCTCCCTTTCCTTAAGAACACGGTTGTGTAAGATTTTTACAAGTACTACTAGAATCTCGTGCAAGCTTTTGTAAGAGGCCCAAGAAATTGATCAGCGTAAAGACCTAGGATATTTTCCACTTATGCAACTGTAAACATATAGCAATTTAACTTATTTTGATACTTGGTATTATTTTTCTTTTAACCAATGTCTCCCAAATTTTGTACTGATGTGGATTTCATGAGGGTGTGAATCTATAAAATTGACCCAGATTCTCTCTCAGCAGTAGAATTGATCTTTTCTTTTCTACGTGCCTTGTAAAACATATCCATGAGCTTGCCTGATGAAATTGAATACAGAATTTCTTCAAAGACCTGAATTATTTGCTAAATGTGTTTCTTGTTTGAACATCAGTGGAATGAAAACCTAAATATGGACTCAAAGTGAGAGAACATTTTTGACCATGACATTGCTTCAATTTTTGGCATTTTATGTTCTTTAGAAAACCCCAATATTCCTAGAGTGTCCCCTTAATGGATATGATCACTATATAATTATCCATGAAAATGAGAAAATCTCAGGTTTTTGAGAAACTCTATGACACTCTTGAAACACAATGTGTTATTCTCTGAATGCTTTTTGCTCTCTGAAATCAAGTTTTCTCAGGAATTTGCTCATATGGTTTCCTTCTCTATCTTCATAGAATGGTTTGGCAAACAAACTTCCCATAGCTGGAGTCATTTAATGCTACATTAATAAACTGCAGCTAGTGGGCAAGCTTTTCCCCATTGCCTCCCCGGGGGATAATTAGGGTCTTGGAGAGATGCAATAATATCTGCTCCCTGGGATCAAATTTACTAAGAAGGATTCCTGTTGGCTCTTGGGGAAAGACTCATTAAATTGTAATGAGAAATGGTACTCTAGAAGATATTCCAGGTGAAGGGAAAGTGTAAAAGGAAAGCTCCCCACTTGGGTTACCGATTATCAGAGAATGGATCACTAGCTCCTGAACAGGGTTTGAAAGGATGCATAGGAGTTTTTCAGTAAGGAGGACCCTTTTCCAGCAATGGGAGCTCAATGTCTGCAACCTTGCACTTCATAGGGAAGGCGTACCTGAGACCTTTAGATGATCACCCTTCACCCTTCTTCTCCTGGCACCTGTCCTTCCTCCTCCATAAACACAGCTAGAAGTACCTGGGTGCTTAAGTACTACCCTACCCCCCAGGCCCCACGAGGGGGCCCCTGTGTACAATAGCCAGTCTGCTTTGCTGAAAGGTGGGACAATTCCTGAGGCACAAAAGTGCTTCAAAGACCCCACTGGAATCAGGCTGCGATTACACCTTTTGTCTGGCATCTCCTCCCCAGGGATCTGTGCCTGCGCATCGCACCGCAGTGAATTGCTGGAGCCTTGCTCCCGCCGTCCTGGGAGCATCCTGCCTTCCAGGTCAGAACTGCAGCTCTGGGGACGGCTTCGGCGGCTGCATGTTTCGGAAATCATAAATACCAGATCACATGAATTTATACTGCGTGTGAAAACGCTTTGTAAACCAGAAAGTGTTTTACCATGTTAGCAATTATATTATGTCCTCAATTTATACCTGTCTTTCAAAACAGGCCTTGAGATTACTTCCTCAGCTTCTCTTCATTCTCCTCCCGCCCATCAGCACCCTTGATAACATTCCCTGGGGCTTGAGTGAGCAGGGTGGTGGTGGGGGGGCAAATAGAAACGGATTGCTGAAATCTACATGACAAATCACCCCTTTACTGGCTTTGATTCATAGCTTTCGCTTGGCTCACTGGAGCTTTTCTGGGGCTCATATCTTAGTACTTTGCTTACTATTGTAGAGTTATATACGTTACAAACCCGCCTGCTAAAGCCAATGAAAAACAGTTTCTCCAAGGCAGTTTTTTCCCCCATTCTGTGAATATGAAAAAAAAAAAGGCAGTAAATCAGGAACTTTTCATCTCAGATAGTTATTTTATCTTTTTGGCTCTGGCCTGTGGAAATCAGGGGCCAGAATCAGAGAGCACTCCTCATTCTGGAGTCTTCTGCCACTTAGGTGGCATTTTGGCTGCTATCAAATGTGGCTGGAAGCTGGCCATTGGCTTGATTTAATGCTCTCTTTCACTGTAGTCCATTTGCCCCAGGCTCAATCAGCCATAAAAAATAGATCCTGTGTCAATATGACAGCCTCTGCCTCAGAGATGGGAAGTCAGTGGGACAACCCACAACAGGATGATTTCTCTTTTATTCTGTATATTTGGAGAAATAACCATCAAATTAGTGCTCCATTATAGGGGAAGGTCAGTAGAAATTCAGGCCATTGATGGAATTTCCTTGGGTTTAAATAACAATTACTCAAACCTTTCCCTCCCTCCCTCCCTCCCTCCCTCCCTCCCTCCCTCCCTCCCTCCCTTCCTTCCTTCCTTCCTTCCTTCCTTCCTTCCTTCCTTCCTTCCTTCCTTCCATCTTCCTTCCCTCCCTGTTTCCCTTCATTCATTCCTTCCTATCTTGGATTTGACTCTAGCTTTATAATTTGTGTGAAGTTTAGTGTGAATTCAGCAGTGAATTTGTAAAAATTAAAAAAAATCAATTGGAACCACAACTCTGTAAACTCTTCCAATAAAAGCCGTTCTGTGTCACTGCTTATCTGCCGGGAGGCAAGAGTGTTAAAGGCTCAGATTTTCAGCAGTGAGCGAGTGCTGGCCCTTCACTTACAGTCTGACTTTGGGTAAATTCAAACCTATGCATCTTAGTTTCTCAGATGCAGAAGGGACATTATGCCTCCCGCAGTGCAGGGTGGAAAGGAAAGAGATAATGTTCTAGCAGGGAACCCAGCACACACTTAGCTTAATAAATGATAGGTATTATCATTAGACAAACTTGCATAAACAAAAATAGTTTGGGCTGGAATGGGAAAGGAAAAGGAAATCTTTTGGGAAAAATGGGATTAAAATAATGTAGAGCATTGGGATTATTTCTCTGAGTCTGTTGTAGGGAGAGATCAGCATAGGTGGATGTGGGTGGTTGGAGGGGCGGGGTTGACAGGGAAAAACCAGCTCAGCAGGTGGTGGTTATTCTGACAACCTCTGGCCAGAAGGTGTATTGAGTTAGCCCGCCAGGGGTGTTGGGGAAATCCCCCCAATATACATGGGATTGCCCCTCGCAATGCCCACCTGAGTCACATAGCAAGGTGGGAGTCAATGTTCCTATTTTCTTCCTAAACACAGCCTTCGGGTCCAGTTCCTTCTCTACCTCTTCTTTCTTTGTCTAAGCCTCTAGTTTTGGGAACTATCTTAAAAATAATCCTCCCTGTTGAAAATAGAGTCAGCAAGTGCCCATTGGAGCATGTTAAGCAGACAGTCTGCCAAGGTCAGGATACAAGCTTTGCAGTTGTTGTTTGGTGTGTGTGTGTGCGCGTGCGCGTGTGATCCTCTATTCTGTCTGCAGTCAGAAATTGGCATTTGAAAATGCAGATTATGTTTTGTGCCCCTGTGTGGGGATCAAGGGTGAGTCTTGATGTTTTGAGTTGGAGGCGAGAGCAATAACGACAGGGGAAGATGAAAAAATACTCAAGAAGGAGCTTTGCTGCATGTGCAGAAGCTGTTTTGAAATTAAAACTCTTGCACAAACACCGTTGACACACGCACGTTCTGATCCTCATGGTGGGTGCCGCTAGGGTATTGTTGCCCGAGTGAATTTCTCCCAAAATCTCTCCTTCCTTAATCCCACTTTACACACACCTCCCCTCTTCGCTTTTATAAAACTCAGAGCCTTTCCAGAAGGGAATGCCCTGCAAATCCACCTGTCCTCACCTGTCGTCATTCCTCAGGGAGAACATTTTCAAACACTAACGTGCCCATGAGAGAAAGAGCGGGTGGTGGGGTGGGTAGGAAGGGCTGAAACATGAATCACTGAGAAGACAGTAATAATTGGCTAGAAAGTCTGGCTTTTTAAGCCTCTCCTTTTTCTAGATTCAACCTTTTAAAAAGAAAGGTTATAACATGGTTCTTTAAAACTTTTTTTTAAAAATTTATTTCTAGGAGAGAGAGAGAGAGACAGCGTGAACAGGGGAGGGTCAGAGAGAGAGGGAGTCACAGACTGAAACAGGCTCCAGGCTCTGAGCTAGCTGTCAGCACAGAGCCCGACGTGGGGCTCGAACCCACGAACCGCTAGATCATGACCTAAGCGAAAGTCGGACGCTTAACCGACTAAGCCACCCAGGCGCCCCAGAACATGATACTTTAAAGGGAGAATCTACAAACTAAATCTGGATGGAATCTTAAAGCATATATGCGCCCGGCCCCCTTACTCACTTAAGCAAATGTTTCGTAAATGTGTGTGGGTATCGCATCTCTGGATTAACTGTTTGTTAAGGGAAATGATCAATTAAGGCTGATATCAGAAACTGGGTGGGGCCCATGGATGGCTCAGTCCGTGGAGCTTCCGACTTCCGACTTCCACTAGGGCCTGACTTCTGCTCTGGTCATGATCTCACAGTTCATGAGCTCAAGCCCTGAGTTGGCTCTGTGCTGACAGCTCAGAGCCTGGAGCCTGCTTCGGAATCTGTGTCTCTCTCTCTCTGCTCCTCCCTGGCTTGTCTCTGTCTCTGTCTCTCTCTCTCAAAAGTAAATAAACATTAGGAAAAAAATAAAAGAAACTGGATCATTCTTAGTACTCCTCCAATTGATTTAGTCTATCATTATTAAAAGTAAGTTTAGGACTGTTCAATTGCTTAATTCGCTCATATTTGAAAATTTTGCCACTTATTTTTCATTAACTCAGAGTGAAAAAGGTAATAAAGCAACAAGATCTCATTCTGAACACAGAGGTGATTTTAGTTGATATTAAAAATGGCCTCATTTAGACCCACATTTATTAATGATCTACAGACGTTGGCTGAAGTTTGATCCTGAGTCATAGCGTAAATGTATTGATTTACGAATCTGTGTTGGCTTGTTTCCCAAACAGAGAAACTGTATTCAGCAGCAGAAGTCAATCTTTGAATCCCAAAACTCTATCCAGAGTCCAGTAAATGTCAGCGGTGAAGGGAATGGGGCATCCAAATAAAATCCCCCTTCTGGAAAGTGATGGGAATGCGTGATCTCACATGAGCTTGGCCTTGTGAGCTTACCTGACATCTGATACTTGGATTCTTCACATGGTAAGCCTTTGCCAACATATTCTTGTCTAGAAAGAGTGCTTCCTAGCATTTGAAAATTTTACCTTATGTATTTTTTTATTTATTAAATAATAATTGAATATAATGTAATTTCAGGTGTACAGCACAGAGCCCGACGCGGGGCTCGAACCCATGAACTGTGAGATCATGACCTGAGCTGAAGCTGGACGCTCAACTGGTGAGCCACCCAGGTGCCCCTGGCAGGTTGTACCTCTTAATCCCTTTCATGTATTTTGTCCATCACCCCCACTCTTCTCTTCTCTGGCAACCATCAGTTTATTCCCTGTATCTAGAAGCATGTTTATTTTCTTATTTTTTAAAGTTTGTTTATTTATTTTGAGGACTGAGACAGTGTGAGTGGGGGAGGGATGGAGAGAGAGAGAGAGAGAGAGATATAGAGAGAGAGATATAGAGAGAGAGAGAGAGAGATTCCCAAGCAGGCTCCATGCTGTCAGCACAGAGCCGGATGTGAGGCTCCAACCTGGAAAACTGCCAGATCATGGCCTGAGCCAAAACAGAGTCTGACGTTCAACTGACTGAGCCACCCATGTGCCCCTGTTTGGTTGTTTAGATTCCGACTGTAAGTAAAGTGGTATGGTCTTTGTCTTTCTCCATCTGACTTACTTCAGTTGGCATAATGCTCACTAGATCCATCCATGATGTCACAAATGGCAAGATTTCATATATATGGTGTGTGTATGGTGTATGTATATATAGTGTGTATATATATATATATATATGATGTATATATACCACATCCCACATCTCCATCCATGCAAATATTCATGGACATTTAGGTTGCTTCCATATCTTGGCTATTGTAAATAATTATCCGATGTACATAGGGGTACCCATGTCTTTTCAAATTAGCATTTTCATTGTTTTGGATAGATACTGTCATTACAAGTGGAATTGCCAGATCCTATAGGAGGCTCCACAGCATTTCCCATGGTGGCTGCATCCAGTTCCACCCCCCACACAGGGTGTGAGTGTTCCCTTTTCTCCACATCTTTGCCAACATTTGTTCTTTCTTGTCATTTTGGTACTAGCCATTCTGACCGCTGCAAAAATCTTATCTTCTGTATTAATTTCCTATGAATGTTGTGACAGATTACCATACACCAGGTGGCTTAAAATGACCCACCACTCTGCTCCCTGCTCTGCCTTCACATTGCCTTCTCCTTGGGGAGAGATCTCGTGGGATATGTGAGATTACCTTTAGAATCCCCTCAGTGAACCCAGCAGATAATCGTGTCTCAAGACCCTTAACTTAATCATATCTGCAAAGTCAATTTTCCATAGAAGGTAACATTTGTAGATTTTGGAGTTAGGAGATGCCTATCCCTGGGGCCATTATTCATTCACCTTACTCCATCTTGTAATGCAAATTATTAAACTTGACTATGGTCACCACAGTGTCCTTTAAAAAACTGACACCCAGTGCTCATCCCAACAAGTGTCCTCCGTAAGGCCCGTCACCCATCTACCCATCCACCATCTACCTCCCTTCCAACAACCCTCAGTCTGTTCTCTGTATTTAAGAGTCTCTTATGGTTTGCCTCCCTTTCTGTTTTTATCTCTTTTTTCCTTCCCATCCCCTATATTAATCCATTTTGTTTCTTAAACTCCACATATGAGGAGCACTTTACATTTTATTTAATTGAATCTTATAAAGAAAATAACATGCTCATGTTAGTTAAAAAAAAAAAATCCAAGTAGTACAAAAGGTAGTCAATGAAAAGTGAGTAGGTCTTTAACTCTACACTAGGTTGACCTCAGTGGCCAGTTGGTTACCCTACTCCAGCCCCAGACCCTCCCTCAGAGCTAACCGTAGTCACCTATTTCATGGGTGTCTTACCAGAACATTTCCACATATACGATGTATATTTTTAATTCCAAAAAAAAATGCTTTACATGTTGTTCCATGCTTGAACTTTCCAGCTACTTTACTTTGGCAATCTTTCCTTATCAACATATCCAATTTTATATCTTTTCTTTTAACTATTGTGTGGTATTTCATTGAATGGATATATCATAATTTGTTTAAATGTTCCTTTCTAAAGACATAAACATTCAGATTATTTCCAGGCTTCTATTTGCCATTACAATGTAATTGACATCATCATGTGTGTATTTCTTTCCCTATGAATATCAGTAGTTTGTTTATTGCTGAGTAGTTTTCCACTGTATCGATATACTACAATCTGTTCATTTTTCTCCTGTTGGTAGACATTTGATTGTTTCCAGTTTTAGCTATTATGAATGAGGCTGCTATAAGTATTTGAGTAGAAATTTTTGTGTGAACATATTTTCACTTCTTTTGGATAAATACTAAGGAGTGGAATTGGTGGGTCGTGGGTTTTGCGTATGGTCAGTTTCGGTAGATTCTGTCAAATGGTTTTCCCAAGTGGCTTATAATTTTGCTCACCTACCAGCACTGCATGAGAATTTAGTTGTTCCACGTTCTTGCCAACTCATGGCCTTGCATCTTTTCTATAGTAGCCATGCTGGAGGAAGTGTGAAAGTCTTTCATTGTACTTTCAACAGGCATTTCCCTGCTCACTAATGAGTTTGAGTGACTCTTCATATGTTTATTGGCCAGTTGGTTATTATCTTAATGAATGAGTTGCCCAGTCACATATTTTTATTGTTGTTCTGTTAGTTTTGCCTGTCTTATTCTTATTTATTTTCAGGAGTACTTTACATATGCTGGAAACAACTGCTTTATCAGGTATATGCGTTGAAAATACTATCTCCCTCTCTTTGGGCTCCTATTCACTTTCTTAATGGTGGCTTTTGGCGAACACACGTTCTTAATTTTAATCTATTGCAGTTTATCAAATTTTTCCCTGAGGTCAGTGTGCTCTTGTGTTATTTTATGAAATCTTTGCCTGTTCCAAATTCAGGTGCGTGTTCTCTTATGTGATCGTCTAGGCATATAATCATTGGGAACTGATTTTGTGTATGATGCGAGGGGATAAGATTCATTTTTTGAAAATACAACTCTTCAATTGACCCAGCACTATTTATGAAAAGGGTCATCTTTTCCTCATGATTGTGTAGTGTCACCTCCCTCATAAATCAGGGCACGCTTAACTGTGCGTCTGTTCAGTGCTCTCTGCGCTGCTTCACTGTATGTAATTTGATTTAGCAAAAATAAAGACTTGTGACCTTTCTTGCATATAAGTGCCTTGGAGCAAATCTGTACCATTAGGATAACTTTGTTTTGGGTGGAACGTGCCTCCAGAGTAGTGTGAGTATGTGTACTTGTTCTCTTTAGTGAGATGAAGTGTTTAAGTGAATCCTAAGTAATTCCCTATCCCCTTTCCGGGTCTTGGGAAGGAATAAGCCAGTGACAGCTTTGAGGTGGGATGTGCTTTTGGAGAGAAATGAGGGGTGGGCGTGTTTCAATAAGGGGGCTCCTTCAGAGACCCTTGGCCTATTTCCATAGCAGTCCTCTTGCTGATATGCCCTAGGACATTTCTCCCTGCCTCACAAGAACCCCTGATCGATGCTCCTCCAAGCCACCTTCAAAACCCCATCTGCTCATTTTCGCCGTGGACATTGCAGGCACCTCCCCTAAGCCGGGTCTACATGAAGCTTCTCCCCCAGTTCCGATACCTTCTAGAAAGCCTCTCCTAATCATGCTGGCTCTTATAGATCTTTCTTTCCTCTGAGCTCTACAGCAGCTGTTATTTCTGAATCTCTTGTTTTGGCCTTTGGTATCATTACTAGACATTTCAAACATGCTTGTCTTGTCTCTCAAGCTGGAAGCCCAGATCTGTGGGAAGTCAAAGCCCTTCTCCTACTCAAAGCATTCTCAATAAATATTTTATCCCGGATGGACGGGAGCTTGGGCTCGGAGGCAGCCCAGTGCAGTGACCTGCCTCGGGATGCAAAGAAGCCGGAGGGCTGCTGGCTTCAGGGGGTTTAAAACCCTCACCCCCCATGTTGGCCTGGCTGTCCTGTGCTTCCAACGTTGATGTCAGCTGACTGAGAACTGCCCCAGACCCTCGCTTCATGGTTCCAAATGCTTGACTTGGGAAGACACCAGCTCTCACACAGGGAGAGCAGAGCACCATCAGGTGAGAGAATGACTCGGTTCTGACTTGGAACTCCTTTTTCTGTTTTAGCTCAATGCTGACATTCTCCTTCCACCGGAGAGTGAGCCCACAACCGGGGAAGCTGTCAGGACATGAGGGCCAGGCAGACACCCCTGTCTCTGGGCCGCTCAAAGCCGCCTTGTCTGCAGAGACAAACCCGTGCACCTGCTGGCCGGGCCATTCTCAAAAAAGCCATTCAACAGAATCGCTGGGATGTGCATTCAGCCCACCGTCCTGATTAACGGCGCCGGCAGCAAAAGCTGGCAAGTGCAGGCAGAGGGAGACAAATATGGAAAGACATTCCGGTTGTCGGGGACCCGTGTCACTTGATCCTGGCAGATGTGTTTGGATTTGCGTCCCTGGGTCTTGACAGCTGTTCCCCACGCAGCCTCCCTGAGGTTCCTGCCAGAATGGAAGAGCCGACCTCTCTGTAGTCAGGTTTCCCTTCATAAAAACATTTTCTGAGACTTGAAAAGCTGAGCAAATAAATATCGCCACCCCAGTCTCTTCTTATTTGGTGATTTCTCACAAGCGTGCCGTGTAAAATAAAACCCCTGGCCTATTTTTGGGGAGCACCTGGGATCATTTGTTGTCACCCATCTGTTGCTGATGGTGGGTTTGCTGTTTGCTCCGGGAACATTCTAGGGAACTCTCATTCCCTCCTGGATCTCTCTCAGGTCGCAAACGGAAACCAATGGAATTAAGTGACAAGGGCATAAGGCAGCTCTGATCACAAAATCCTCAGGACTCAATGGTCTGAACTTCAAGTCTCCTGGTGCTCCCTGAGTGGAGGGAGATCGCAGGCTGTGCACGGCTCTCCCATCTGTCCGGATGGGATCTGTCACCCTGGGGGCAGGGGGTGGGGAGCTGCTCCAGGCAGGTCCTCCTAGAGGTGGGTATGTGAACGGGTCCTCAGAGGACACTGCCTGCCCCTAAAAGCCGAAGAAGCGGGGGTTAGACTACGTCCCTGTTCCTCACGCAGCCCCAAGCCTGAGGCTTCCTTCTGGGCCTTGGCCCAGAGGCCAAGTCTCAGCCCGGGCAACCGATGCCATGTGTCCCCAAAATGAGCCCCCCAAATAGCACAGATGTGCTAACAGAATGTACTAAGGGTGATTTGGAGACAAATCTGGTTACTTGTGATGTTTGGTTATGAGCCAAGCATGGGAGGCCTCTGATAACCACCCCCACTGAGAAGGCGAGGTTGGTGGTGCAGGGTCCCTCGGTAGCTTCCATGGGGGTGGAGAAGCCCAGTGGCTCCCAGCAGCTGGTCCTAAACGGATGTGTGTGTGTGTGTGGGGGGGCAGCTCTCTGAAAGCAGCCCCACGTCAGCCTGGGGAGGAGGCAAAGCCTGATGTGTCCCTGTAGCCGCTGTGGCCAGCGCATTGACAGGCCCGGAGCTACCCTGAGAAGGGCGAGGCCAAGGGCAGGGCGTTTGTAAGGTTCTTCCAGTTAGTTGCAGATAGGTCTTTCAAGGCCAGAAAGGGAGAAGCTGATTGGCAAAATCTGCGATATCGTTGGTCAGGCACGGTGGGCACGGTGAAGCGGGAGTTTGGAACAAGGCTGGGAAGGTAGAAATGTTCCAGAAGCCCCCGGTAGTCATCTGCTTTGCTGAGAAAAGGCTTCCCACCCTGGTGCGGGCTGGCTGTGTAGTTCTGGCGGCTATGGATTTTCAGGAAGTTCCTGAAACAAACAAGGAAGTAACTTATAGACTGATCTCCTTGGGCAAGGATTTCCTGGAAATGTAAAGTCCTAGTGAGAGTGTCGAATGGAGAATTCGTGTCGATGTACTTGGGAAGCTGTGGGCTGTAGATGGTTCTAGCTCTCATTCTCTTAGTTACAATTCTAGGATCCGGGTGTTGGGAGGGGCTGTTTATCTGGTCTTAACTACATAAGAAATGCGGAGAAAGGGGGGAAAGACATGTCTCGCATGGGATACAGTGAGGAAGGCAGTGGCCCTGTGCTGATGCATACTACGGTTTCTCCCAAGGGGAGGCAGGGGGAGGAAGGGCAGGGAAAGATCCCTCTTGGATATCCACCATGCACACTTTGCAATTGATTTCTCATTTTAATCTTTACAGTAATTGCGTAAAATAAATATTCTTCCCATTAATTGATTGGCAAAACTGAGACTTGAAGAAGGTAACTCGCTTGCTTGGCCAGGGAAGGATGAGGCCAGGCCAGGAGCCCGAATCTGCAGGCATCAGCCCCGGTGCCAGCTGCCCTGCTGCCCCCAGTGGCAGGAGAGAGCCCACTGCGGGTGCCGCTCCTGCCCTGCATCCTGGCCTGGTGGTCTGCCTCCTCCTGCACACGCCCGCGGGCCTCGAGTGCTGGGCACGGACGCGTGCCTCACTCTCCTCTCCGGAGTCATTCTTCTTGCTGCTGCTTGCACTACTCTTGAGGCTGTGCTTCGCTTTTAGAAATTCAGTTCCAGGTCTCTGCAAATCACCTGGCTTTCAATCCTTCAGAAGCTCTTCTTACCACTGGACAAAATCCAGGGTCCTTAGTGTGACTTTGGGATGGTAAGAGAGCCAGACAAAAGATAGAGAAATAAAGGGACCAGAGCGGTATCAAGATTCCTTTAAACTGAAAACATTTGGGTTATAGCAGGTGCAGAAAGAAATCTCTGAATGCCCCTTATCTGACTAAATAAGGGCTTTTTGGGAATTCAGCTGCTGGTGCCCCTTCCTCCTGTCTCCGAGGGACTCTATAGTCAGGGAGGCGACTGAACTTTAAGATTGCAGTATTTCAAGAACGTTGTGTAGAAGGATCCATCAGAACCTCCCATACGTTATCCCTCGCCCCGCCCACACCCGGCCAAGCTGACCTATAAACCCTGACCCCTGGCTGTTCATGGAGTCACGGCTTAAGAGCGACTTCTCTCCCAGGAGTCTGTCTGTCTTCAGTTGCTTCCCCGGTCCCGGACTACTTGAACACAAGTCGATAAAGGAAGTTTTCTTCCCAACAGAAGGAAATGCAAAAGCTAATAAGATATCATTACAGTGACAATATGGTTGTGCCGAGGTATAAAAGTCCACAGAACTCATTTAGGTAGTGACAGAAGTAGCTGGCATGTCACCTTTCCTTGAGAAAACCTCATTTCCTGTTATTCTTACCCTGGGCCACCCTGGGCCACTCATCATTGTAACTACAGCTTAAACTCTGTTTTTTTTCTCATGTTGGTTCAAACTTTTTTTTTTTTTTGCTTCTAAGAGATCTCCTGGAAACATTTAAAGGCTTTATCTTGAAGTCTCCGGCTTCTGTATTATCTTCTGCCAGATGGAAGTAAGCCCTCTTTTCTGTGTTCCCTTAACAGTGTAACCATATAATTGCCTCATCTTTGTGTCTCTACCCATCCACCCAATTAGCCATCTCTCCATTCCTTCATATATGCATTGGCCCATCCATTTACCACTTTTCCATTTACCCATGCATCTGTTCACTCAACAGTGCTCCCATCCGTCCATGGAAGAAAAGAATTTCTTTAAAATTCTATCTGTGCCTAACCAGGACTTGATCTTTATACAGATCAGATTGCTTTCATTTGTTCCAAAGCCATAGAGTAGAGAGCCAATTCCAGAAAACAAGAGTACAGCTCTTAATCCCATGTTGAATTTTCTGTTGGGTTGGTAGAACCTCTCATCAGTAGCAGCTCAGGTTACTTGCCCTCTTGACCAAGGGGGAGCAAGAGGGAGATGTTCAGTCTGAATTTTGGATTAAGATTCTGGAATTCTAGGTCCTGCTTCTCTTGACCTACAGGACACTCAGAGCAAGCACAGTGGAACCCAGTACCCAGAGAATGAAGTAATCAGTCACATCCACTGAGGTTAGCTTTAGGATGGTTATTAATGCAGGGAATCATGTATATTTCACCATCAAACTGATATTTAAGTTTCTTGTAGTCTCAAGAGAAAATGGCCTCTGGTAAGATGGGATGATGACAAAAACTTTAGAAAGTGACACCAAGCAATTGGACACAGGAAAAAAAAATACTTGTTCTTCTTTAGATGTGCTCCATCTTGGAGATAAAAAGATTGTGACATGGTTTTTGACTCTGCTCTAAAATTTTCTTTATAGGAAGGGGCTCCCACTCTATCTCAAAAGGTGACACGTTAATGACCATCCTCCTCATAAAACATTTGCCAAACCAGAAAGGTCTGGCCTCAAAATAGAACTAGAATTTTTTCCCCACAAATTTCCAAGCTCCTTGTGGGAATTGGACGTTCATGGTTATTATGGATTACAAGCCCCGTTTTCATAGCCACACTTTCAGCCTATGTTAACAGATATCAACATTTCTCTAAAAGGCAGGTTTTTTTATTTGTTGAGGAATCAGAGTCTTCTTCTCTGACTCTGGCACCCATTACTTACAGCCTGCAAATCGAGTGAAGTACAGCTCATTCTCTCTCCTCAGCTGAGGTTGACTGTCGGACTATTTCATTCATTAGATGTGAAGTGGGAGAAACACACACTTCATTTTCTTTGTGGCCACTACCTTATTTTCCTCCTTTTGGTCTGAAGAGAACCAATAAACCTTCTATCTTCAGATTTTCAGAGGAGTGCTTTCCATCTAGCTGATTCTCAAATGCTTTTAAATGGAAGAAAGAAGTGAAAACAGGCTGCTGTTTGGGTGATTTGCAAGCTCTCTGAAATTACTGTTTTTCTGCTTCATGGGCTCAGTGATTGACAGTGCCTTACCCCAGATAGACAAGTAGTTGGCATTGGCTGGGATTGCACTGTTCAAAATTACTTGTCTTTTTTTTTTTTTTTTTTAAATGCCAGTTACTACTGAATGAAAACTAGAATTCATTTTCATGGGCTAATGGTCTTGCACAGCTACAGTGTACTTGCTGAGTTTATGGACTTTGCAAATGACATTTACTCTCTCTCTCTCTCTCTCTTTTTTACCATCCCTGGTCTCTTTGGAATTTGTTTTTCATGCTTTTAGCCCTTCCTCATATCTGGCTTATTTTGATAAGAGCAAATCAACTAGCCAACCTGGAATATGATGTACAGATGAGGTCCAGTGTTATAGTGAGCAACTCGCGCATGGCCCTGGAGCCCAAGGCTTGCACAGAATCCGCTCTGCACCCTACCTGTGTCCAGGGTGACAAGCCACTGGCCCATGGCCACTGCAGCCCATCATCCTTCTTGTAAACCAAGGTTTCTCAACCTCAGCACTATCAACATTGGCCCTGAATAATCCTTTGTTGTATAGAGCAGTGACTTCCTGTCCATTGTAGTACATTTAGCAGCATCTCTGGCTTTTATTCACTGCTTGCCTTAGGGGTGACAAGCCCAAATGCCTCCAGACATTGCCAATGTGGGGAGGGGAATGCTCCCATTGAAAATCATAACTGTGGATACTCTATTTCTATGCTCTTCAAATGGAAGGAAGTTCTCAGAGCTGGGGTGAATGGTGGGGAGAAAATTTGGAAGATGGACTCTGGGACACTGTAGTCTCTGCTGAGAACCCAGACTAGTGACTTCACTGGTTGCCGGCTCTGGTTAAATCACTTGGAGAGCTTTACCAAAGCTCTGGTTAAAATCACATGGAGACCTTTACAAAACATGCACCATCTGAGCCCAGCCCCAAAATCCTGAATTAATTGGTTTGCTGATGTGTCCTGCATCAGTGTGTTCTCTTCTTAAACTTTTCAGATGACTAAGGTGTAGACATCTACTTGTCTAAGGCTGAGAACCTTGGGTGAAGAGCACAGGCAGATGCCTTCTGGGAGGCGGGGCAAGCCCTACAGCCAGCTGGGTTGGCTTTACATTTTGCCGCACCCCAAACATGGACTCTGAAAGCTGTGCTATTGAGGCAACCGCTTCACCTTTCTTGATAAATATGCCACCGCCACCACAGGGAGAGCCCAAGCACCACGTGTGGCCCCCATGCCCACACCACACCCTCACTCCTCCTTCCCCTGCACAGGTTTTGCTTAGACGAAGCAAAGGAGAGCCTCTGAGGAATACAGAAGAAGCCTGATTATGACTGTATAGGGGCCTGCTTTTTTCACTGGTTGAGGCTTTTGTATGATTAATTGGAAGGGACCCCTAAGTAACCTACATGAAATTGGTAGTGCTGAGGATCACAGCTTTGAGAACTAAAGGATACTTGTTGAGAAAAAAAGAAAGAGAGTCACAGGATAAAGAATGAACTAGATGGAAAAAGGATGGAGAAGAGGAAGATCCCAGATGATGACTTGAAAGTATTTGATTTGATAGAACATCTCAAGAAAACTTGACTAGGAGAGAAGCCAGAGGGATACCAGCCAGGGCTTCCAGGCAAGCTGGAGTAGACATGTGGGTCTTATGAGGAAGAAAGACATGAAGCCGACTCACTTTGGACCAGAAGCCAAGTGAGGGATACTGAGTTAAGGAGAGGAAAGTTTACCTCTTCCAGATGTCCCTATGCAGGCAAAGGCAATTGTTTGGAAAGAATGGAATAACTTTTGCTAGTGAACACACGTTTGAATCTTGAGGGAGGATGTTATCATTAATGGTAGGAACAATTGGAATCTCCCAGAAGGAAATTTTAGTGCCTTAAATTTGCTAAAGGAGAGGGACTGAATAAAAGCATCTTGTATTGTGGCATCTGGATGGAACCTAGCAGGTGTTCATATATTTTTGTCTGACAAGCTGAATATATTAGATGAATTAGATTATGAGGTCACATAAAGTGTAAATCCCTAAGTTCTGGGCGTCTGATGTACTTTATGGCTAGAGCTAGAGAATTGTCAGAATCAGGAATCCTGAAACCATGAGGGCGACAGGTAACCAGGGATCATCTATGATCATAAAAATACAGAGGATTGTAATAAATATTCAATTAATCCCAACAAAAATAAGAAGGAAAGAACAGAGGAACCAAAAAACAGATGGAAAAAGCACAAAGCAAATAGTAAAATGGTAGACCTGAATCTCACCATATGGAAAAGTGCACTAAATTTAAATATACTAACCATTCCAATTAAGAGGGATAGATTGTCAGAAGAGAGAGAAAAAAAATCAAAACTCCACCCCAAAATGAAAGATGTGCTTTAAATATAAAGACATAGATAGGTTGAAGTAAATGGATATTAAAAGATGTGCCATGTAGATAGCAAAAGAATGATGGGGTAACTATATTAATGTCAGATAGTGGACATCACAACAAAGGGTACTACTGGAGTTAAAGAGGGATATTTTAAGACAAAGGGTCAATTAATCAGAAATGTATATGCCTCCAAACATTTATAAATGTATATGCCCAAATCACAGATCTTCAAAATAAAAATACACATGACTAATTGAAAGCAAAAATTGTATCATGGTACTGTGGGATTCATAATGTATATAAATGTAATACATCTGACAACTGTAACATACAGGGATCAATTCTATCTATAAGTTTGCAAGATTCTTTATATTTTATGTAAAGTGGTATAACATTAACAATAAGTAAGCTGCGAAAAGATAAAGATATTAAAATAGAATTCTTTTTTTTAATGTTTATTTATTTTTGATAGAGAGAGAGAGAGACAGAATGTGAATGAGATTGGGGCAGAGAGGAGACACAACATGAAGCAGGCTTCAGGCTCTGAGCTGTCAGCACAGAGACTGATGTGGGGCTCCAACTCACGAACCTTGAGATCATGATCTGAGCCAAAGTCAGACATTTAATCTACCACTCAGGTGCCCCTAAAATAGAATTCTACAAAATACTTATTTTTCACAGAAATACATGCATACCCCTACTCCTCACACGTATTTTGCTTTGGAATAATTAATCTACCAACCTATAAGAAAGGCCATCTTTCATGAAGGTTAAGGGTTTCCTTAGTTTTTCTAATATAAAGTGTTTTGACAATCGGTTTTAATTTTGGCCAATTATTACCCATCATAAACTGCTGCTCTAATACAAATGTACTCCTTTCTGTAGCTAGTTTAGAAAGTCTTCACAGTTTGGTTTGTTTTGGTTTGTGGGTTTTGTGGATCTGGTTTTGTTGAGAAGTGTCCAGCTTTTGTATCCAGGCCTTAACAAAAAGTTGCCCAGTCGAATTCTTCCCTTTCCCGAAGATCCTCATAAACGTTCTTAGAACTCTGAGACTTCCTGGGTGAGCCCTCCCAAAGAGAAACCTAAACAGCATTACCTAATATTTGTAAGGAAAAAAGGAGTCAGATCCATTAGGGAACAAATTCTCTCCGTCACACACACAAATGACCTGATGCCATTTTGTGATCATGTCTTTGGATCTGATGACCACTGCCATGAGCACTGCCCCAGGTGGTGTGAGCTACCTTCCTATCACAGCATGATGGACCACGTGCTTGCCAGCTCCCTCAGGGCTCCCCCAGTGAACCATGATAATGATGGGCTCCCTACACCCTACATGTGTGCATTGGCTTCTTTAGCCTCAGTCAAGTCTCTACATTGGTCTTTTTCATGTCATCTTGAAACCTTGTCAAGAGCAATAAAAAAAATTATCTCTTGCCTTCTAGTAAGTATGCAGAAAATATTGCTGAATAAATATTTGAACTGGTTTTTAAAAATACAAACTATTTAAAAAATCCTTTGGACTGGCTTCTGGATCCTGGCAAGTGTAACTGAATTCAACAAGTATTTAAATGTGTACACTGCCAAATATGGGACTAGGTATGGTCTTTCTGGCCCTAAAGGATGTTATAATTCAATAGGGGTGTGGGCATGGAGATAGGAATTGATATAAAAATAACTGTTATGGTTAAATATCAGACAAAAGGAGCAATTAAGAGTTGATCGGAGTACAAGGAATGAGAAAGCACAACAGAAACGTAGGAGTTAGTGAGATCTTCCAAGGGTAAATAGCTCATGAAGATTGGACAGAATTTTAACAGAGGGAGATTGATGAGGTGGGAACTCATGGGAAAGGGATCCAGGCTCAGTAACCAATAAGGTAACTCACAGGAAAGTGATCCAGGCTCAGTAAGTAATGGGGCTGGCTCAGCACATGGCAGTAACTTTGGAGATTTGTGGGAGGTAAGGCCAGAGAGGTAGACAGGGGCCAGGTTCTGGGGTGGAGTGTTTTGAATACCGAGTTTGAAGGTTGGGTTTTGTTTTGCTTTGTTTTGTTTCATAATTTGCCCCACAATAAGAAAGCTGTGTTTTTAAGCTGGAAAGTGCCTTCTCTGGGGCTGGGGTTTAGGAAGATGAATCGGATGCCAGTTTTTGTTGCTGGAACTAGAGATGTGAGGGGCTGAAAATGGAACTGAGGTTTTAGTATCTGAACTGGCTCCTCTTTTGTCCACATGGAAAGGTTTCCAGGGCAATTACTTTCCTTCCTCGCCTGTGTTCTTGAGGAGAGGACTTCCATCTTGAACGATGGAAATGACTTGAGGATTCAGAATGTCAGACATGAGAGCCCTCAGCACATCTCGAGTGTCAGAGAGCTGGTGATGAACACTTAAAAAAGAGAGCCCAAACAGTCTGTTTTGGTGAAGGGATCCTTGAATTGTTGACTCCTATAATAACACATTACTTGTCTACACAATTGCTTCCATGTTGTTCATCAGTGGATTGGAACTCCTCAAGTCTTCTTTCTTTTCTCTTTCATTCGCAAAGATTTATGGAAACTTTCCATGTACCAGGCACTGTATCAGGATTTGGGATATTCTATTTAGTTAATTATTTAAGCATTCATTGTCTAAGATTATTATTATTATTATATAGCATATAATATATCCTATAATCATTATTATAACCACTTTATTTGTGAGAACACTGAGGCTCAGGGTTATTAAATAACTATTTCAATGTCACCGAGGCAAAGCAAGGTCAGATATGGTTTTCAATATTTTCTCTGGATAAATTAAATACTACACAAAAATGCCATTTACTGTCTTTCAGATATCAAGAAGCATCATGTCCCAGCACATTAGGTATATACATTAATTCTCACAACAAAACCATCATTAGATATTATTATCACAAACTGAGGAGCAGAGAGGTGAAATAATTTGCCCAAGGTCTCTAAACAGGTAACTGGTAAGCTGGGGTGAGCCCTCAGTAAGAGGGGGTGGGGTGGGGTAGACACTGGACTTGGGTCTACCTCACCAAAAGCCCGTGTGTTCAGTGTGTTTGAAGGGGATTCCAGTGGTCCTCATCTCAGCCATTCATCTAAGGCCTCTGGGACACATACCACATACCAGACACCCTACCTGTTGTCACTTTTCATCCTGGACCCTGTGAGGTAGGCATTCTTTCACAGAGTGGGAATCCACGTCTCAGAGCAAAGATTATTCACCAGGATCATATGCTAGTAAGTGACTGATTATCAGATCAAAATCTAAGTGTGTCCGATGAGAAATACTGCTTCACACAGAAATCCACCTGTCTCTGGATAGGCTCGTGGGGGGGGGGGAGGGGCTGCCTGCTGCTGCCTTTCTCCTCAGACTCTCCCAGCCCCACCTCCAGAGTAGCTTTGTCACCTTCTCACTGAGAACGTTTAATGCTTAATGTGCCACACCGTGTGCAAAATACGAAACCATTGCGATTAAAATTACAGCAACTAACTGCGAGGAAAACGTTTATTACATAACAGTAAGTAGAAGGTCTGCATAAAAATGGAAACGCACCTGCCCACATCTGGAGCGAAGTGCACAAAAATGAAGCCGGGTTGACACCTGGGGAAACGCGTTTTTGTGTTATGTACCAAAGTGCCCCCAGAGGCGTGTTGGAACATCTTCTTTTCATGAACTGGACTCTGGTTGATAAGGGGCTGTTATGAACTGAGTCATGTCACTGTCAAAATTCGTACTTCGAAGCCCTAAGTCCCAACATGACTGTATTTGGAATGGGGTTTTCAGGGAGGTAGTTAAGGCTAAACGAGCTCATCGATTGAGATCCTCATCCAGTATGACTGGTGGCCTTAGAAGAAGAGGAACAGAGGCCGGGCATCCTCATGCATGGAGCGAAGGCCATGGGAAGACACAGGGCTGGAGGTCTAGCTGCAAGCTAAGGAGAGAAGCCTCAGAAGAAACCAACCCTCTCCATGCTTAGAGCTTGCACTTCCAGCCTCCAGAACTGTGACAGAGAAAGTACTGGTTTTTAACTACCCTGTCTGTGATATTTTGTCATGGCGGCCTGCGCTCACAAGTACAGGCGCTCCTGTTTGTGCTGTTACGCCCTATGGTCTTTGCGCCTTTGCGTTCTTCAGGTGTAGAGGGTGAATCCAGTGCAGGCTAACTTACCAACTTTCACACCATCTTCACTGTATCCCATTTGTTTGGAAAAATTATAAACTAGAGTAAGATTAATTCTCAAAAGAGACACTTAGCGATAGCACAATGTGGTTGTCTACTCTGGCCGATCAGGCAGACACTGGCTTAGATTTGTGGCTTGGATATAGGGTTGTTTTTTTTTTTTAACTGAATATTGGAGTCATTGATCTTGATCGGAAAACCTAAGTGATTCAGAGTTCACCTTTTTATAGCAGTAAAATATTTTTTACAACAACAAATGGACTCCAATCTCAGTTGTTAAAACATCATGGTTTCTTGAAATACTAGAACAGTAAGAAGTCCTGTGTGATCTGGGATAAGGTGCTCTGAATGTCTCTGAAATTCTCTGAGCTGAAACAAGGCATGTAGTGCAGGGTTGTGATACAGATGAACAATAACGCATGTAAAAGGTTGGGCAAAGAGCCTGGCTCGTGGAAGAACGGAGCCGACGCTTACTGCTGTTGTCTTAAAGGAGCATGATATGGACGATTCTTTGAGGATGGAGGAATGCATGGGGGCTGTCCAGGCTGAAAAGCCACAGGCTCGGGGAGCCTTCCTGAGGGCCTTGTCATGGAACCCGAAGAGCAAGAACGAGTTCGGCTAAAGCTGTCTCTGGCAACTCTGCGCTTGCCCTGCCGGGGCCACCATGGTCAGTGCTATTTCTTATGTGATCATTTGCCTTGTCAGGGAACTGAAGGCCAAGAGCCACGGCTGTTTATACAACTAAAAGTGAAAAGCAAAGCTGACCCAGAAGAAGATTCTCAAACAATTGTGCACGAAGGCAACACTTGCACTAATATATTTTGTCATTGAGGATGGGTTTGGTTCGGCTCTGACTTTATCTCCTCCGCAAATGAAGGCAAAGTGGTTGGCTCGGGGCCCTTGTGAGGGGGCTCCAGGAAGGGAGAGTCAGAATGCCTTGCTGTGGAAAGAAGTCAGGCAGAGAAGGACAAATATCACATGTTTGCACGTATAGGAGGATTAGGAGGAACTTAACTGAGGACCATGAGGGAGAAGAAAGGGGGAAAGGGTGGGGGAGAGGGAGAGAGGCAAACCATGAGAGACTCTTGAATGCTGACAAAAACTGAGGACTGATGGATGTGAGGGGAGGGGGGATGGGCATGGAGGAGGGCACTTGTGGGGATGAGCACTGGGTGTTATATGGAAACCAATTTGACAATAAACTATCCGTAAAAAAAAATTAAGTAAGAAAGGAAAAAAAATTAAAAAAAATTAAAAAAATGTAAAAAAATAAAAAAATAAAGTAAGAAAGGAAAAAAAATAAATGTAAAAAAAAAAAAAAAAGAATGCCTTGCTGTGGACCCTCATTGGTTTAGGATTGGCCCACAGCAGGGACAGGATTTCTGGGAGAAAACTATTTCTGTCCACATTGGCCAACATGGCAAGGCTGTCTGTAGTGGCCATAGTGTTCACGGGCAAGACAGTAATGTACGTGCTGTCTGAATGTGGACCACTTTTATTCCTTATTTTGGTGCCCTAGAGCCCCAATGCCCTCCTTAGTGCCCCTAGACCTCTTCAATAATTGTCCTGTCACTTATTGGAATATCCACTGGGTCTTTCCACCAACTCATACCGGTGGCACGTTCTTACAGAGGAGTGTCTCACTCCCTTCCCATTAGGTTCCCCCTCTTGTCAATGGTCCCCAGTCTGATGACACAAAGAATCACCTGGAGAGCTCATGTAAAATGCCGATGGTTAAGCCCCACCCGAGGAGAATCTGCTTCCCATGAGGTCTGGGTGGTGGGGCTCAGGAGTGTGTAGTTGAACCAGCACCTGGTCCTTCTGATTTGTAGTTAGGGTGAAGAGTTACAAGTCCAGCAGGCTGGGGAGATAACGAGCTCTCATTAGATACACCAATCTCGGAGGAGGCATTAGCTAACTCACCAGCAACCTTCCTAGAAAACAGAATCTTGTGCCAGTAGAAAGCTCTGAGGCTCTTCAGGAGTAGAGTAAGTTGGAGATCTCACTTGCTGTGTTCTGTGTGGTGCAGGAGGGACACATGACAGATTAGAAAAGCTTTTCTTTTTCTCAAGCCACGTCAATTAAGTGGCTTATCTGTGGGATATAGATGATGTCCTGGGGACATCGTGGTCATTTCTGGATGCAATTCTATGTGTGTTTGTATTCACCCCCCCACCCTCCTCCACAGTGGCCAGGGCAACAGAAAATGGAAAGTCAGGAAATATTGGTATCTTGGGGGTATCAGCTGGCATGAAGGGTTGGTAGTATTTTAGCTGCTGTCCTTTCATTTTGGATGGAAATGATAATTGAGAGAATCTCCTTTAAGAATAACTTAGGGGGCGCCTGTGTGGCTCAGTCGGTTAGGCATCCGACTTCAACTCAGGTCATGATCTCATAGTTTGTGGGTTCAAGCTTTGAATCGGGCTCTGTGCTGACAGCTCAGAGCCTGAAACTTGCTTTGATTCTGTGTCTCCCTCTCTATCTGCCCCTCTCCTGCTTGCCCTCTGTCTCTCTGTCTCTCTCTCTCTCTCAAATAAATAATTAAAAAAAGAATAACTTAGGAAATTCTCATTTGTAAGAATAACAATAGTTAACAATAATAGTAATAGTAATTAACAACTTAATGTTTTCTACCTTACTTTTTGTGCTCAGCAGGACAGCACAACGATGAGGTCATGAGGTGTGATTTTGTTGATCCCAGCAGGCTGCCCAGCTGCCAGTGGCTCTCCATCGAGGCTCATCCCATGCTAGAAATGCCACTGCTAAGTGCTCTGTACTGCCATCGACACTGTCCCCTCAGCACTTGCACACTGTGTCTGATTCAGACAGCAGAGCCCCTCCACTGGGGCTCACCCTACAGCACTGACTCCTGCAGCCTCCGCCTCCCACCTCCACAAACGAGAAGTGCTGGGGGTCCCAGCCTGTGAGAATCTCCACTGTCTCTCAGACTACCCCCGGCACCTGGAAATCGCCCACGACCCTATGTCTTGATTCTATTTTAGAAACCATGGCTACCACAACATTCAACAGATCAGAGTCCATATTTCTAGACTTCTCCTCCTATCACGAAATGAGTAGTTGAAGAGAAGTTTCTGCGGCAGCTGGGTGGTCCAGTCGGTTAAGCATCTGGCTTTGGCTCAGGTTGTAATCTCACGATGCGTAAGTTTGAGCCCCGCATCCGGCTCTGTGCTGACAGCTCGGAGCCTGGAGCCTGCTTGGATTCTGTGTCTTCCTCTCTCTCTGCCCCTCCCCTGCTTGCACTCTGTCTCTCTCTCAAAAATAAATAAACATTTAAAAAAATAAAATAAATACAATAAAAACACCTAAAAAAAAAGAAGGAAAAGAAGTTTCCAAGGCACTGTCCTTCTGATGGGCAGGGGCTGGTTCATACTCTGCAGCCTTATTTGCTTTGCAAGGAGACTAGCGTGTTCTCATTCCATATAACATATACTACACTCTCCCTTCCTTAACCAATTCTCCACACTTCCTACACACTGTCTTTTTATTTACTTTTTTAACCCAAAAGAATACTGTGTTCCCTGCTCTCCTCATATGCACGTTGGAGGAACAGAGCACGCTGTCAGACAGAGGGGCTATTAATACCTTCTGGATAATAAGCACGCAGCTTAACCTGAGGCTCCATCGGGGACACGGAAAGGTCGGAAGAAATGATGCCATGCTGGGGCGGTCGGGGGAGGACTATCTCAGCGAACTCATCACACAAACATTAAAAATAAAATTAGAATAGCCTATGATTCCTCAACGAGGCAGAAGCCACATAAATTGAAAATATTATCCCAAAGCTTTAATGGCTTGTCTCGAAAGAATGGCCTCTTTCCTTCCGTCTGATTACAGTGTTCTTCCTAAAGGGCAGCCTCATGCTCTTCCAGACCAAGATGTTCGGGGCCTCAGTTCTTCTCTCTCAGGCCAAGGTGGGCAATTACAGCAGCCTGGGAGTGAAAGGTCAGTGAAGTGATCAATTCCCAGGGCTCCTCCTGGGAATACGATATGTAGCACCAGTTGGGTTTGTTTCTATAACATTGGTCGCCCAGGCTTGGGAGGCAACCTGCCTAGGTCCAAAGTCCAGCCCTACTACTTACCCGTGCTTATTGGTTGCGTTATCCATGGTGCCTCAGTTTGCTCATCTGTAGAATGGGAGTAAGGTAGACTCTACTGTATGCATTTGTTGGGAGGCCTAGAGGAGTTGATGCACATCAAGCCCCAAAACAGTGCTGAGCACAGAGATGTGAGGACTGGTACTTGCTATCATTATGTTTACCATTTTAGAAACTCTGCACCCCATTTTGCTGAGAAGCAACGTGACCAGTGGAAGGAGTTTGGGGGCAGCACAGTGGGGATCTGCAGCCCAGCGTCCACCCTGCCCAGATGTTTCGTGCCCTTGGTATGTTTCCTGACCTTCTGGATCCCGTGCCGTCCATCCGTAAACTGGCCCATGGAGGCTGGGGTTATGTGTGGATTTCTCTGGATTGCTGTGAAGGGAACATTCGATGCAAAATGCCCCTGGTCTAAGAGGACCTAACAAAGTATGATTTCTCTACTCCCAATTTCTGTTTTCTCTTCCTTTCCTTCCTGCAAAGTGGATCAAATCCAATTCAGGCATCAAATCGGATCGCAGATGGTCACACAGAGATGTTAACTCATTGGACCGCATCACCATCCAGCTCACCGGACCCTGTATTTTCTGGATTATTGCCAATATTGTGAATTTATTACAGAATCCTGTTCCAAATTTATGTTGGTGTCTCTGATATGACATGTATCCAGTATCAAATATATCACTTGTCACCATCTGACACAGAATATACCTATGTTCTGTTTGCCGGTGTATGACAGCGCACCTCCCGTTTGCTCTGGGTTGGAAACTTCATTTATTCCAGGGATTTCCAAGGTTGGGGTGTAGGTTGGGGTGTAATCTCAGGCTAGTGATTAGAACTGACCCTTTCCTGGACATGGGAATAGGGTAGCATATTTTACAGCAGGCCTGTTGGCTGAGCCAAGCAAAATGAAGAGAAGGAAAAAGGTAAAACGTTACTCAGATCTCCATCTACATGATGCCTTCTTCTCAGGGAAGGAAAGCATGGAGAACCGTGGACTCAGCCCGACATGGGCTGTGCCGACTGCGGAGAGTCATATTTATTTAGAAACAGGTTGGCTTGAGTTCATCTGGTGAGGATTGCATGCCCCGCTAGGGCCAGCATTGTGCCTTCTATCTCTTATTCATCAGCTAATTCCTACAAGTGCTGTGTCCTGGGCTTGTTTTGCTCAAAATACATCTTTTTTCCCCCTCAGTAAAATGGAGCAGAGTTGACAAGAAGTTCTGATAATTACTCCCTGAACAATAAATCACTCTGCAGCTGAGCTGTGTTAACTCAACGTGGGGCATGAATGCATTTCAAGGGAACCTCTCCCAAGACAAATGGCAGCAAGTGCTGTGGTTACAACTCAAACAGACATGCAGACAGGGCTGTCTGGAGCCTGGGGCTGACTGCCAGGCTGGCGGGAGCATTTGAGAACAGCCACCGGGGGGGAGGCCTGGACAGAGAGATGGACTCTGTTGCTGCTTGTCTTTGGGAGAAGCACAGGGATAGGCACAGAATGGAGGGTGTGCAGGTTTCTTTCATTCATTCATTCATTCATTCATTCATTCATTCATTCATTCACTGACTCATCAGACCTGGCTGACATCTGGCTCATGTAGGTGACCTGTGTTTGTAGCCAATATCTGTCTGACAGGTCTGTCCTGACTGTTGCTATCTTTGCTTTACCAGGTGTTAATGATAATGCAATTCTGTTGAGCACCCACTATTTTCCAAATACAATGGAAAGTACTGGAAATATAAAGGTGAATGGCCTGGTGCTTGTCCTCAAGAAATATACAAATCAGGGGGCGCCCGGGTGGCTTAGTCGGTTAAGCGTCCGACTTTCGCTTAGGTCATGATCTCGCGGTTCGTGGGTTCGAGCCCCGCGTCGGGCTCTGTGCTGACTGCCAGCTCAGAGCCTGGAGCCTGTTTCAGTCTGTGACTCCCTCTCTCTCTGACCCTCCCCTGTTCTCTCTCTCTCTCTCTCTCTTTCCTAGAAATAAATAAAACATTTAAAAAAAAAAAAAGAAATATACAAACCAGTAGGGAAAACATAGCTGCTTAACGTTTGTTGAAAAGCCTAAACCTGGTATGAGTAGAAGTAGCATCAAGGTCAGTGTTTGAAGAACCAAGGAAGGTTTTTCAGGACAGGAAACACTGAATGTGGGATGTTGAGGAAGGAAAAAGGAGATACAGGGTCACAAGACTGTGACCCATGTGGGAACCGGCAGGGGTTTAGTGTGTGTAAGTGTAAGGAGGACCAGTGTGGCATGAGCTGTGTCTGGGAAAATGGCAGATAGCGTAAAGGAGTTTGAATTGGTTCTTGTTAATTCCCTTGCTAAAATTTTAACCAGCAGATGATGCGATCATATTTGCAACTTAGAAAAACTTCTCTAACTCGAGAATAGAATAGCAGAAGGCCAAGAGAGAGAGATCGGTTAGAAAGCACCAGTCATTCATTCATTCAACAAATCTTCTTTGAATGTCTACCATGTGTTAGGTGACAGCTTAGATACTGGGGATATAGTAGTGACCAAGACAGTGGACAATGAGAGAGACAAGTTTAACTAGACACCAACATAAATTTATATTTGCAAATGGCAGTAGGTGGTATGAGTGGAATTCCATGATGTCATAGTCAAGTATGGAGAGGGAGGGGCTCCTCTTCAATGGGTGACCAAAGGAGGGCCTCCTTAGGCAATGACATCTATTCAGGGACCAAAGCATGAGCAGAAGTCCTCTTGGCTACTCTGCAAAGCACGACTGGAAGCAGGGAAATCTGCTAGGAAGCTGGCTTGGTTGTTCCTGGCAAGGAAGAGGTGGTGGCATTAGAAATGTGGGGAAGACAGCTGATTTGAGCTGTAGTCTGCAGACGAAGGTGGCAGAATCTTGGCAATCTGGGTGGGAAGAGATGAGGCTCTGAGTCATTTCAGTGGGAGGCAGCGTGGATTTGAAAGAGACTCAGAGAGGAAAATGCAGAGGTTTGGTGGTGAACGCGATCGGAGGTGGGCCCTGAAAGGTAGAGCCTAGGATGGTTTCTGGTTTTCCGGCTCCCTAATGTGGATAGACACTCCCAAGATGTGACTGAGAGGTCCATGGCTCCTCCAGGGAGGTCTGTCTGTCTGTCTATCCAGTAGGCAGGCAAGGCTGGCACTGGGAATTGTAGCATATAGGAACCAAAGCATGAAGGTAAATGAGTTCATTCAGAATGGGAGTGAGATTTGGGTGAAAGTAGTGCTGAGCCAGGTGTCTGGAATGTGAGCCAATCTTTTGGTGCTAAGTGCCACCCTTTCATCAAATGTGAAGGCAAAAGCAAGACAAGACTGATGGCAAATTAATAACTGCACATTGATATTGATATCTTTCTTTGCTTCCCAGTGACCCAAGGATGGCGGGGGTGGGGGTGGTCAGTCTTCATTTAATGCAATCCCATTCTTTTCATTGAAAGTCCATTACCTAATTAGCAGTGGTTATCACTGGGGAATGACATAAGGAGGAGATGGTTGAGGGGAAACCTTACTTATAAAGTTATAAAATTCTTTTCTTTTTTTTTTTCCAAATTCGTTTTGCAGCAACCAAGCTTACTTACTTCTTATATAAACCAGAAAATAGAGTGCTTTTATGTATGTATGCATTTATTTATTAATTTTTAAGTGTTTATCTATTTTTGAGAGAGAAAGAGAGAGATGGAGGGGCAGAGAGAGAGGGAGAGACAGAATCCCAAGTAGGCTTTGCATTGTTGACACAGAGCCCAATACGGTGTTTGATCTCACGAACACTGAGATCATGACCTGAGCTGAAATCAGGAGTTGGATGCTTATCCTAATTGACTGAGCTGCCCAGGCACTCTAAGAATAAGGTGTTTTTTTTTTTTTTAATTTTTTATGTTTTATTTATTTCTGAGAGAGAGAGAGGGAGGGAGGGGGAGAGAGAGAGAGAGAGACAGCATGAACAGGGGAGGGTCAGAGAGAGAGAGATACAGAATCTGAAATAGGCTCCAGGCTCTAAGCTAGCTGTCAGCACAGAGCCTGATGCAGGGCTCGAACCCACGAACCATGAGATCAGGACCTGAGCCAAAGTCAGACGCTTAACCTACTGAGCCACCCAGGTTCCCCAAATAGAGTGTTTTAAAATACTCAGTTACGATAGACTGGGCTTCCCCTCACATGTTAAATAAAACGTACCTGCCATAAAAACTTAAGTGTTCATCTTACATACACATAAATTCTTTTTTAAGTTTTTTTTTTTTAATTTTTGAGAGAGAGAGAGAGAGAGAGCAGGGAAGGGGCAGAGAGAGAGGGAGACAGAGCATCTGAAGCAGGCTCTGTGCTGAAGACAGAGATATCGGTTCCAACTGGTGAACCACGAGATCATGACCTAAACTGAAGTCGGCTTAACCGAGCCACCCAGGTGGAAGGAAAATGCTTAAAGAAGGAAAGAAACGATTCCCCCACTGCATCAATTCTGGTTCCTGAATTGGCCACTACTGAAGAGTTCTAGTGAATTGGAATTGACGAATTGACTGGAGAAAAAAGACCAAGATACTCCATCCTCCTTGCCCATAGACTAGGGCTTGAGCAAGGGCATCTGGTCATTCCAGAAATGTACTGACACATGTTCCCAACAGGCGGAAGGTTTTCTCTGTGGCCACAGATGGTGGAATTCTTTGGGTGATAATGGATTGAAGTAGGTGGGGGTGAGTAGCAAGCCTTGCAAAGCGTGGCCATTGACCAAATTCCACCTTACCTTGGACCCCGGAGTATCTGCTGCATGTCCACTGTGCTTTTGCAAAGAACATTTCCCTGCTGCCTTTGTGTTTAAGTGGCTTCTTGAAAAGCAGGAAAAGAGCTCATGTCTGCATATGTAATGATTTCTTTCCTAATGAAATTTGGAAAACAGTCAGATCTTTTCTTCTTTAGTGGGACATCATTGATTTGTTTATGATTCAGGGAAACTTCCCCACCAGACTCATTTTTCCAATTCTGCTGGGTTGGTTGTTGTTTTCTTCTTGGGGGTCAAGGATTGTTTTGATGATCTCATTCCTTCTACAAACTAAGGGAGAGTATTCAAAGACTGTGGCTGATTACAGAGTTCCTTTTGGTATGGTTAACACTCAGTAACATTCTTAAAGAAAGACAAAATGTGCTAATGAGATTCTTTTAAAGAGTGAGATAAAAGGAGTTTTTGCAGAAAGAAACTTGAGAGTTGGGTTTACCATTGAATAAAAGAGGTAAGAGCAGCAGGCAGCCATCAGCCTGGATTCAACTGGAGTCCAGGATTCTCAGATGTGACTGTTAATGGTTCTCTGTTTTAGTTCAATCGCGCGTTTTATTCTTAAGCAAAGAAAAACCGAGAGAAGCCACTTTAAAGGAGATAAGGGTAAGAAAAAGGTATTAGTTCCAATGAAAGCTGTCTTTTCTCTTCGAGATATTTGTCCTGCGCCATCTAGCTATACCAGCCACAACTACTGGCCAGGTGGGTTAGTAGTGGGAGGTGCAATTGATGAGTAAATGAGGCAAAAGAAAAACCAGGCAATTGGTTAACAGGTTTTGTTTTCGTTTTTTGTTTTTTTTTGGTCTATCCATGCCTTTGATTTGTCATACTTTGGATGTACATTAATAAGTAAGTGAGCAAATCTCTACCATCTCTGTGATAGTGTGCTGGGAAACTGAGGGAGAGTGGAAAAATAAATCAAAGAAAACGTCCTTTCCTTCATCTTACAGAGAGATAAATTCACTCAAAATGACTTTCTGACATTTCTGAAACGATTTCAAATGAAGGAAGCTGCTAAGGAATTGAAGAAGAAAAAGGTAGAAGACTGGATAGAGAGGAAATGAGGTGCTCTTTATTTGATGATTACACATAGGAGCTGAGGGTTGGGCCCTCACTCCCGAGAGATGGGCATGTTGTGCTGAACAAGGGCAGCCAAATGAGTAAAGCCTCTCTTTCTGAGGATCCGGAATTAACCCCGCCTTGCAGGAGTCAGAATGACGAAACCTCGCTCAGTCATACAGCTGGTTCAGGGGGCCTCAAGGTCTAGGGCTTATGTGCTGGCTGGTCCTGGGGTCACCAGCCAGTACATGCGAGGTCTGTTCAGTGGTGCAAACCCTTACTGGGTGTCTCTTTTCTAGCAAGCAGTCTGTTGAATGCTACAGATTCAGGTTTTGCCCCCATCTGTGGGTTCACCAGACCACATGGATTTTCCAAATTATAACCACTTGAACTCCTATTCTGCTCGGTTATGGGACAGTCCATTCTTCCGTCCAAGAATATCTGAGAGGCCTTAGGAGTCTCTTAGATGTTTCCCCATATCTCTTGGTTGTCACTTAGCTGTTACCTAGATCAGGAGCATCATGCGATCTGCTTCGACCGCAGTCTACACTGGCTCTGCTGCAAATTGCCTCCTGAGGTCCCGAGAGCTTCCCTCTGGATACTGATGCATTCCTCTCTACCCCAGTCCCCTGTCCATGTCCACTGGGACATGCAACCAGTTTTTATTAAAATTGCTGGTGCCTGGCCACCACACACACGTACCTAAATCACCGTGACAACGTCTGCTTTCTTCAAGGTATTGCCAACCCCCCAATGGCTCTTAGAGTGTTTTTGCCATATGTTTCCTTAAAATAATGTTACTTCAGTGTTCTAACCCATTATCAGCATTTCCTCCAGTGTATTAATGAACCTAAAATACCCTATGAGTAGGACATGAGTCTGAATTGTTCTCAGCCAAGTTCACGTGTCTCCTTCCCATAGACTCTCTTTCAGCTTCAGGTGAAGCTTGGCCTTGTTCCTACATTCTACTATCTCTGGGTTTTTAGTTCTCTGTCACCAGGGGAGACTCCTTGAACTGGAACACTGGTACACACAGCCCCGCGGGACCAGTCACGGCAACCTCAGAGAAGCCTGAATCTACACAGAGGGAGGCAGTCTTCTAAAGCAGCAGTAACACTTGCTGGGATTAAGTTCAGCTAACATCACAAACATGTCCAGACCCAAAAGGAGTACTTGGACTTCTTGTGAAGCATCTGTGGTTGGGGACTCTGCAATGACAAGGGGACATGCTCTGTGTTTGCATAGCCCAGAGGTCTGTTTGGGGGCGGACACCCTAGGACAAAGGGTTCCTTCCTTCAAAAGTACATTTCAGTTGGGAGCTTCTTGGTCTTCTCATTTGAATTTGAGATTTCCAGGGGCCCCTGGGTGGCTCAGTCGGTTGAGCGTCTGACTTCAGCTCAGGTCAGGATCTCGCAGTTTGTGAGTTCAAACCCTAAGTCGGGCTCTGTGCTGATAGCGCAGAGCCTGGAGCCTGCTTCAGATTCTGTGTCTCCCTCTCTCTCTCTCTGCCCCTCCCCTGCTTGTGCTCTGTCTCTATCTCTCTCAAAAATAATAAATAAACATTTAAAATTAAAAAAAAAAAAAGAGTTGAGTTCCAACTAGACAGACTGGCAGTGGTTGGGCATGGCCAGCCTAGCTATGGAACCCAAAGGGCTTCTGTGCTTGACCGCTCCCAACCCACTTCACCCACCCATGCATCTGGTATGGACTCTGCTCTGGGTGACTCAGTCATAGGTGCTGCTTTCTTCCAGTGGCTCACAGTCAAGGGGCTAGGAGTACAAGGAAGTAGTCTGCACAGTGCTGCCTGCCCCAGCATTAGCCTCCAACACTCCAGCAAGTGTTGCCCAGTCCTCCTTGAGCCCTTCCTATTCTGTCTTGGGGAACTTTCAAACTAACAGGCCTTGTGGTCATGGCCAAGTCTTGGTTGCTTGCCCATTGCCATCAGCCTTGGCCGAGTCCTGATCTTGCTCGGGCACTTGGCGCTTGCTGTTGCTGGCACCAGCCCCTCTTTCACTCTTGCCACTGTGCCATTGTAGCCACCTGTGTTGCACTGGACAGCACTGCCCCTCGCACAATCCCAGATGTTTCTACTCTTCCAGGCTTTCCCTTCCCTCCACCAGCGCGGGTTACGAAAGTAGCCATTTTAGTGTTCACCCACTTGACCTCCCAGGAACTGTTGCGGTGGGGAGTGGTGTCTGTGCTCTGAACCTGAGTGGGAAGGATCTCACCCCTGTCCCTTTGGAGTTCTTGTTGCATCTATTTAGGGAATTAGGAAAATCGCCAGCACAGAGCCAAGCGGTGGTCCAGGCTGTTCCCATATTGTATGCCTCAGGAGTCAATATGAAAGCTGCCTCCTTCAAAGCATATTGTGGTCTTCTGCTTTGAGCAAGATTCTTGCCAGAGCCCTGTACCATCTCCAAACAGCTTCATGAGTCACCTTGTAGCTTTGGTCCACAAAGTAGCACATGCTAATTGCTGCATTCTATAATAACTGCTGGGTACAGTGTCTGAGATATAGCTTCTATTTATGGCCCCAGAATAATTAATTTATGCAAATATTCACTCACTGAAGGAGCACTTATTGTAGATCTACTATGGACTAGGCCAAGTGGTATGGAGAGTGCCAATAGATTTGAGACATAGTTCTTGTCTTCTAGTTGCTTCTGATCCAGATGGACAAGTTCACATTGAAATATGTGAAACCATCTTGGCTTCCATCCTCACCAGCAGTGTGACCTTGGGAAAATCTTCTAAAATCTGTGGGCCTCAATTTCCTCTGTGAAATGGAGATTAAAAACACCTGTGATGGAGTGCCCAGCTGGCTCAGTTGGAAGACCATGGGCCTCTTGATCTCAGAGCTGTGAGTTCTGTAGCCCTATGTTGAGTGTAGAGATAACTTTAAGAAAAAAAAAAAACCTTAAAGAAGACCTTAAAAAAATCACCTTTAATGTGTGCCTAGCTGAAGTGTTGGACAGAGCAGGTTTGAGTTTGTCAACACCAGAGAGCAGAACTGGACTGAAGGGGGCAAAATGGCAGATTCCGCAAGACTGCCTGAGGAGGGACTTCTTAACCATCCGGGTTGACTGCCGGAAGCATGCTGCCTTAGCCTGCCAGCGAGCATTCATCCCTGCCGACTCTCAAGCTTGGACCAGCTGGAGCTTGGTAGAGACGCTGTAATGAGGTTACAGAACTCACCCTAATCCCCTGGGAGGCTGTGAAAAACGCAAGCCAATGCATTAACAATGCAGAGTCATCTTGGTCTTTTGATTGGGTTTCTTTTCGACCAGCAGACATTCCTTGGGCACCTGCTACTTTCTGAACCCAGTGTGTCCTTCCCAAAGGGAATAAGCAAGTGAGAAGAGTGTTGTCCTTGTCCTCACTGTGGCGAACACTTTGTTGAGGAGATGGACACATACATGGTGCAAAGGAGTGAATCAAAAGGCAAAGAAAAGTACCGAGGGGGTGAGGCCACCTGGAATCCAAAGCTTCGGGTTTCCACTCTGGAACATGGCTAGTGTGTTCTTCCACATTATTTTAGGGCCAAGGTATATGGGAAGAACAATAATTTTAGTTGGTCTTGGAGCAGGAGGGATATGGAAAGTGCTTAAATGAGCAAGCTAGATAGGAAATATACTACCATGTTCTCAAATTTGGGATGGGTGGGCCCTATAAAATGTTTTGGTCTGTTCCTCCAGGGTTGGCTTAAACTATTTTTATTATAAAGCTATTCAAATATAAACATAAAACTGAGTGTAATTTTTAAAGGATTATAGAGTAGCATATTTATGACTTATGTATGAACTAAACTATGAAACCAATAACATTTTCATCTAGTTTAATTTTCTTTGATGGGTGATGTTTTCCTAAAACTAAATTGCTTACAAGGGACTTAAGAATGGGACTTAAGAACTTATCGTTCTTTCTTGCCAACTTGTCAGATGACTTCCCTCAGGTTGGACCTTCAGTTGAGTGACCGTCATTGTGGAAGGTCAGCTGAATGGTAATTAAAATCATGGATGTGAAAGCCTGAGGTCACTACTCAGTGTCTTGAGCAAGTTGCTTAATTTCTCTGGTCTTTGCTGTCTTCATCTGTAAAATGAGGATGAAATAGTAGTGCTTACCTCTTATGGTTTTAGTAGGCATTAAAAAGGATGTAAAGTATGTATGTAAATAAATCATAATACAAAGCATGAAGAAGAGTGTTGTACAGAGCATTAAGCAAGTGGACTATTAGTATCAATTATGATTGTTTAAATGTTCCTTCCTTTTAAATTATGATCTCATCATAAATCAATGGTGCATTATCTCAGTAAGCCAATTGATGAAAAAGTGGCCCCCAGTAAATATAATGATGAAAAGTAAAAATTCCATGTAATGAAAAAAGTCATCATTGCATATTTGCACTATGCTCATTGCCAATGGATTGTCCCAAGAAGGTGAACTAACCCTGCTCTCTCCCCGTGTTTCTTTGTTCAAACTACAGTGAAATCTCTGTGTTGTCTGCTGCCAGGGGATTTGCTCTTCGCCTTGTGCAGACATCAACGCAAGAACAGATGCACAGCCTAAAAGGGTGTGGTCCTACATCATCAACTTCCTCCAGATAATGACGACATTGATAATATATCAAGAACATAAAGTTCTTATAGACCTCACACCTTGTTTGAAATACATTTTTCCTGGAATTCAAGCAAAGAGCAGATAATGTTGTGTGGAGTCACTAGTCAAGGCCTTTGAGATATTGTCTAAATACCATTCAAAATGCCAAACCATGCTAAGCCCTTTATAAATGGTATATGTATTTTTAATCCGCAGAACTTCCCTATGGTGGGGACATCTTTATGATGGGCAAACTGAGGTTTGAAGATTAATTTGCCAGACTTCACTGAAGTTGAAGAGCCAAGAATCTCCAGGTTAGGGGCCTGCAAAGCGCTGTTCTCACTGATCATTCAAGTGCCTGCCCCGGAAAGCATAGCCTAAGAAGTAACCCCTCTGGCGGGAACTGAGATGACCCTGGCTTTAAAGACCACAGCTGACTTGTTTCCCCTGCCACACTAGCAGGAAAGTCATTGTGTTACCCCAAAGCACTGGGCACAGGAAAGCCGGACTCCCAAATTTGAATGAAAACAAAGGGAGAAGGAGAATCCGATTATCTTAATGTGATTCTGAGCACATCCAATATTCATTCAGGCTTAAAGAGGTTCACAGTCAGTATTCCAGAAATACATGTTGAAAAGTGATAATGAACCTCCAATTACATGAAGCTTAGGTCTTATTATCATTTCTTGGAATTACTAAAACAACAAGATAAAGATTTTTAGTGAATATTAACTGGGAAATTTACAAAATAATAATAGCCACCGTAATTGCTGTTAACAAAGGCTATGTTGTAAAACGATATGAGGCCACTTTAAAAAGTTAAGAATTATTTACATCAATGTTTTTTGTCTACGGCACAGAAAGTCGTTCAGAATTTCCCACAAGTTAGGGGCTCCTGGGTGGCTCAGTGGGTTGGGCAACTGACTTCGACTCAGGTCATGATCTCACAGTTTGTGGGTTCGAGCCCCGCATTGGGCTCTGTGCTGACAGCTCAGAGCCTGGAGCCTGTTTCAGGTTCTGTGTCTCCCTCTCTCTCTGACCCTCCCCTGCTCATGCTGTCTCTCTCTCTCTCTCTCTCTCTCTCTCTCTCTCTCTCAGAAATAAATAAAACATTTTAAAAAATTTCCCACAAGTTAGCTTTGACTTTGTTGCTATGGCTGAGATATTTGGATTTTTTTACTCCTCTGCCTGAAACTTTTCCAACCAATGATCTCAGTCAACCTCTACTGTCTACATCATGGTAGAAATTTGTCAACATTAAGAAAGAAATAGAAATGTGACTGGATAAAGAAGATGTGGTTTATACAATGGAATACTACTGACGTATAAAAAAAGAATGAAATCTTGCCATCTTTGCCTTGAGAGTATTATACTAACTGGAATGAGTCAGGTGGAGAAAGATAAATACCAATGATTTCACTTATATGTGGAATCTAAACACAACACAACACACAAACAAAATAAAACAAAACAAACTCATAGATACAGAGAACAGACTAGTGGTTACCATAGGGGAAGAGGGTTGGGAGGTGGGTGAAATGGATGAAGGGAGGTGATATATGGTAACGAGAGGTGGTGATCACTTTGTATTTGTGTGGTTGTGTGTGTGTGTGTGTGTGTATGAGAAAGAGAGAGTAGGGGAGAGGGGAGAGGGAGAGAGAGAGAATCTTAAGCAGGTGCTACAGTCAGCCTGGTGCCTGATGTGGGGCTTGATCCTATGACCATGAGATAATGACCTGAGTGCTTAATTGACCAAGCCACCCACGTGCCCCAAGCTGGTGATCACTTTGTAGGCCACACAGGTGTCAAATTATAAAGCTGTACAACTGAAATTTATTTTTAAAAAATTATGAGGTTCATTACCATCACTCTCTTAAAATTCTGCTGTAAAGAAGACTATTTGTACCTTATCATATGTCCCCTGAAACCTCTTAGTTTTCCTTTCTTAGCAAGAAGAGCTAGTTACTCTATGGTTCTGTGACTGGTTGAAAATATACTGTCAACCAAACTGAGGTTGTCATAACTTGGATAAAAGGCTGGCAATTTCTCCCCATTCTGCTATCTTTAACTTGGATAATCATAACAGGAAGACTGAAGGAGGTGGTTTTATTTTATGAAAGGGAAGTCTGAAAAAAACCACCCTAGTTTCCACAAATAAAACACACATCACATAGGTGGTGGTTGAATGTGTCTTCAGTTTACACAAGACTAATTTTATCTGCAGCATAACTGTGGGGGGTTGTAACTGCAGCGACACTGTAAGACAATGCTGCCTTTCGATGCCGTTCCTCAGGATGAAAAGGCAGTCAAAGAAAGTAGGAAATTAAAATACTGTCAAAGAAGGACCCCCCCACCCCCATCTCAAAATGTATGCTTTCCTTGGGGAGTTCTTTTATACCTTCAAGGAACTGACAATTCATGGGCTGTATAAATTGTTCTAGAGCAGAAAGAACAAAGCTTCTCTCTTCCTTCCTGATGTCACCTCAACCCTGTTACCGATGGGGAGAGCACACCTGACTTACCCTGAGATGTAGAAGCAAACAGCTTCAATATGATGTGGGCAGGTGAAACATAGCAGCGTATTAGAAAAAGAATGCCCAGATATCAGGGTCCAGGAATACAAGTATGGTTTAATATGAGAAAATCTACTAACTTCATATACTCTTTTAATAGATTAATTTATATTATATGTGAAAAAATGATAATATTTAACATGTATACCAGGCCCAAATTCTCATGAAAATAGATGACAGGATGCTTGTTGTAAGACATGAGGCAGGAAATAATAAATAATAGACACATGTTACACACAGACACCAATCACATGCGTGTGTATAGCATAGCAAACATGCCAACCACACTCATACACACACATCATATGTGTGTGAGCACCTTATACAACACACGTGTGTATACATGTATGTTTATGTCATATCACACGTCATAAACATGTGCACACCCCAAAACAAACATCAATCACATGCATATGCACATCATATTATAAACACACCAGTCATATATGTGTACACACATCATATGCACACATATGATATCCACATGCAATCATACTATACACCTGACAACCACATGTGCATATATCATGTGTGTCATTCACATGCATGTGTGCATCACATTATACACACCCATCACATACGCATCACACCACAATATGCCACCCACATGCATGTACATATTATACATACACATCAACCACGTATGTATGCATGGTACGTCACAGCTCTACATCACAAAAATCCTAATACTGCATTGGGAAAATAGACAGCCTCATGTTTGATGGTGATACACTAAAATAGGCCACTTTTAGTACCATCAGTATTGTCCTAGAAATGCTATTTAGTAAAATTAGGGAGACATTTAATCAGAGTTCTGTATCCTGGTAAGACAAAGGCAGGTAATTTTTTCAGATGATATGATTATCTACCTGGAAAAATCCAACAAAACCCAGTGAAAAACCTCTTCAAAGCCAGAGGAAAACGGAATAAGATGCCTGGTAACAAAAAAATGAGGATACAACAATAGCATCTTGACTTATGAATTAGTATAAAATAGTTCAGACACACAGAATGATATACGAAAACTATATAATCATCTGTGTGCCCACAATCTGGCTTAAGAAACAGGAAAATGTGTGATGGCCATTGAGAAGGGGACTTGTTGGGATGAGATTGGGTGTTGTACATAAACAATAAACCACGGGAATCTACCCCCAAGGCCAAGAGCACACTGTATACACTGTATGTGAGCCAATTTGACAATAAATTATATCAAATAAATAAATAAATACCGGTAAAAAGGAAAAAAGAAACACAACATGCTGATGCTGTATATTCTCCATGGATCACATCCTTGCCTCAGAATCTTCATTATTAATTTAATGTGTATCAATTTTATGCAGCTTTAAACATTTTTGTCAAATATGTATGTATTCCTGAATGCCATTACCATTTGTTTGATGCTTCATTAAAATGGCATCCGATTGAAAGAGTTCTTTTTGGGCCTGCTTGTTTGGGTGGGCATCATATTTGTGGGGTTCACTTGAGTGGGTGCATGGACTTTCAGCACAGGCGTTTCATTGCTATGCATTATTCTAGTGAATGAATGTAGCTCTATGTATCTTATTATTTGCTTTTCTAAACATTCATGTACGTGTTCTCTTTTTACAAATGTGAGTGCTCCCATAGACGCCAGGGATCTAGAGTATGCACCACGAATTGGAGAGAATCCCCTATCTTCACTTTTTTCTAGACAGAGATCAATTGTGCTGAGTTCATGTTTGAATCACAGCATATACAAGTGCTCCTTGTTTCACATCCTCACACGAACACTTTTTTTTGAATCAATCATGTTTTTTAGTATATCAACAATAAATACGTAGAAAATGTAATGGAAATAAAAAGTTTCATTCACAATAATAGTGATAAGACTCTTGGGAATAAAATCAAGTCATGCAGGATTTGTATGAAGAAAACTAAACCACTTTTTATTATTATTTTATTTATTTATTTAGTTAGTTTTTAATGTCTTATTATTTATTTTTGAGAGAGAGAGAGTGCGGGAGGGGCAGAGAGAGAGGGAGACACAAAATCTGAAGCAGGCTCCAGGCTCTGAGCTGTCAGCAGAGCCTGACATTGGGCTTGAGTTCACAGGCTGTGAGATCATGACCTGAGCAGAAGTTGGATGCTTAACCAACTGAGCCCCCCAGGCGCCCTGAAAACTAAACCACTTTTTAAAAGAATGTAAACAAAGGCTTGACTAAATAGTGAGAGATATATTTTCCTTAGCTGCAAAGATCCTAAACTGGAAAGATAAACTTTTTATCTAAATTATTGTATAAATTCAAAACTTAAAGTCATTCCCCCCTAAGTTTTTTTTAAAAGAATATATACTGTGGAACACATTATGGAAGTTCCTCAAAAAGTTAAAAATAGAACTCCCCTACAATCCAGCAATCAGCCTACTGGGTTTTTACCCCCCAAATATAAAAACATTAATTCAAAGGGATATATGCACCCCTATGTTTATTGCAGCATTTTTACAATAGCCAAATTATGGAAGTAGCCCAAGTGTTCATCAATAGATGAATGGACAAAGAAGATGTGGTATATATACACAGTGGAATATTATGCAGCCATAAAGACTGAAATCTTGCCATTTGCAGTAACATGGATGGAGCTAGAGAGTATAATGCTAAGCAAAATAAGTCAGTCAGAGAAAGACAAACAAATACCACATGATTTCACTCATATGTGGAATTTAAGAAACAAAACAAATGAACAAAGGAAAAATAAAAAGAGAGACAGATCAAGAAATACATTCTTAACTATAGAGAATGAACTGACGGCTACCAGAGGGGAGGTGAGTGAGGGAATGAGTGAAATAGGTGAGGGAGATGAAGAGTATACTTACCACAATGAGCACTGAGTAATGTACGGAATTGTTGAATCACTATATTGTATGCCTGAAACTAACGTAATACTGTATGTTAACCAAACGGGAATTAAAAGTTTAAAAAAACTTAATAAAATTAACAACAACAACAACAACAACAACAGAAAGAATATACATGAGAAAGTAGCCATAATTTTTTTTAAAGGAAAGAAGTGTGAGAAGGGGTAAAACTAGTTCTACAAGATTTTAAGTTATTTCAGTACACATTTAAAAGAGTACGTTGCTGATGCAAAAAAAAGGTTGAGTGGTGAAATGCTAACTCTAGAAAAAAACCTCCAGTACATGTGAAAAAATGATATCTCAAATAATTGAAAAAGTATATACTTTATAAATGCACACATATGCACACACACATAATTCAGAAGAATTAAGTATTTTAATCCAAAAAATAAAACTAAAATGATTGGAAAAAACTTCAGGGGCTCAAAATTGGAAACCAACAAGGAGAAAATTTAACTACATCAAAATGAAACTCTTTAGTTCAATGGTAAAACATAGCTATGCATATAAAGAAAACCAAACTAGGAAAAATATTAATAAGGGATTAGTAGTCTAAACATAAAGAACTTCTATGGATAAAAGAAAAATATGCACTGCAATAGAAAAAACAAGCCGAAAAAAGCAAGTTCACAAATAAGCAATTTATAAAAGAAGAATTGTAACAATTTCAGTAATAAAAAATACATATTAAGGCAATAATGAGATTCCCAAAGATGGGTAAGTTATGGGAAATCTGCAATATAAACTCAAGACAGATTTTCAGAGGAAAATTTATATATGTTTCAAGAGTCAAAATGTGTATAGCCTTTGGCACAGAAATTCTATTTTTAGAAATTCATCACAAGGGAAACTAAGACAGGAGTAAATGTGTGAGCAGCAGAGTGGGGTATGTGCGAATGTACACCGGCAGGCCACGGGCCTGGGTTTGAATCCCAGCACCATAACTTTGTAACCCCTTGGTCTCCTCATGAGTACAACAGATATGATTAATCACACCCTGCAGTCTGAGAATTAAATGAAGCAATGCATGTTGGGTGCTTAACAAAGTACCTGATGTAGTATAAGTGCTCTATAAATTTTTGCTACTGTCATTGTCATTATTATTAAGCTCTATTCATATTGTGCAGCCTTTCAAGCAGTAAATGATGATTCAAAATTGTATTTATTGACACAAGAATGTGTCTAAGACATACTATTCAGTAAAAATGCAATTTATAAAGAACACTTGTAGTATGAATACATTTCTGAAATATATAAGGTCTTGCTACATCAGGATAATGAATAGTAGAGAGTAGATTTGATGTAAATCTATTTAAATGGGCAAAAAATTTGGAGTAGAAAATGAGAATAAAGAAAGGTATTTTACTGAGAACAAACTGAGGGTCTCGCTGGAAGGGATGAGCTAAACAGGCGATAGGCATTAAGGAGAGCACTTGATGGGCTAAACACCAGGTGTTGTATCTAAGTGATGGATCACTAAATTCTATGCCTGAAATCATTATTATGCTATATGTTAGCTAACTTGGATTTAAATGAAAGAAAGGTATTTTATGACTATCTTAACAATTAAACCTGTAACTTTTGACAAATTTTATATTTTATTCTTTAAAAAATTTAAAATGTAAGGGGAACTAAGCAGTAATTATTAAAACAATGAATACTGGACTGCACTGGCAAGCTCTTGCCTGTAAAGTGTATGTGGGCCACAACTACTAGGGATTCATTATGTGCAGGCACTTTGTAAACACAGAGGATACAGGAAACAGTGAAGAAGCTCACTTTCTGGAGGGGATGACCGATAGGAGCCAATCAGCAAACAAGAAGGTAAGTGCCGGAGGGAGAATGGAGAGAGGTGAGGGCTATAGGGAGTCCCTGGGGAGTGGAAAGGGACGGACTCTCTGATCAGGGGAAGTTGAGACAAGGCTTATAGAAAGTGGGGAGGGGGCTAAGAGGGAGGGCAGTGTGGGCAGAGGGAGATGCTAGCGCAAAGACCAGCACTGAGACTGACAGGCCTCAGGAGCAGCAACGGCGCCCGGATGGCTGGGCCAGGGCTGGGGACTCATGGAGAAATGCACATAATAAACTGAGAAGAAAGAGTCCGTGAGGGAGAACAACCAAAAAAGAATGGTCACCTGGATGCCAAGTAGAGGAAGTGTCTCAGGAAGGAGGAAGAGAGAATTTCGTGCCCGGAGATGAAGTAAATTAAGAATGGAGAAAGATCAGTGTATTGGCAGCTTGGAAGTCACCGGATGAGGCCAGCTTCCCTGGGCAGGTGGTGAAGGAATTTATTGCAGTGAGAGAGGCAGTGGGGATGAGAGTAAGCAATTTTTTTTTTAATGTTTCATTTATTTCTGAGAGAGAGCGAGAGAGACAGCATGAGCAGGAGAGGGTCAGAGAGAGAGAGGGAGGCACAGAATCTGAAGCAGGCTTCAGGCTCTGAGCTGTCAGTAGAGCCCGATGAGGGGCTTGAACCCATGAACCGGGAGATCATGATCTGAGCCGAAGTCGGCTGCTCAACTGACTGAGTCATCCGGGGGCCCCAGAGTAAGCAATTATTTTAAAGCATTTTCCTATGAGGAGGAGTAAAGAAACAAGACGGGATCTGGAGATGAGCGTAAGACAAGGAAAGGATGGTGTGTGTGTGTGTGTGTGTGTGTGTGGTGGGGGGGCGGGCAGATGGGGGAACTAGCAGCATGTTTGAGCCACGCCGATGGGAATGATGCCGCAGATGGAAGAAAACTGCTGATGTTGGGAGAGGACGCAGCTGCAGCCACATCCCGGAGCGGGAGAAACTGGATCCAGCGTCCAGCAGGGGCCGGCCGTAGCTGGGAGCATGGATGGTCCTTCTACTACGTTTCTCAAGCCTGACTGCCCAGTAGAACCACAGGCGGACTTTGAAAAACATCACTGCCCAGACACAGTTCAGGTCATTTACTTATTAAAAAAAAATTTTTTTTTTTACATTTACTTATTTTTGAGAGACAGAGTATGAATGGAGGAGAGGCTGTGAGAGAAGGGGACACAGAATCCGAAGCAGGCTCCAGGCTCTGAGCAAACGTTCAGCACAGAGCCGGACGAGGGGCTCGAACCCACAAACCATGAGATCATGACCTGAGCTGAAGTCAGACGCTTAACTGACTGAGCCACCCAGGTGCCCCAGTTCAGGTCATTTAAATTAGTGCATTGATGTAACAAAATTTGGCATCGTTTGCATACTTCTAATTCTACTTTAGAATCAATTTGTCTTGTATTTGAATATCTCATAACCATTGAGAGAGACTGCTCAGCAAAGATTCTCTGTTGACAGGCAGTTTTATTAGGGAGGGAAGTTCAGTGAATACCAGTTTCATAGGTGATCATTTCATTAGTTGAGTTCTGTGGTTATTGTTAATTATGGCATTTACTGTGTTTTTAAATACTTTATTATGATTAATAAAGTAATAATAAAAAATTATAAATCTGGAAGGCAACATACTACATTAATATTAGTTTTTGCTGGGTAGCATTACTGATCATATTCACTCTCCACTTAAAACCATGTTTATTTATTTTGAGAGGGGTGGGAAGGGCAGAAGGAGCGACAGAGAGAATCCTAAGCAGGTGCTGTGCCGTCAGCACAGAACCCCACACAGGGCTTGATCCCATAAACCAATGAGGTCATTACTTGAGCCAAAATCAAGAGTAGGATACTTAACTGACTGAGCCACCCAGGTGCCCCCACTTTCCACTTTTGACAGCTTTTCCCAAGAGCATTTATAACTTTTATTGCCAGAATAAAAATGAAACAAACCTATTTTTATTAAAATGAAAGAAGAAGATATGGAAAACAGTATGGCAGTTACTCAACAAAATGAAAAATAGAATTCTCATATGATCCAGCAATTCCACTTCTGGTTATATATCCAAAAGATTGGGAGACAGGGTCTCTAAAAGATATTTGTAAACCCGTGTTCAGAGTAGTATGATTATTCACAGTGGTCAAAAGACGGAAGCAAACCAAGTGTCTATTAATGAATAAATGGATACATAAAATGTGGTCTATACCTATAGCAGAATATGATTCAGCTCTAAAAAGGAAGGAAATTGTGACTCATACTGCAACATGGTTGAGCCTTGAGGACGTTATACTAAGTGCAATCAGCCAGTCACAAAATGACAAATATTATGTGATTCCGATCATGAAGTGCCTGCAGCAGTCAAACTTGTAGAAATAAAGTAGAGCGGTGGTTTCCAGGGTTTGCACTGAAGGGGGTAAATGGGGAACTGTTGGTTAATGGGGATGAATTTTCAGTTTAACCAGGAGGAAACTGTTCTGAAACGTTGGCTGCTCAACAATGTGAATATAATTAATACTACCAAATTGTCCACTTAAAAATGGTTTAGACGGTAAATCTTACATTGTCTGTACTCTACCACAGTTACAAATCTAAAAAAAGAAGAAGGAAGAAGAAAGAGAATGCTTGCTAGCTGTGTTTCTGGGAAGAACTGGGAAGGTCAAGTTGTCATTGGGACAAGGGGATCCTACAGACGTCCTCTGAAGGTCCTTTCTAATCTTGTTGATTCGTAAAATGTTAGAATCCTTTCTTCATTCTTGAAAGGAATTCAATTAATTAAGAGATTTTTTTTATAACATGACTTGTAACCTATATTTTGAGTTTAGACCAAGAGCACTTCAAAAGCCCCATCTGAATACAAGTTTTAAAAGTTTGGCAAGTTCAGTCAGAAGAAAAAATGCATTTTTTTTGATTCATTTTCAATGTAATCTATTTTTCCAGTCTCTAGTGTACAGTGTGGTTCATTTCAAAGAGGCTCTATCTATTTCGGGCAATGTGGCTTTAAGTAGGACTTACATAAAATGAAGCCACTGCATCTAATTAATCATTCAGGAACCCAAACTTTGTAATTATGTGGCCAACCATTTCCAATCATGAGTCAGTTGTGAGTCTAAATAGAATGGTTCGCCCACTGCAATTACCTAAGTTCCTCTTCTTGGAAGGTTGTAATTACTTTGACAGCCCTCATCACTGGCTCTCTTTCAACTTTTAGATGTGCAGTCGTATCTCCGGGCTCCATGGTCTGCTTGCTAATTCTGTCATGGGCAGGGTGTGTCTCCTCAAGACTGGAATCATAATGACCTTCTCATCAAGACATGAGAGTAAGGCTTCTCTGGCCCCCCCCCATCATGGTACGTGGGGTATAGACATTATTCAGCCACTGCTCTTTAAGGAGTACATTCTTAAGAAGCCATATCTCCAGTGTGGTATATATTGGACTCATATACTATTCAGGCATGAGCACAACAGGTGTTGTGAATTACAGGTTTATTATTTCTTCCTTTAGGTACTGGAACTTCAAAAGTAAATCAGACTCCTAGTAAAAACTCAAATACTGCAGAGGAGTCTAAAGTCAAACTAAACATGCCCCCAAATCTTCCTCCTAACTCTATTACATTGTTAATAATGTAATAATTAACAATTAGGTGCATTTTCTCCCATACTCTTTTCTTTACTTATACAAACACATATGTTTTTATTTTTTCTTTTTATGTTTTACCACATGATACTAAATATGTTATTCATTAATTTACTCTTTTCACTTGACCACATCAGAGGTATTTCCTGTGGACTGAATTGTGTCTCCCTAAAAAAAATTCATATGTTGAAACCCTAACGCCCCGACGTGATGGTATTTGGAGATGACACCTTTGGGAGGTAATTATGTTTCCCTGAGGTCATGAGGATAGAGCTGCCATGATGGGATTAGTGCCCTTATGAGGAAATGAAGGGATCATAGATTTCTCCTTCCACCATGTGAGGATGGAATGAGAAGGCAGCCATCTTTGAACCAGGAAGAATATTTTCACTAAGAACCTGACCTTGATTTCAGACCTGACACTCTGGCCTTAGACCTCTAGCCTCCAGAATGATGAGAAATTAACATTTGTGGCCTTAAGCCAGCCACTTGGTCTATGGCATTGTGTCACAGTGGCCCGAGCAGACTAAGACAGCATCCTTGAAAACAATGGATGTTGTTGACCTCCTTCTTAGCACGGTAGCCCATGGATGGAGCTCCACGGTGGATGCAGTCATGCAGGTCTGGCGGCATATGTCAGCCCTTTACCAGTTCAGACAAAGTTGCCACAGTCACCTTTTTGCCTACGGTCTTGTACACTGACTCATTTCTAACAACTAATGTCTGGAGGTGGTAATGCTGACTCAAAAATACGTGTATTTTTTACTTTAAAAAACACTTGAATGTTTATTTTTAATCTTTTTTTCCTTTTGGCAAATATTGCGGACTTGATATGGGTAAATACAGAAAAATTGAAGGTCTTTGTGGGAATAGTATCTCTCTGGGCTCAAGCTAATTGCTAAATATTTCCAAACATCATAGTAAAGTTTTCGAAAATACAAAGGTATGTAAGAAATGATTATCCCTTACACACATCAAAATTTCCTTACCTAACAGTGATTTAACTGCTGGGCTATAAGAACTCTTATCGGGAATTTAGAGAAATGAAGAAAAATGATGGACTGGTATGTACTCATAATGATGTGAAGACAGTAATATTAGCAGCCTGGGCTGACCTTTATCTGGGATGTACCACTACAGCGGTATTTATGGCTTGTGTTTATTCTGATTGATTGGTGCCTGTGCTAATCTGGTTGTCACATATTTTTAATATCACTCCTGAAAAGAATACCCTCTATTTATTTTAATTGAGCACAATGATTTCACGTAAAGCTCACACCTCAGATGGGAGGTATTGTCACATTTGACAGATGGATAAATTGAGGTTCAGAGATTGAGTTGCTTGCCCAAGAAGGTCATGCTGGTTGACCACATGCCACTGAATGTGGCACATGCATTAGAGCAGCTGGTAAAAACTTCGTGGAGTAAAGTGACTTGGCAGACATGTTTAGATTCTAACAATAAGCCAGGCAGAAAGAGAGGGCATCCTACGTAGGGTCTGGACAAAGCCTCCATGCTGGCAAGGAGGAAGGGCTATTTAGCTAGTTTCCTTCCATGTAAAGACAAGTGTGTGTGTGCGTGGGGCGGGGGGGGGGGGGATTCTTTGGGATTTGGCCCAAGTCTGCTTCCCTAAAGTTGTTCCTTGCCACTATGCTTCATGTCCTCTCTTCAGTCCAGCAGAACTGTAGAATTCTGTGTATATGCTCTTATATTGTAATGTTATTGGTCACACTGGCCCTCTTTCTCCCAACTTTGGTCTTAGATCTTCAAAGCATATTCAAAATTTGATATCTCTCACAGAGCTCACCACTATCCCCAGAGCCAGAAATAAATTCTCCCTCTTGGAGAGCCCCTTTGGTCTGATGTTTATCCCTCCCTTAAAGCAATGACTATTTTTATCTTAAATTTGAGCGATCTGTGTGCATGTTTCATCACACTTATTCTATTGTACGCTTCGACTTGTTCATCTTTGTATCATGCATGGCACATAGCCCCTTGCTCCCGTGTGTGTTCATAGTGATGACCAACCTGAATATTTCAGAGTAAAGAAAAGCAAATTTAGAAAGGGAATCTTGGACATGAAGTGAAGGGATCTGGCCAAAATCTTTGGATTTATGCAATAGTTACTGGGAGTCACTGTTGATTTTTAAACAAGATTAATAAATACAAGTGTTAGCATAATTATTCTGAGAGTGGTGCTTGGGGTGAATCCAAAAAGAAAATTCTATTGCCTAGAAGAAGTAGAGTAACAGGGCTCAAGAAGAATCACTGTGTTGGAAACTATTTAGAATACATACAGTTCAGAGACAGTAATGAGGAGGATTGGGCGGAGGCTCAGAAGTGGGCTGGAAAGAGAAGAGACAATGATGAGTTGAAGTCATAATATAGGAAACTGTCATAGAGAAATTGAGACTGGAGGAAAAAAGGAGAGAGAGAAATGAATTTCCCAATTTCCATGCTCTTCACAACCCTTCGCATTGTGCAGAGACATATGAAGTTACAGATAAATCTGACACATTTCTGGGGAGTTCTTTTTGATCAAAGTTTGGGGGAAAAACATTGTTATTCTATTATAGTCACAAATATCTTAGGAGCATGAAATGTTAACATAAAATACTAGACTACAAAAAATTTTATTTTAGATTTGGGACTTTTTCGTCTTCCAAACTCAGACTACCAGGGGTTATAAATTCACTCTGCTTCTCCTATGAGGATATAATGGAAGCAGCATTCAGGAAGTGCTGTTCTGACCTCGGAGCCATCCAGGTGGAGATATCTGCTACACAGGGGAAAATTGGGGAGGAAGGAAAAGGCTGTAGAAGGATCTTTTCCCAAGGTGGATGCAATATTGTGATTTGTAAGAAATGTGTATTTGGTCAAGTCCCCTTCCTGGAAAGAGCTCCTATAAAGTTTGGAACTTCCTTCCTGATGACTGCAGTAAACTGTGTTTTGTTATGTTAGTGAGGTGATTTTGGGAAGGCTCCTGGGAAACCTTACAATAGGGGCCATTTACCAGGGGATCCAAATATGTGATTAGAGGTTGAAACTTGCAGTCCCACCCCAGACCTGAGAGGGAAGAGGGGCTGGAGACTGAGCTCAATCACCAGCGGCTGATGATTTAATCAATCATGTCTATGTAATGAAGCCTCCATGAAAACCCATAAAGGAGAGTTGGGGGAGTTTCTGGGTTTGAGAACATGTCCAGATTCAGGGAGAGTGGCCCACCCAGAAAGGGCACGGGAATTCTTTGCCCTTCCCCATATCCATCCTTGCTTTGTGAATCTTTTCTACTGTGGCCATTCTTGAGTTATATCCTTTCATAATAAACCAGTAATCTGGTAAGTAAACTGGTTTCCTGAGTTGTGTGAGCTTCTCTAGCAAATTACTTGAACCCAAGAAGAGGTCGTGGAAACTTCCAACTATACACAGTCTTGTGATTGGTGTCTGAAGTCGGGGGTGGGGCAGTCTTGTAGATCTGAATCCTTAAGCTGTGAGATATGATGCTATCTTTAGGTAGATAAAGCCAGGACTGAGTTAACTGCTTGGTGGTGTTGGAAAAAACACACCTCGAAGTGGGTCAAATAAGATCTTGCATTTTACACCTGTGTTGGCGGCAGCTTCTTAACAAACCCAGTGCACCATTTATTGAGTTTCCCCAAGTCTTGTATTAAGAATGAGTGGCTCTTTGGATTCTGTGTTTCCCTCTCTCTCTGCACCTCCCCTGCTTGTGCTCTGTCACTCTTTCTCAAAAACAAATAAACATTAAAAAAAAAAAAAAGAATGAGCAGGCTCAGTTCCTTCTAGGATTCCTCGTGTTTACTCCTCATGTGTTGGTCATTCAACAAATATTTATTTAATCTCCAACATGCCAGGCACAGTCTAAAGGGCCTCATTAGCTTGGTTCTTTCCCAGAATGTCTGAGGTCTTGTCTATACTGCACCTGAGAGAGATACCTACAAGTGAACCCAGTTCTCAAGTATAGTTTGGACAATTCATACTGGGAAAGAATGCTTGCCTTCCTTGTTCAGTACATACGACTTCTGTCTAGACAGGCTAATGCTGTGTTGCCTCATGGGATGCTGCCTCTTACTGTGATTTCACTGTTGACTTGAAAGCCTGGATACCACCCCACCCCCCCCAAACCTGGACTTACTCCTGTGGATTCATGTCTTCTTGTCCTGTATTTGAACAATTACTCTTTTGCAGAGTTGGAACTTCTATTTATCTATATGACAGCTCATCCTTTTAGGCACAGTCTGTGGTCTTATCTTGATGTGGTCCCTTTGGATCCTGACTTGGATACAAATATATTTGCCCACCCCCGTGGGTTGATGAGTAGGCTTTGTACTTCTGCATCCCTGGGCAGACCTAGTGAAAGGTGGCCGGCGAGCTGAACAGGAAGCATGGTAGAGTTTCTCTCTGTCTCCTAAATTTTAAATTTATAGAGGAAAATTTGTTCTTTGGTGAACGAACTTAGAGCGCATTTTTAGTACAAGCAGATTCTGTGCATTCTACCAGTGATAATGAGAATGGTTAGAAGTCTTGCTGGCAAAATACGTGGAATGAATGCCCTGAACTTTTGTGAGAACAATGACTTTTAGAAGGCTGCAGATGAAACACTGATGAAATGTGTTTTTTTACAGATGACTGACTCTAGCCATGTTTGTGTGTTTTAAAATTTGATACAAGTTTAAATTATTTTTTTTATCTTAATTAAAAATTCTTATCCATTACCAAAAAATGAAAAGTTCTCTCAGGTTCAGAGAAAGCAAAATAAAGATCTCTGATGTAGTAATTTATAGATCTACTTTGTCTGTGATCCTGGGCCTGCAGCAGGATGTTAATAAAAAGCAGCTGACAAATACTCAGACAATTTTGCCTTATTATGTGGGAGACTGGCACCATAACAGATGATATCAGGCAACCACATGATCCTGGACAAGCCTCCCTGGGCCTCAGTTTCTCTGGCGACTCCCTGGTCTATTTCATGAGGTTTTTGTGAAAATCAAGTAACATATTGGACAAGAAAAGTACTTTACAAACTGCAATCTGTTAGTCAAATGTCAAGGCTTATTATTTAGAAACTCTTGGAAAACCTACCTTATTCAGAGCCCCCACACCCTCACACGTGATTGACTTAAGCTTACAAAGGAACAGTTAAATGAATCATATATTCAGCTCATGTAATACAGAAGAAGAAAATTCAAATTGAAGACAATGAAGATATTGGTAATTAGAAAGAAAAAAATGATAAGAATGAGCAATCTGAAGCCCTTGGATTAATCGGATTACAGTGCCAGGAATCTGAAAGTTGGTAAGTCTCTCTCTGATGATGTTTCATTGAAACAAAGAGGAACAGTATTGGTAGTTGGGACAATGGCCAAGCTTGGTGTTTCTTGGTGCTCAGACTTTGCTGTTTTCCCTTCCCTTTGAACGTGGTTGGTTGTTCCTCCCCAGAACTCATTAATTTAACTTGCCCACACACTCCTCTCTGAAACACCTATACTAACCCTTATCAGTCTATGTTCTTGAAAAGAAAAGGACTAGGATGAAAGGGGATAAGGCACAGGGTCAAGTAAGCGAAAAACTAACGCCAATATGTAAAAATGATCAGAGCCATGTAAGTGGTTTGTCTGTAGGCCTTTGACCCGTTTTTCTGTTCAGAGTCGGTGTCTGTCCACATGAAATGAAGTGATTGAGTATCTTTCCCTGTGCCTTATTCTCTTTAACCAGGAAGGGAGACCCGGAGAGCCCATGAGGAAAGCACAAGAAAAGCATATATCCAATCTGAACTGTGAAAGCTATAATTTAAGTGTGTTTCTCCCCTTTCCTTAACTTCAGGGAGGATGGAAGAAAAGTGGGACAGATTGAACAATAAATATACTCACAAAGCAAATGCCTACATCACAACACATATCATATTTTGACAAGTTTTGTAGGCCTTGAGCCATGAGATGCTCTGAGGGTCTTGTTTTTCATTCTGTTGACTTTAACTAGGTTCACAAGTTGGACAATTTACTGCTAATATCAGTACTATTTTTAAAGCCAATATTCTTAACAGTTAAGTTTCCCAAACTCAGCTTAACTTCACAAATTTTAAGAAAAGATACAAGCATATATTTTTGTGACAGCTTCTAGTACCAAGTCAACAGTATGGCCATAATAAGATATAGTAGAGCAATAACATATAAAAGGTTCTTTAGAAAATGGCTCTTTCAGAAATTCATAAAACATTTGAAAATGAGCCAAAAGGTTTCAGAGTGGAGAAAGTGGAAGCTTGCTCAAAAGGATGCATTTCAGCAAAAATTGGTAGATTTAAATGAGGGGAGCAGAAATTCCTGATCATCTGTCTTATTTGTCTGCTAGCTATTTTAATGAATGTTCTCAGTATTTATTTGGATTTCTGATTTCCTTTCCAATTTGCATGCTAAAGATCCTATTTTTAAAGCAAAAGTCCATGCACAAAGAGTGCAGCAATAAGATTTGGAAACAAGTTACCCTACTCTTCATCCCCTCTCTTTTTGCCCAGAACACTTAAGCCTTAGAGATTGGAAATGCCTCTCCAGTGGTTTCTCTGGACCCTAAAGAATTTGTGAACATGTTTGAAGGGGCTCTTCTTGGTCAAGGAGATCCCTAGTCTGGTAGGTAGCTACTTGGGATCCCAAAAAAACACATTCAGAGCAGGCATCAAAGAATATGGCTGAGTATAAGAAGATATCAGTAAGATGTCTGAAATACCCCAGCCCAAATGTCTCACCCCTCTGATTTTGCCCAAGGAATTTATAGCTTCAGAGTTTTTGTTCCAGTTCAGTACCTGACTGGCTCCTTGCTTGGGGACAATGCTAGGAGCAGCAATCAGCCATTGGATGGCTTTTGTTTTGTCTTTCTTTGAAATCTCCTTCTTTGTTTTTTCATTTGTTTGTTTTTGCTTTAAATTTTTTTCTGGGAGCTATTTCTGTTCCTAATAATTACATATGGAGGTGTCTTGGATACATGGACTTAATACATCATCACTTGACACTCATTTTGTTTTCCCAGTTGGGGCCATGGAATATATTCACCTGCCGTGAAACATTTCAGGACCGGTGCACCATGTCACTCACTGTCAACTCATGTTGATTTAGGATGGTACATAACTTCAATTTAAAAGAGCATCAGTACGGGATAGAAATAACGCCATTAGGATGGAGATCTGGAGCATAAAATTTCTTCAGATCACACAAAAAAAAGAATTCAACTTTACCATGTTTTACATTCACATATTGTGATTGTAGGGCTGACGTAGGTGTGTGAGAAGAACATTTTACAGGCATCTCCTATACTGGAAATAATCCAGTTATTAGCCAAAGTCCCTGAAATTAGGGAGTCTACTTACATCTGTTTGTAGATGTCTGCTGGAATCAGCTGCTGAGGAGGTTAAGCTTCCTTTCCTCTCCCACATTTCTTGTCCTGTTAATACACTACTTTCTAGAGGTACCAGTTGAGACCTACTGGTTTCTCTTACTCTGAACAGGTACCTCTATACCCACTTCTGGAAAGAAAGAGATAAACAAAAACATTTGTAATTTGCTTCATTGGCATCTCAGAATATACAAAGGTCTGTCTGTGCTCTTCTGAGGATGAGAGAAGGAATGGCTAGTCTCAGAAACAAGAGAATTCTTGGGAGATGCCATTCCCTGGGACTGATCATATTTTGCCAACTCTCAAAGACCTTGGTTTGGGCAGTTGGTTAGAAAAAGAGAATTTCTGCACAGCTGTTTGATTTTTCCTTAGTAGATGAGATCTATAGGTAATTACTTCTACCAATAAACAAGGATACAACTAGGTTTGGGCTGAAGTAGCCAATTGTCAGCATGATGAGCTCAGAGGCTTTCTCCTGATCCTGTCTCCTCCTGTCTGACTCACCACAGGCCCTACAATTATCCCAGTTCTCTCCCTCTGGGGATAGGCAGTGATTTCCAAACCCTGGCTTGACATTTGAGTCATGTGGAAAGAATATTAAAAAATACTGATATATCTGGGTCCCATCCTGGAACTCTTAAGTCAGAATATCTATGGATGAGCATAAACATTTGTTAATTTTTGAAGTGCTTCAAGTGATTCTCATGTGCAGACATGGCTGAGAACTCCATTAATCTCTTCTGTTAAATGGAAACATTTTCTGGCAGAGGAAACCCACAATGCCACTGTAAGCCAACTGAATTATTGACACCTTTGCTGAAAGCATCTGGCAGGAGATGAGTCTATGGCTCCTTAGGACAGGAAGTTGAGGTTGAAGACAATTGAATAAGAAGGTGAGCAGGGGAAATGCCCATGACTCTGGAATGTCAGGGGTCCTAGAAGACGATGGTGTAAGTCGGGACTAACCACAAGGAAGATTAGAAAAGGGAGGGAGAAAAGGTCCACGGAAACACAATTCATTGATTCCACTATTGTTGCCAAAGCCAACTGATTACTGGAATAGGAAGTGGGGTTGGGGGATGTGGAGAGGGAGCTTAATTCAGTACTTCTTGGTTTGGAGGTCAGATGATGTAATTCATTGTGGAGGCTGACAAAGACATAGGCAAATAGATATCCTCAAATTTTGTTCAGCTGTGGGCATACCACCCAGGGAAAAACACCCAGGATCTTCTTTATTTTCAAGGGAATGAACAATCATCATTAGTGTACTATAGTCCAGTAGCAAAAAAGAAATTTCTTTTTTTATCTAAAATATAGGCCTGATAAAATTTTCTTTTGGAGTATAGTTCTCAATTTTACAGTTATGAGTAGCTAAATCAACCATTCCTGGAGTAATTCAAGGAAGATTGGCAATTTATTTCACAAAATATAACAGGGCTCCATTGTAATGCTAGGTTGAAATGAGAGGCTCTGTGGATCCTAGCTGGAAAATCATGAGCAGTAATCAAAAGCAGCATCAAGCAAAAAGCTAAAATCTAAGGAGTCCTGCTCTCCTGATGAGAACTTTTAGAAAATCAGGGCTATTTCAATAATAGGCTATTTCAAACAACCAATAATGTGGTTGTTTGCAGATAAATTTTCTTTCCATTAATATCAACTCAATTAGTTCTTAGGTTTATCCATTCATTTTCTCCAAAATATAGGCTAGGTCATTGAAGGGAGTAATTTAAGGATGCTAGTTTGTGTATTTATTTACTTTTTAAATTACCATCCCTGAAATCAGGATGTCCTAAAATAAATAGGGTCTTGTATTAGGAGAAACAGGCTTGCTCCCTCTGGCCTTACCAATATTCTCTTTCCTCCATGTTCAAGACCCACTATTTCCAAAAGCTGTGACATATCCTTTTAATGGACTCATCTCTGGTGGAGCATTCTTTGGACTCATGAATGCTGGACCTGACTCCTCAGAGATTAACAGCTGATCTGGTGTCTGGCCCTTTGTCTTGATATACCTCCCATTAGCCAGTCTTTATACCAAGTGCCATTGGGGAGCAGTCCTGGACTAAGGTCCCCAAGTCATGGGAGAGAGAGAGGTAGATGACTCTCATAGGAGTTCTAAAGGCATGCAATTGACCTCCTTTTTAGATTTCAGAAATGCTTGTCTAGGCTTCAGTTTGAAAGCTTAGAATTCTATTAATGTTGAGCACACAGGATCTAAGAGCTTGTCTGGGAAATCTCTTTCTATAGCCGTCAGCTTCTGCTTGGTTACCATAGTGGGAACCCTTCTCTTGCTGAGGCAGTCTGTCCATTATTTAATAGTTAGACGATTTCCCACCCAAACATGCACATGATACTCAGCATAAGAGGGACCCCAGGGTTCCCGAGGTCTTCAGCCTCCTAATGACCATCCCTCCTTGTAATCACGAAATACCCAGAATCTAAGACTTTATCTAGGACAGAGTCCTGTCCCTTCCTTAAATACCGCTGAGGAGCTCTGGGAGCGTACACACTCCTTTCATTTCTCTTCTCCCTTCCTGATCCACATGCCTGCTTCTGACCTCTTCTGCCATTTTCCATGCACCACCTTGGGGCTCCTGTCCATGCTTGCAGCTCTCTTAGATTCATTCCATCTCCCATTTGGACACTGACTTTCCTTAATCCCAAAGACATGGTGACCATCAAGACAGTGTGTTTAAAAAACTTTACTGAGGATCTGAGAATGACATAGGGAATTCACTAGAAGGACAGCTTAAAACTGGATGCTCATGGCTCCCTACTCCTACGGTTCTTCAGGCCCCTGCTGGCTGGCGCCTTCATCAGTCCCTGTGCGCTGCCACTTTGCTGGGCCCAGCTCTCCTGCTTAAAGTCCACTTCGTCATCTCCTCTTCTTCCTGAGTCCCAGAGGCCACAGTTGCCCTTCCTCCCCCCTCCCCCCACTCCTTTATAAGAATCTCTTGATGATGTCTACAATAAAGGTAGCTTTTTACACTAATAAGCAGAAAAGTTAACATCTCTGTTTGAAGCATTGCATTTGGAATATATCCCAAAGTTGAAGGTTAGCACAAGGATGACAAATAGGTACTTACCTTAAAATTATTTATAGAAATTACACTGAGAACTCTTCCTATGGACAAATTCTACCTTTACCTTTAGAAGCATAAGAAATACATTTCTGGTATTTTAACCGGATACCAATTTGTTCCCAGTTCAGACTGCCAAATGTCCAGAAACACTGGGGTCTGGTCACAGGGTTTGCCAAAATACACAGGCTCCATGTATTTTAATATTATGCTAATAATACCAATATAATATATTAATATTAATCATTTATAATATAATTGTAATTATATTAATATATTATGTTACTATATTATCACATTAAATTAATGTAATTATATTTAAAATTACATTAAAATTAAGGAAAACTAATTTTGACTTGAAATCTTCTTCCCATTATTTGCCACTTTTGCTTCTAGTTTTGCCCTATGAAATTTAGATCAGAAGAAGTCTAATCCCTTTTCCATATTCAAATATGAAAAATCAACTCTCATCTCTCCAAGTTTGCTCTTGAAGAAATTTAACCTCATTGGGGATGAAGGAGGGCACTTGTGATGAGCCCCGGGTGCTGTGTGGAAGTGGTGAATCACTACATTGTACATCTGAAACTAATATTACACTGTATTTTAACTAATTGGAATTTAAATAGAAATGAAAGAAAGAAAGAAAGAAAGAAAGAAAGAAAGAAAGAAAGAAAGAAAGAAAGAAAGTTAACCTCATGTTGTCACATAGTTTTAGAATGGAACTTAAGACTATTTTACCCCTTGATCATTAACCGGAAAAAGTGGAAATAGGCTACATTAGGATTTAGGAGTAACCAGAATCTTAGAGGTGAGGTCATCTATTCTAGCTGCCAGCTAATTGGTATTCCCTGCTGGGCGTTCTTGAAAATATAGATTTTTAAAAAAAATTAAAGATCTATTTCCAGAAGAATTCCACTGCAGTGCTGAGAGAGTTTACTATAACCTTTATCTTTTAACTTTGCTAAAGGAAAAGAGCGATTCCCTAGTATGGTTTAGTAAACTTTATTATGGTGTTCTCACATGATTTGTAAATATTTGTAATTGGTAAGATGTAAATAAAAGACTTTATGATTTTTCTTAGATTATAAATATGGAGTGCCTCGGTGGCTCAGTCGTTTGAGCGTCCAACTTCAGCTCAGGTCATGATCTCGCGGTTCCGGAGTTTGAGCCCCGCGTTGGGCTCTCTGCTGTCAGCGTGGAGCCTGCTTCGGATCCTCTGTCTCCCTCTCTCTCTGCCTCTCCCCCTCTCAAAAATAAAATAAATATTAACAAAATTAGAAATAATCTGTAGCTCCATAGCTTAGGTGAATACATGATAAAAAGTGTACACAATACAAAGCGGGGTCCATGGATTGTTTACACATGTTTAATTTTTTAAAGTTTGGGAATTTTTGATTATTTTTTGTTAGTGATTTTTAGCCAAATTTCACTGAGATGAGACAGAATATATTATATAATTTTGATGATTTGAACTTTTTTGAGATGTTCTTTTTTAAAAAGTTTATTTATTTGAGACAGAGAGAGAGATAGAGGGAGAGAGAGAACAAGCCGGGTAGGGGAGGAAAGAGAGGGGGACCGAGGATCTGAAGCAGACTCTGTGCTGACAGCAGATGGCCTGATGTAGGGCTCAAGTGCGATCATAACCTGAACAGAAGCCTGGTCACTTAACTGACTGAGCTATCCAGGCGCCCCTATTGAAAAGTTCTTTATAGCACAGCATATGAACATTTTTTGTAAATATTTCTCATGTGTTTACCAAAATGTACATGAGTAGTGTAGTGTAGTGTGTTGCTGTTTATATGACAATTACTTCATATTTGTTAATCTTTGTTTCTTTGTATCCCTTCCCCAACCTCTGCTATGTGTGCTAACAGTTACTTAGAGAAGTTATTAAAATCCCCCCTATGATTATACATATGTCTATTTTTCTTTTCAGCTCTGTCAACGTTTGCTCTATGTGTTTTGAAGTTATGTTATCAGGTACATGCTATTTGTTTTATCTTCCTCAAAGAGTGACCTTTCCTTCCTTATAAAATGTTTTTCTTTATCTCTAGTAATGCTTCTTACCTTAACAACTGCTTTGATATTAACATACTTTCACCAGCTTTTTGGAGGTCAGTATAATGGTCTGTTTTTTTCCATCCTTTCCTTGCAATTAGTTTGTGTTCCTGTATTTTAAATGAATTTCTTGTAGGCACTATATAGTAAGGTTTTTCTTAAAGTTTATTCACTTATTTTTGAGAGAGAGGACATAATCAGAGGAAGGACAGAGAGAGAGAGAAGGAGAAGGAGAAGGAGAAGGAGAAGGAGAAGGAGAAGGAGAAGGAGAAGGAGAAGGAGAAGGAGAAGAATCATCTGAAGCAGGTTCCAGGCTCTGAGCTGTCAGCACAGAGCCCAGTGCAAGCCTCAAACACATGAACCATGAGATCATGACCTGAGCTGAGATCAGAGGCTTAACTGCCTGAGCCACCTACGCACCCCAAGGTTTTGTTTTCTTAGTACAGTCTTATATTTTTCTTTTCGTGAAAGCATTTGCTCATTTTACATGTAATGAAATTACTGATACATTTCAATTTATAGCTATCAGTTTCTATTTGTTTTCTATTTGTCCCAGCTCTTTATGTTTCTTTTCCTGTTTTTTCTTTATTATTTTGGAAAATTTCATGTATGTTTTTGTTATTCCATTACATCCTCTGTTAATTTTCTAGTTACGTATACTTTACCATTCCTTTAATGCCTATTTTGGAGATTACAAGGTACGGCTTTTAGTTATTAAAGTCTAAAATAACTTAGTGCTGAGCTATTACATGAGTATTTTATTAGTTTACTTTCTGGACAATGAAAGCATATCAGAAAACTTTCTTTGAAAAAAAGATTTTTAATATTTATTTATTTTTGAGAGACAGAGACAGAGCAGACATGGAGAAGGAGACACAGAATCCGAGGCTCCAGTCTCTGAGCTGTCAGCACAAAGCCCGATGTGGGGCTCAAACTCACAAACTGCAAGATCATGACCTGAACTAAAGTCAGATTCTTAACTGACTGAGCCACCCAGATGCCCCCAGAAAACTTAACATTTTTAACATTTACAACATATTACATTTTGTATTATTGTCATCATATATTTTAAGTTCACTTATATTTTAATCTTTGTAAGCCATGATTATTATTATTTTATATAGTTAGTATTCATTTGGATGTATTCATATTCTAAATGGTTTGTTTCCTCCTACGATTTGGTGCTTTTGGCCAAGATAATATTTCTTCTACCTGAAGAATATCCTTTTAGCTTAGTACAGACTTTTCTTTTGAAAAGATCTTTATTTTCTCCTTATTTTGACAGATATAGTCACCATGTGTTAAATTCCATGGTGTAATTACTTCCTTTTATTATTTTAACCATGTCACTATGTTGTTTTTTGGCCTCAGTTAATTCTATAATAAATCAGTCATCATCTTCTTGCTTTTTGGAAGATAATGTTTTTCTTTCTTTCTCTGGATGCTTTTAAGATTTTCTCATTGTCTTTGATTTTCAACTGTGACATATTAAAATATAATTTTCTATGTATTTTTATTGCTGTGCTTATATTATCTTTTGAATGTATAATTTGATTTCTTTTATCGATTTCAGAAAATTTTCAGCTTTCACTTTGTCAGATGTTACTTCCATCCCATTCTGTCTCTTCTTCATTTCTGAGATTCTAGGCATATCCCACCATGTCTCACAGTTCTCTGTTCTTATCTTCTCTTTTCTTGTTTCCTCTTTTTCCCTCTCTGTGCTTAATGATGGACTTTTTAAAAAAAATAAAGTTTATTTATTTATTTTGAAAGAGAGAGAGATAGAGAGCATGCTCAAGTGGTGGAGGGACAGAGAGAGAATCCTAAGCAGGGTCCTTGCTGTTGGTGTAAGCTTAATGTGGGCTTGATCCCATAAACTGTGAGATCATGACCTGAGCTGAAATCAAGAGTTGGGCACCCAACCAACTAAGCCACCCAGGTACCCTGAGGATGGACATTTTAAATGACATGTCTTCAAAATCACTACTACCCTTTCTAGCTGTCTGTTGTTGAAACATCTCTGTTAATGTTAATTTCAGTTATTGTATTTTTTGGTTCTAGGATTTCTATTTGATTATTTGAATAGATTTTAGTCCTCTGGTGAGACTCTCCATATGGTCATGTGTTTTCTTGAAACCTAACGGTCAAAATGCAGGTCTCTTAATTCCCCTTAACTTGGAGCACCTCTGGGTATGTTTTTATTGTGTTTTCTTCCCTTTGTCCTGCCTCTTGACATATACCTTCTAATTTTGTATTGGATGCTGGAAATTCACATATATTTATACCAATTATAGGAAACTTTTAGAGGCTCTGGATGATATTACCTTCCTCTGGATAAATTAATTTTTAAATTTTTTCTTCTGATATGCAGCAAAGGCAGGAACATCTCACTTCTATCCAATTTGGGATGGAATTGACTACCATCTACTCTTCAGTCTTTGTAAGATCTGGTCTATTTCTAGTTTACTCTTGCTCTAGGGTATAGTCCCTCATGGGTCCCAACTGAAACCCTGCAATATTGTCCAGGACCCCTCTACTTGGGGAGGGATTCAAGTCTAATTTTTGTTTCCCTAATACCATGCCAATAACTGTATTTAACTTCTCATCCTTTTGCAAGCTTTTTTTTTTTTTTTTTTTTTGGTCATCTCAATTTCCCCCAAGTGTTTGGCTTGCACATCTTACCTTCAGAGAGTAGCCCAGACTATTGTGCTCTGTTGTCTTTATTTTCCTTCATCCCAGGATCTTGGTCTGTCAGGTCCTGGTTCCTTTGGTCGGCCTGTGTGTCAAATCTCCTTTTTCCTCATATAAAGATGCCAGCCGCTGAATTTCTGGCCCACCATAAATTCAGTATGATCTCATTCTGAGATTCTTAATTACACTGGCAAAAACTCTTTCCAAATAAGGTCACATCCACAGGTGCTTGAGGTTAGAACATATGAACATATCTCTTGGGCGGGGGGATACTCTTTAGTCCCCTGTTATCATGTACGTGAAAGCGTAGCAAGTGACACAGCATCTATGGCAACACCGGTGCCATCCCACGCTACACTGGGAGAACATGGTTCGTGCCTAAAAATCACATCCTCCCTAGACTGTCTTCAGCAACTTGAAAGTTTCTGGTAGGAAATGTGCCGGACAACATCTCTGGCCAAGCTTAGCCTCACTAAGAGGCTGGCTTCACATCAACTGGAGGAAATTCTTTAGCACCATCTGATGCAAAGTCTGCTGGCTCCTCACAGTGCTGGATTCAGTTCTACCACCTGCTGCATACAGCAGTGATTGCATCTAAGGAGTAAAGGTACTGGCGAGCCCCAGGCCTGGCTGAATAGCAAAACCCCTCTTGTCGTTCCATCTCTTAGAAACAGCTACTGTTGTGGGTTCAAGTGTGTCCCTCCAACATCCATATGTTGAGGACTTAACTTCCAGTTCCTCAGCATGTAACTTTATTGGGAGACAGGGTCTTTACAGAAGCAGTCAAGTTAAAATGAGCCACTAGGGTGGGCCCTACTCCAATATGACTGGTGTCCCTAGAAACAGAAGAGATATGGAGATCAACATGCACATGGGGAGAATAAACACTATGTGATAAATGAAGGCAGAGATCACGGTGATGCTTCTACAAGTCAAGGACCATGAAAGAGGATTAGAAAACCATCAGAAACTCTGGGAGAGGCATGGAACAGATTCTTCCTCAGAGGCCTTATAAGCAACCAACCCTGACGACATCTTGATCTTGGACTTTAGGCCTCCAGGACTGTGAACACAAATTTATGTTATTTAAACCACTCAGTATGTAATATGTTTTGCTGTAACAGCCCTCAGAAAGTAATCACATATACCTTTCTCATTTTCTTATTAGGATTTTTCTCGTTACAATGATATGGCAAAATAATAAGTGTTCAGAAGTGTATAGACAGAGATATTTTTTTCCACTCTGTACACCTTTTAGTCACTCAGGCTTATTTTTCTGATAGACAACAGGTTATCACTGTTGACACGAGGCCAAGGATTTGCCAGGTGCTGTTCATTGGAATGGAATGGAAGAACTGTGTGAATGTCTGCCGAGGCTCAAGATGCATTTGGAATTCTGGACGTTAACAAATTATACCAGTCTTCAAATGAGGGAAGTTTGCATAGTTCATGCCATAGACTAAATTTCCGAAAACACTGCAAGGGTTTCTCTTACTGCCAATGATAGGTTTGACAGTAGAGAGGCGAGTAATTAAAACAATCCAAATCTCACTATGTTATTTATTGTAAATTGGATTTGGGCAAGGCTTGTGGTGGTTTATAGTTGCTTCCAGAAAAGAAGAAAAGGCAAAGTAAATTCACTGCCTATTATCCCTGGAAGTTAAAGACGAGATAGCTGTGGAGCCAGCTTGGAGATTCAAAAGTAGTCATGGAAGTGGAGACCTGTCTGTGACATGTTAATGTAGTGCTAGAATTAGAGTTGTACATGCCTTTATGTGGACATGTTCATATATGGTATGTTCCTTCACATACAATAAAAAGCTGCGAACACCATTTAAGGAGTCATTTATTGGCATCTGGATTTCAGGACCTGATGTGCCTGCATCACCTTCAGTGATGGTGTAACTCATTTCTAACATCTGTTTGAACAATGGGACCAAGAACCCACAAAAGTCTCCTGAAATTGAGGATCAGGAAGCTTGGGACCCAGATGCAACTTTTTCTTAAAGACCCCACATCCACAACCCCTCATGATTTCGTTTTCCCCATTGTTTCGTTGGAACATATAATTGCCTTTGCACTTTATTTAGCAAGAGGGGATGATGAGATGGATAATGGTGTTCTTCCCTCTGTTTTATAACCTAATGCTTCATAAATATAACATGAAATAAATATAACAAAAGCAATAATAAACATTAATAAAGAAAATAAATAATATATAATAAATAAAATATTCATAAGTGAAATAAAATTGCTAATAATAAATTAGGTGGAGTTTTTGGGTACTCGTTATTTGGATTCAAAGACAGCTTCTATGGTTAAGCATCCAATGGACCCAAAAGAGCTGGTTGTCCCCAAGAAACTGCTCACTGGGAGTATCAGTAAAGTATTACCAGTTCCAAACAGGCTTTCTTACTCATTTCTTCTGCCCAGCCTACAGAAGAAAGAGTCTGGAGGGGAGCAGAGGCCAGGTGTCTCAAAATCAGATGTTTCAGCAGGGGTTTCCTCCTTACACACGAGGATTTTGAACAGATACCCTAAACTCTTTCCTCAGGAGAGCATGAAGTCACAAGAAAGATGTAAAGCAAGGTTATTGGGTTATTTATTTTGACAGAGGAATACGTTGTTTCCTTTTCTGAGCAGCTCATTGAAATTTCAAGCTTCTGATTCCATTAACATGGCAATACATTATTTCACATGGTAGGTAAGATGTTTGTTTAAGTCTAAACTGAACTATCTGCTTACATGTACATTTTTTCTTTCTAGGGGTAATCTGTCATGGTTCATTTGAATCAGTAAAAACAGCTCTACTCTTTGGTATTCAGAAGGAACCATTCAGTATCAGTTTCTCCCAAGCTTGGTTGAAATTTGGTTCTAGAAGACCACTATGAGAACTCAGGAGATAGCCTGTTGGACTTTGCTCATGAGGGCTCCAAAGTTCCTACTTTCAAAAGCCTCGACCAATCACCAAAATGTTATGTTAAAACTACTGGTACCTTACAGATTTGATGAGAAACATGCCTATTTATGAGAGTTAAGGGGGGCTGGCTGTGTTCATACAATGCTACCCTTGGTAACAGGGATACTCTGGTAAGAGATTAGAATCAGAGAGTTCCCTTCCCCAATTCTGCCAAAAGACTTCAATGAAGCAGGTACACTTCCCTTTGTGGTGGGTCTATCTAAAGATATACCAAGAAAAATATAGGCCTATCCTTCTGTATTTCTTCCCATTCCATTTCCATTTAGATAATGAATCATTATTAGCATTTTAGTATAATTTCAGTCATTACATGTTCTCATATGTTGTGCCTGGTTACAGTGGGCCAGTAGCTAACAGTTCTTATCAGTTTTAACTCACACCGTTTAGCCAAGAATAGACTTGACTCTCATCTTGTTTCACCCTATTTCCATCGTGCCTGCCATTCAGCAGGGGGATCATAACTTGTAATAATGTCTTCTTCTTTCAGAGAAATTCAAAAATAATTGAGATCTCACTTTCTGTTGGTTCACATTGGATACTACTTTAAGACCATTTTTGAATTGCCAGGTGCATATCCTGACAAAATGGTATTATTTGAGAATAAAAAGTTTTTGAGAGGCAAAATGGAATCTGAGTCTGGAAATGGCTTCACCGTTATCTTCTTTTAGACTGGTGAGTCCATTGACCCCCAGGAAAGTTCAAATAGACTTGTGGTTAGAACTTCAAGAACTTCAAAGGCTTCATGTGAAAGCATGTCATTAGAACATATGTGAATATTTTGTCCCTGTGTTAATTCCTGTGCCTGTTTGCGGAATGTCGTCATGTTGAGTCTGAGGCGACCCTCACATGTGGAAAATGTTTGCCTGTAAGTATCAGGTTACACTGCTACATCACAGCTTGTTTGGGATCCATAACTAAATAGGAAAAATCCTTTTTCCATATGGTCAAATATTTTTGTTCTTTTTTAACTCCAAAGATGACGAAGTAACTATTAGACAAGTTTCCTAAAACAGAAGACACAAGAAAACTTAACCTGACAGTCTTTTCATGGTCACCATTGAAACAATTCTAAAAGTACTTCCAAACCTTTGTCCAAACATATATATATATTTTTAATAGAGCTGTCATCATGGCCTATTTATTTCTTTTGTCACTTAAAATGACTATAAACATTTTCTGTATTTTGAGGTGGCCATCCTAATTACATTTTTATTTAAAATTTTTTTTTAACATTTTATTTATTTCTGAGAGAGAGAGACAGGATGAGCAGGGGAGAGAGAGGGAGACACAGAATCTGAAGCAGGCTCCAGGCTCTGAGCTAACTGTCAACACAGAGCCTGTTGCAGGGCTGAACCCATGAACCACGAGATCATGACCTGAGCCAAAGTTGGCTAATAACATTTTTAAATCAAAGAAGAATATCTCTTTATGGTTGAATAATATTCCACTATATATATGTAGTATACATGTATACATATTGTATACTGTGTATGTGTATTGTGCATATATTGCATTGTATGTTGTGTGTGTATATATATATATATATATATATATATATATATATATATATATAATGATAGACACTTGGGCTGCTTCCATAATTTGGCTGTTGTAGATAATACTGCAATAAATATTAGGGGTGCTCCCATCCAAGTACTAACCAAGCTGGACCCTGCTTAGCTTCCGAGATCAGACAAGATCGGGCATGTTCAAGGTGGTATGGCCATGAGAGACTCTTGAATGCTGAGAACAAACTGAGGGCCGATGGAGGTAAGGGAGAGGGGAAGGGGGGGTGATGGGCATGGAGGAGGGCACTTGCTGGGATGAGCACTGGGTGTTATATGGAAACCAATTTGACAATAAACTATTTAAAAAAAAAGAAAAAAGGAAGAAACATAAGGGTGCAGATATCCCTTTGAATTAGCGTTTTGTAAGTTTTGGGTAAATACCTAGTAGTGCAATTACCCGATTGTAGGGGGTAGTTCTATTTTTAACTAACAATGTTTAGAATCTTTGAATCACCATACAGTACACCTAGAAACTAATAGAACACTGTATGTCAACTATACTGGACTTAAAATAAAAAACTTAATAAATAAAAAAAATAAAACAAGAAGACTATCTCATTGTGCGGATGCACCATCACTCAACAGAAGGAACACGTCTTTGTGGCTTTCACTCCACCCCGCATCTTTCTTCCGAGGGTTGACAGTGCTTCAGAGAGCACTACCCTGCGTAGGATGCTTTCTCCTATTAATGAAATGCGGTCTCAGATTGCGGTTTCTGGAGTGATGCAAGGGGTCTGGGTATTAATGATGCTCCTCCTGTGTGCTGTCTGTCATCCCTTTGCAAAATTCTGTGTCCATTTACATTATTATCGTGGTGACGAGGTTTACCGTGTTGTTGTCTTTTGTGTGAAAGCTCTGGGGTGGAATTTGTCCTTTCTGTTCCTGTTTTCTTTAATGTACCTCTTTTTCTCTATCCTCAGTTTGGAAAACCCCTATTATATAAACATCTTCAGTGTGACTGCCTTTTACCTCTCCAATGACAGTGCTGTGTTGTGCAGCGGGGGTGCTGTGCAGGGGAGGGGCGCTGCGGGTGGTGTGCGTGTTGCAGCATCCTCAGATGCCCTGTGGATTCTTCAGTAAAATCTCATTGTTCGCTAACGTCTTATGTGGATAATTATATTTTTTGTTTAAAACATTTTTTAACGTTTATTTTTGAGAGAGAGAGAGAGCAGGGCAGGGGCAGAGAGAGAGGAAGACATAGAATCCAAAGCATGCTCCAGGCTCTGAGCTGTCAGCACAGAGCCTGACACGGGGCTTGAACCCATGAACCGTGAGATCATGACCTGGGTCGAAGTCGGTCACTTAACTGACTGAGCCACCCAGGGGTTCCAGATAAATTTGAGAATGTGAGTGAGCACTGGTTACCATTTGAGGCCAGATAACTCTGAGTTGGGAAACAGCCATATCAGGTTCTATGGGCACACACTCAGCCTCAGGGGCCCGTTTCAGCTCACAACCAACCCTGTAGGGTTGGCAATGCTGGCATCTGGGAGATTCTGTCTTTTGGATTTATTATCATTCTTTTTTTAGAAAAAAAATTTAAAGTTTATTTATTCATTTTTGAGAGAAAGAGAGAGAGAGAGAGAGAGAGAGAGAACACACCAGCTGGGGAGGGCAGAAAGAGAGAGGGAAGTGTGCCCCAGGCTCTGAGCTGTCAGCACAGAGCGGGATGCGGGGCTCAAACCCTTGAACGGTGAGATCATGACCTTAGCCGAAGTTGGACGCTCATCCGACTGAGCCACACAGGTGCCCTGGATTTATTATTATTCTCATGAAATAGTTTCCTTTGTTTCTTTCCTATTTGTCCACATTTAAGCTCATCCAGCAGACATTTAATTGGGTTCTTATGATGCGTTAGGTGCTGAAGGGATGATAAACCTAAAGGTAGCGAATGCTCATATTCTTCTTTAGAGTTTAAAGTGTATTAATCTCTTGTGTATGATACGATCTCTGCTCAAAAATAAATTATATGACATAATAAAAATGCCTCGTGTAACTGACGTCTGGAGTTTGCACAAGATGAAACAGGAGTGAGAGGTGCAGGTATTAACGTTATCATGAGAGCAGGCTTTTAAATGAACAGAAGACAGTTCTTCAAAAAGGCAAAATGGATTAGACTTAATGCTTTATATTAATGAAGGGATCCCGAAGAAATGGTCATGTATTTTTTAATAGACCAAGAAAAACAGTCTATTCAGAAAAATAAAGAAGTAAAGTGACTGACAGCTTTACTTGCCTATTTTTGTCCTTTCCTAAATTTACTTCTTTGTGGAGAAAAGAGTGATAATGACAACCCACAGAGGTGATGGGCCCTTGGGGTCATGGGCTTGCTTTGGGGCCGTAAGGAAAGCTTTTGTTTGGATTTGCTGCTCTGCCTGTGGCAAAGCAAGTCTGTAATTTTAGCTCTTGAAATAGTGTTCAGTTCAAGGTAAGTAAAAAAAAAAAAAGAAGCATCTGTCTCTTCTGAATACATTCTGTTTTTGACAAACTCTTCCCAGTTTTCTTGTTCGTATGTGCTTGGGTTGCATGGAGCTACCTAAGGGTCCTTGGGATCAACTCTTAAATGGAAGCTCTCAGGAAAAATTAATTCACGAAAAAATGAGGGCTGTGTAATCATGATGCCTCTTCAGTGGAACCTAGGATCCAAAATACGTTATTTGGCAACACAAACGAGACAGAGTGTGCCATGATGGTGTATCGTGATGCTATTTCTGTGTAATTATGAGGCTGCTGTATTTCGATTTTGAAACCCGCATGAGATGCGGGTGGCAGGCTTCCAGATAGAACCCGGTGGAAGGGACATCCCTGAGGGGGGTTTGGGATTTCTTAGCTGCCTGTTAGTCCAAGAAAAATCATCCCAAACAGCCCTGGCAACTTACGGAAGACTCCTCAAATTCAGACAAGTTGAGTCTGTTGAATATAGAAAAGAAGGAACAAAATCTACTCCCTGGCGGAGGGGATAATGCTCTTATTTACAATGTAAAGGAAACGCCATGTGTGCGCCCTGGTGGACCTGCAGAATTCTTCCTGCTCCAGGGCCCCAGCGAGGGGAAGCATTGGTTTGTAGCCAGCGAGGAAAGCAGTGGCTACAAGGTTTGCTCCCGGCACGTGTACGTGCAATTGCACACGAGTGGGAGGGGATGGTACTGAGTTCCTCATTAGCACTTGTCTATGCGGGCAAAGCAGCCAACACACACTTCCTGAGAGCCAACGACGCACTAGCCGCCATGCTGGGGTCACCGTGCTGCCCACAAAGGAGTGGGCAGAGGGGTCCACTTGTCTTGCCTGTAATGGATAATTAAACAGCTGCATTTTGTGTGATGTGTTTAAGGACGGCGAGGAGCAGAGGAGAGCAGAAGCGGCTAGTAGAATGGGGCTTTCCCAGTGGGTGGGTCGACACCAGCTTGGAGGGCACTATGACACTTATCTCGTCCCCTTTGCGGTGGCTGGGTGGGGCAAAGAGGGACGGGGGACAAGGTCTGGTCTTGATGGCCCCTCAGTTCATCTCAGTCCATTCACCCAAGTGCAGCCTGGGGGTCACTGCATGAATGTTGGGAGGTACCGTGTGGAGAAGAGAGGCCGGGAGAAGATAATGGCTAATCTGATGCTTCAGACTCAAGACAGAAAATCTAGGCAGAGGCTGGGGCCTATGGAAGAGACCAGAGACCAGCGGGATAGGATGTGTAGGCAATAGTCCGTCTTTGATCGAGAGGGAAAGAAGGAGCGGGGGGGGAGGAGAGGAGGTAGGGGAGGTGCCGACGAGGGATGAAGACCCTGATAAGTCGCTTCAACTTTCTCCCAGAGTCTGAGTGGAGTCACAGAGGGATCGTCCCCAAGGCGGCCACACAGGCTGGTCTGTTCCAGGGAGGAGATGGAGGATAGAAACAGGCGTGTGAGCTGAATGAGCATCGTGGAGGGTTTGAAAGCATCCAGAGCAGATGTGATCAAGGCCTCCACCGAGGCAAACCCACTGTTAGTTACAGCATCTTTTGCAAATTGCATAGTGAACCGTAAGAGCTGACTTTAAAATACGCCAGAGGAGATTGCCTGTATGAATCGAAGATAAGGTCTGTAACTACCAATTAGGGCAATTGAAATTGTTATTGATTCTTTAATTTCAGGCCACAAAGAAATCATGACACAAAGTTAGGAGAGCTTAGGCTAAATTTAAAGAAATCTTTGAATTTTTTTTTTAACAGTGGATTTGGCTTAGCATAGGAGAATGCTTCCTAGAGCTACATGGAAATGTCTGACAGAGACACATGAGAGGCAGTTAGGAGAGTCAAACTAGAAGGAAAAAGGAGGAAGTGGCTTCCCCGATGTTTCTGTCTTTGGTGGATTTATTCTTTAAGTGTGACGGTTAATCCTTTATCTGGGGGTTTGCACGTCAGCCACCAGCCTCCGTGCTGTTCCCCTTCACTGCCTGCCAGCCGAGGATTGGGATGTGGCCGACTGCATGTTTTACATCCTTATTGAGACCCTGGACGCCACTGACGTGTGGAGGTGTGTGATGGTGTCATGTTAGGTCTTTTCTGGAATGTATTGTTTTCAGAACCCAAGGCTTGGGCAGCTGTATACCTGATTCTGTACCATGCCGTAGTGAAATTTTAGAGTCCTGGTGACTCTCTCTAATCTGTGAGGGTAAATGTCCCTGGTTTGGTAGCATTTTGCTTTTTTGTGACCAATTCTAGTGCCCAAACCAAAGAGGACTGGCCAAGAAGAGATGGCTGGACATTGCTTTGATATGAGTAGCACTGCTCTAGCTGAAATAGCACTTAAAGTGAGTGCTGGTGTGTTCTGCTTGGAAGGTCTTGAAGACCCACATGGAGTTAATTCCTGCACACGCAGAGGCTGCAGCAGATCCGACCTGGAGAGGATGGGCCTCCTGACTTCTCAGATCTTCCCAGCCTTACATTTTCACTTTTTATGAGCCTTTTATTCAGCCTAACACAGGATCTGAAGGAATAAGGTTTTTGAGAACAAACTTTTGAAATCAATATGTTGGGTTATTGCAAGATGTTCTTTGAATAATGAGACGTTTTATTTTGAGAGCCAGAAGCAAACACTCACCCAGCTATTACTTCCAGGTGAAGTCACAGCCCTACGACAGTTGTTACTTACAGGAATGTGAAGGCCGTTGTAATGATGAACTAATTAGGGGGTGGAAATGGAGACTTGTCATTTTCATTATTCTTCTGGCACAGACCGTTCATCGGTTTTTGGCTTTTGGTGTAGTGGCTTTTGGCTTTTGGTCGGGGTTTACAATGAGGGCGCATCTTGGAGGAAGATTAAGTCAAGGTTTAGATTCTTTGCCTCAGCAAATATATGTGTCATCTTTAAGCAAGGTTCAGGACTGGTGAAGGGGTTTATAAGAGGTAAGTGCTACACAAGAGCAACTTTTGACTTGAGCTTTCCACAGACAGGGAGGGTGGGGGGTGGGGATGGAGAATATACATCACAGAGGGAACAAGAATGTGCGATGTGAGGCTCTTGATATTTATCCCTTCAACAAGTATTTATTGTGCTCTATTATACGCCAGATATAATCCTAAGCTCTGGACACAGCAGCAAATTACATGAGCAAGTTCCTACCTTCCTGGCAGTCTTATTCAAGTGACGGTGCTCCAAGAATATTGATCAGGATGAAGCATTGGATACCAGACAGGTGGGAGGTATCACAGGACCAGGGGTGAAAGGTGGTTACATGCTGGGCCGGGGAACACGGGCTGACCGCTTGGGGAGCTCACCTAGTAAATGTCTCCATGGCCCTGGCCTTGGTAGTAGCCAAGCTTCAGTCGCTCCCTCCAAATTCATCCACGTGTTTCTGGGAGCAAGTCCCTTGAAATGCCTCTCATGCGTCTGCACATGTTTTCCACAGCCCTTCCCGTGCCATCTCTACCCGGTTCTGCCTTTCCTGTTTGGCTCGGGCTCCCGCTGCCCGGGTGATGGCCTGTCCTAGGGGAAAGTGCACCCTGGCCCCACCATTCAGCCCTTGCCAAGATGCGCTGGGAGGGCTACAACCTCCCCCGAAGTTTTCATCATCAGCCCGTGCCAGTTGGGCTGCTTTCCCTGCAGAGGTGGCCAAAGACCCCGACGCAGAAACTGCTAGCTTTTTGCCCATATGGCCTCCTTCCTTACCATTCCAGAACATGCCAAAGGGGCTCCAAGTGAGCATGTGTGTTTCAGGCTGAGGGCTTTCTCTTGGCTTACCTGCACAAGTCAGAAATTCTGGGAATAGGTGGCCTAGGGGCATCCTTCTGTTGATAATGGATGGGAGTTGAGGATAAATACCTCTACTTCTTTGTTACTTAGGTATTTTGCTCTGTACATTCTGGCCGCATTGGCTTCCCAGTCTGGAACCCTGATCTTGTCAACTGAGGGAGACTGCTGGGCTTACTTGGGTCCCCCTTCCCACAGACTGGAAACTTTCTTGGTGGTGAGGCCGGTGCATTGTAGCTTCCTTCTCCCGCGACCCCTGTCCTGAACTGCCTATTGTCTGTTGTTTCATTAATGTTGTCCAGTTTTCCAATTATTTAAGGGCAACCTCATTCCTTGTGACTCCATCACAGTTAAACGTGGAAATCTTTAATGTCAGGATGCAGTGCAGTAGCATAGGCTTTTACACAAAAGGTGCTGGCACAATGAAATACCCGTGTGGGAAAATCGGAGCCTTAACCATGCACTTCCATCATGATACAACTGAACAAATAAGAAAAAAAAATCCAAAGCAAAGAAAAACAACAACCTGAAATGGGTCAAAAACCTAAATATTATGACTAAAACAATTTAACATGGGGAAGCAGCATAGGAGAAAATCTGCACGGCCTTGTGGTAGGCAAAGATTTCTTAGGAAAACACTAATCATAAAATTAAAATAAAGATAAATTGTTATCCAATCAGAGAAAAGTTTGCTCTTCAGAAGTCACTGTTAAAAAATGAAAAGACAGACTACAAAGTCGGTAAAAAATATATTTTTAAAGTTTACTTATTTATTTTGAGAGAGGGAAAGGGAGAGAATGAGTGGAGGAGGGGCAGAGAGAGCGGGGGACAGAGGACTGGGCGCGGGCTCTGTGCTGACAACTCAGAGCCCATCGTGGGGCTCGATCTCACAAACTGAGAGGTAATGACCTGAGGCAAAGTCAGTCTCTTGACCGACTGAGCAGCCCAGTCGGCCCAGTAAAAACATTTTGTGTATATACATAGTAAAGTCCTTGCATCCAGAATTTGTAAAGCACTCTTGTGACTCAAAAACAAGAAGATAAAAAACCTAATAAAATTAGACTAATTTCATTAGTCTCCTAAAAGAAAAACGATATATTGTAAGAGCCAGTAAGTACACGAAAAGCTGTTTAATACCATTATTTATCAGGCAAAAAGCAAATTAAAACCACAATGAGATATGACTAGTCACCTACTAAAAAAAGGCTAAGATTTGAAACCTGACAATATCAAATGTGAGTGAGGATACGGAATAGTTGAGGCTTTCGGATATTTCTGGAGGGTGAGTATATCAGCAACCTCTTTAGAAAATAATTTGGCAGTTTCTTAAAAAGTCACACGTGTACTTACAACATAGCTCTGAAATTCCATTCCTACGTGTTTACCCCAAAGAAAAAAAAATATGTTCACCTTCCCCCAACCCCCCAAAACCCCTCTAGTACACAATGCTCACAGATGTTTTATTCATAAAGGCACCAACTGGAGTCAAGCCAAATGTCTGTCAACAGGGGGATGGCTAAACATGGCGGTGGATCCCGCGGATGGAGTATTACTCCGTGACAACAGGAATGAGGTCCTCAGGCATGTGTTAAAGGCAAATCAAAGTGGAGGCCACCGTTCCAGTGTACCCCTAAACTGACCACCCATAGCTGCATCACCAAACCTTAAACTACCTGATTTCCCCAAAATGCTGACTTTGACCTTCAACAAAATTTAAACTTTCTTTATGTTGCCATGGCCTTGCAGCTTCCTAGTGGAGAGACTACAAGCAAGTAAGCCTTATGCAGTGTTACTGAACCCCCCAACCCCTGCCCTGATACCCGACACCCCCTCCCCCGGCCCTGGATGTAAGTTCCTAGTTACCACTCACAGCAGAAAGCCAAATGCTTCTTCATTCAGGCTTTATTAACTGAGCTGTGACCAGGAAAAGACAGCTTCACCACTTTCCATTTTGAAGTCACCCTATTTGCCAATCCTTGTTTCTCACTCAACAAAATACCTCTATCAAATAAAGCTTCTTCTGACACATGTAACAACTTGTGTCAGAAACAGTAGGCTGAGCAAAAGACATGAGCACGTACTGTACAATATTAAATCTTGAAATTCCAGAATAGGCTTAACTAATCCTTTGTGTCAGAAAGCAGATCAGTGGTTCTCTGGGCTTAAGGGCTGATGACAGATGGCTGGACGCAAAGGAACAGGTGGGATCCCTAGGCGGGTGGTATATATATTCTTAAATGTTCATTCATTTTTGAGAGGGAGAGAGGCAGAGACAGAGAGAGACAGAGGATCTGAAGCGGGCTCTGTGCTATTAGCTGTTAGCGCAATGTGGGGCTCAAACTCAAGAACCATGAGACCATGACCTGAGCCGAAGTCTGACGCTTAACTGACTGAGACACCCAGGTGCCCTGGGGGGGTGATATTTTATATTTTGATTGGAGTAGTGATTACATGAGTGAATATATTTGTTGAGAGTACTCAGCTGTTCACCTAAATGAGTACAACTGTACTGTATGTCAATTATACCTCAGTTAATTTTAAAAGACTATAAAAATTGCAGTACCCATCTTTTTAGTAATCTCAAATATTTTTGGTTATTAAGAATGTTAATTAATTTTAAGTAGGCTCCACATCCAACATGGAGCCCAATGTGAGGCTTGAACTCATGACCCTGATATCAAGATCTGAGCTGAGATCAAGAGTCTGATGCTTAACTGACAGAGCCACACAGGCACCCCTATAATCTACTTAATGTGTTCATCATCAGTTGGATGCTTAGTGGTTTTCATTAATTATTCCATACTGCATCTAAGAGGGAAATACTATTATCATTCCCATTCTGTAGATAGAGAAACTGAGGCTTCAAGATGTAAAGTATGGCAGGAAATGACTGTTGATGTCACTGTCACATGAGTGGAAGACAGGATGTGAGCATAGTCTTTCTGTCTCCAATGTCCTTGTTCTTACCTGCTCTATGAAGCAGCCTTTTTTGTCACAAAGGCTGTAATATTGCTTCCTCAGTACAATAAAGAATCCCTCATTTCTTTAGCTTCCTAGCTCTGGGGTGATAGCTGGGGCACCCTGACCTTTCCTCATCGTGGCCCATCTACAGCCCAGTGTCCCCATTGCTGACCCTTCCTCCGGAGCAGAGATGCTGGGGTGGGCCTCCCAGGCACCGCGGACATGCAGCACTTGGCGGATTAGTCCCAACGCTGCCCCCGCCGGCTGGGGGACCTGCAATTCACTGTACCTGCAAGACCTCTCTGGCTTAGAGAGGTTTCCTCTGCACCTGACCTGCTACCTTCCCTTAGCAATGTCATTCTACAGCTGTGGCCAAAGCTGCCCTGGACAGTCCCTCCAGGTGGGGCCCAGACCAGACTGCTATGCTTGTGGGGACCACAGCCTACCTTTTAAGCCTCTGCTTACTTCACCGACCACCCAGGAAGCCCTGCGGTCAGCTCTCACCCTTGGGGACACAGGACTAGACCTGGAGCACCCTTCTCCTCCCCAACCTCAACTCTTGCCTCTCATTCCATGATCCCCAAAATGGACTGGACGGCAGCGATGTTCTGTAGCCTGAAGACTGAGACCACCCCCACCACCCACGAGGAATCAAGGAGCACTTTGAATTGAAATCAGTTTGGATGTGGAATAATTGTTAGAGTTCTTCAACACCTGAGCGCATGTGCACTATGTCATCCATCTCTATATACTTAGCGGCCTGATGTGCTGGTTGGGGGATTTTGGTAGGCCATGGAGGGACAGGCCTTCTACAGTGCAGCGACCTTCTAGGTCCTAGATTTTTCCAGAAGAGAAAATGCGATAAGAAGTGTGGGCCCCTTATGTAAATCGCAACCCAGACTCTTGCCTGACTGTTTGCAATAGCTCTGCGCCCCATGTAAGGGATACAGGGGGGGCCTCAAGGAGGCTCAGTGGCTAGAGAGAGAGGATCACAACTTCTTTAGAAATGCCAAGGGAGAATTGTGTATTCCCTTAAACCCGACTAAATAAGACACTCAGGGGAATCTGGTACGTGAGGATCCAGGATGATTCAGTACAATATTCAAATGTCTTTTGAACTGTTTTTCTACATCTAACTTAATTCCAAGTCAAAGTGCAATGCACTTGAAATATACTAAGGTGCAATGTCTTCTATGAGAATGTTGAGTCCAACTTTGCTATTGCTCTCAAGGCATCACTAATAGAGGGAGATCCAGGTTACTTAGCTCTGTCCCTATCTCCCAACCTTGCAATCTGTGTCACAAACAGTGACAGAAGAAGGAAGGGAACCAGAAAGGAATTAAAGGGTCGGTGGGTACAAAAGCACAGATCAGAAAGAGGAAGGAATGAAGGAAGACTCGTCTATCTGGGGTTGAGGGAGACTGAAGAAGGCTGTGGGTTTAAGAGGAAGTAATAGTGGTCTTTGTAGGTCTGCCTTGAAAGGGGTCACACATTTTCCTTATAGGTCCATTTCCTGGCCACCCCTCTATCCCAGACTCATTTTCATTGGGTCATGTTCTTTCTTTCCTTCTTTGTATGTTTGTTAAGAGAAGTGCATAACTCTCCTGCAATGTTAGAGGAAGAAGACAGGGTTGATAAAGAGCTTTGAGCCTAATTACTAGGCCCCTTCAGGTATTTCAGTGGTTCTGTATCAGCAATCCTGAGTACATGTTACTTTCCTCACCAGAAGCTATTTTTTAATTAAGTTAAGGCTGTCCACTGTCTCACTGTTGATTTTCATTTTTTTAATTGTGCAAGACCTTCCTGTAAGCATCTGCAGACTATCCTCTGTTCACATTTAAGGTGGCAGTAATTAGACCCAGATCTGCTGAGGATGTGGGAAATCTTACAAACAAAGTGATCTTAATGGCGTTTTAATGTCTGAATTCTTCTGTCCTTATGTGGGAGGTTACCAACTACATAAAAGAAATGGCTTTGACATCCTGATGGTTATCGGAGTTTGGAAAATGCCCCGGAAGGGTGGAAGGTTTGTGAGTTTTTCTTTACTAACTGAGAAACAGTTAAACCACCAAACCTGTATCAGTATCCACAGTGCATTAGGGTTTTTTTTGGGGGTCTCTTCACACTTACATACATTGAGGTATTCTCAGGTAAATGCTTATGTCAGAAGAAATAAAGATCTTATAGATGACAATACCTTGTAAATCAAGAAACAGTTAGCAAATGGAAATTTTCAAAGGTTTATAATAGAAGACGTGCTGTGTTTTTAAAGGAGAGGTTTATGTCCTTCAAATAGAGACACTGTGTTTTGGGGCTTATTTGAAAAGACTTCACATAAGATTTATTTAGTCTTATGAAAAAAAAAACCCGGTTCATAGAATAGAAGTCATTTTTATTGGTGTTACCTTCACATATGATTTCTGATCGATGGTATGAGTAAAATGGAGAATAAGCAAAAAGAAATTAACCCAAGTAGTAAGCCACCATTTTTTCAGACTGTTACCTCTGTTAAAATCTTTCCTATTTTAGGGGACCATGAACTGCTACCTGGCCAATTTCTCTATCAGACAGTGCTCCTGTTACTTGAATCCTATACACTTCAGTTCCAATTAAACAATACTAAAATTCTTTGCTGGTTGGTTTCTTTGATGTGTCCAAGTCTTTTCCAAGTGTGAGAATTCCTGAGCAGGGACCCACCTCATTATTTTTGTATAACCAGTCCATTATCTCGGTAGCTTCTCTGCCCGAGAATTGCTCGACACCTTTTTGTGTCATCACTTTTATTGGGCACCCATTCTGCTCCAGACATTGGGCCAGGAGCTCAAGGCATCACCATGCCCAGGTTGAACCTCAAGTTGCCTTAACTGTTGAGAACAGCCAAGCAAACCAATTATGACGTAGGGTGGGAAGGACATAATAGAGGCATGTAGTAGGTGTCGTGGGAGCTGAGGAAAAGGATCCAAATCAGATCATAGCCTCAGAGAGTGATTTCAAAAGTCATTCCCTCATAGTCTGAACCTTGAGGGATGAGTAGGAGTTGGATGGTGATATGCATTCCAGATGCAAAGGACAGCAGATCATGAAGACCTGGTGTAATGGCCATTGATTGGGATGGATGGTGTGACGGGGATGGTAGGAAGTTGCAGGTGCTACTATAGAGGCAATTTCTGATTGTGAAGGGTCTTGAAATTCAAAATTCATGCTGAAAGTTCTCAGGAAGGAATTGAAGCAGGGCAGCAATACGAATGGATTTCTGTTACAGAAGGATAGGTCCAGCCAAATTATAGGGTATCGGTTGTGAAGGAAACCATTTTAGACAAAGGGAGGCAATGAGGATGCTGTTTCAGTGATCCAAGTGAGAGGTAATAAGGGCTTGGGAAAAGCAGAGACTGTGGAAAAGGGAAAGTGTAGGACCGAGAAATATCCAGACAATTGGATGGGTAACTGATGTGGGCAGGAGTGAAGGGAAAGGGTTTAGAATGACTCCCCTCGCTGCCAGGGTGGTTGGGGCCATCCTTTGAGCTGGGGGGTGGAGAGAAGGGGAGATTTACAAGGGGTTGGAGGGAGGTAAACCAGTATCCACCTATAAGAAATTAAGGGAAGAAGCTATGAAGGCAGTCTCACATTTGAGTCTGGACCTTGGGGCACAAGTCTTGACTGGACTTAGGGAGATATGGGTACTCAGCAAACAGCTGATGGTTGGAAGTATTGATTTATATGAAGGGAGGGAACAGACAAGAAGAAGAGAGGTTTGAGCATGATCAACATTTAGAAAGTGAATAGAGGAAGAAGAATCCAATCTAATGCAACGCCAGGAAAGGAGCTGTCAGTGAACTAGAGGGAAACCCGGGATTGCTCCAGAACTTTCACTTCATGTCCCAGATGAATCTCTGTGGAGCTGACATGTTTCTCTCCACTGCTGATAGGTCTGTTTTTTTTGCTCCTGTGAGTTCCTCAAGAACAATGGAAATATTTCCTTTCACTGTACACGTCCTTAGATTTGGTTAACATTCTCTATAACGATAGGTCCTGTTTGTCAATGACCTAACAAATATGTGGCACCATACATCAACAGATCTTTAGTTCTACGCCTGAAGGAAGACCGTCTTCTGAGACTTGGGATATAATTAAAATTACCTTCTGCAGGAACAAACTGGGCAGGCACATTTCTTTCTTCTTCTTTTTTAAAAAATAGTTTATCGTCAAGTTGGTTTCCATATAACACCCAGTGCTCATCCCCACAAGTGCCCTCCTCCATGCCCATCACCCCCCTTCCCTTTTCCCCCACCCCCCTCAGTCCTCAGTTTGTTCTCAGCATTCAAGATTCTCTCATGGTTTGCCTCTCCCCCACTATTTTCCCCTTCTTCTCCCCAACGGTCCTCCGTTAAGTTCCTCCTAATCCTCCTATATGTGCAAACATATGGTATCTGTCCTCTGCCTGACTTATTTCGCTCAGCATAACACCCTCAAGTTCCATCCATGTTGCTACACATGGCCAGATTTCATTCTTTCTCATTGCCATGTAGTATTCCATTGCATAGATAAACCACATCTTCTTGATCCATTCGTCCGTTGATGGACACTGAGGCTCTTTCCACGATTTGGCTATTGTTGAGAGCGCTGCTATGAACATTGGGGTACATGTGCCTCTATGCATCAGCACTCCTGTATCCCTTGGGTAAATTCCTAGCAGTGCTATTGCTGGGTCCTAGGGGAGTTCTATTGTTAATTTTTTGAGGAACTTCCACACTATTTTCCAGAGGGGCTGCACCAGTTTACATTCCCACCAACAGTGTAGGAGGGTGGGCAGGCACATTTCTGATCACCAATAAATACTTTTATTTATTTATTTATTTTTACAACATAATGGGTTTGTATTTAATATAGTACTTTTCACCATGGAGATGTTATTCAGTTAATATAGAGGGTTTTTTTTTAAACATTAAATCTCTTCTTCATTTAAATGTCCATATAAAGTATTTTTTACATTATATATTTTCTCCATTTTAACATTAGATACACTGAGTACATTTTTCTTACCTCCTCCCAATCAAAGAAATAAAAATTTTAATTTCTGAATGTATTTGATACCTAAGTGCAATATTAACTTGGGATATCACAAAACAAAAATCTAATAAAAATATGGAGATTAGATTTCTTTGTGATGCAGGAGGCAGTGGTAATTTCCTAGGATTCTGGATAAGGGTTTCCTTCTTCCTATTTCATGCTCTTTGAGAATTCCAAAACTTTGAAATAATATGTAAATTTCAGTCATCTGACTTCTTTGAGCCTGTTTCTAACTAATACATATGAATTATAGACTGCTTTTTTTCAGTGCATCTTTTGTTGTGAAAACTTGTTTTCCCCATTTAACATGTATTGTTGTGCCCGATTCGTGAGTCCCCAGAGAACATCAAGGAGCCGACACTGATGCAAGTACAAAAGGGTCTTTATTACAAGCTCTAGGAGGGGCTCATCCATCTCCCGGTGTCGTGGCAGCAGGGTGAAGCCCTGAACAATACTGAGCAGGGTTTTTAAGGAGTAAGGGACGGGGGTGTTACAGTGTACATGTTGTATGTATAGCATCATTACGTAAGCTCCAATTACAATTGTACAGCACCCATGGTAACAGCTTTGACCATTCAGTATCTGTGAGGTGTCTGTTACCTTTGGCAGGGACCCAATCATGACCTTTGAGTATCTTTTGAAAATGACTGATTATGAGGTGAGTTCAAAGGGCCTACGTGGGGTTTAGGCAAGTGGTGAGTAATTGGTTAATTTGTCTGCAGTTCCCAGCCCTGACTCAGACCACAGGAATGTTTAGCTGATCTGAGAGCGGTCAGAGGGTGGTTTTAGCCTTGAACAATCTGAGGCCTTTTCTGGAACTGGGGCTACATGTAGCCTGAGGTTGCTCTTAATGGAGGCCTTAATCTCAAAATGACATTACTTAGGCTCTTCAGTATCAGTTTGTTTCCATTTGCAGGGAGACAAGAATGTGAAAATACCCTATTTCTTGTGAACTTTCAGACACTAAAGATCAGTTTTTAACCTCAATAATTCACAAAGGTTTTCTGGGCAAGGTCTGATTCAGAAGGTCCATCGAAATCACATTTGTCCATTTCTCTTTCGTGCATATACCCCAAAAAAGCACTAACGCCACACCTAACAAGAAAGCGACTGCGTCTCCAGCTTCTACTGCTTCAACAACAGGCAGCACCAAAAGCAGTGAAATGAGCACCAAGAACATCTGTGCAGAAACTGAAGCCATGATGTTGGGATCTTCAGGTATCTGGATCTTGAGGGCAGAAAATTTCAGAGAAAGTATTTATGTATAATTCTATCTGATTTGAAATACTCCCTTGCTGGAGTTCCAGATGCTGAGGCTAAGAGATTCCACGTGACAGAGCCTTCCTGGAAGCAGCCGTTACAGGAATGGCCTGATCATCAATGAATATTTTTTAAAAATAGTGCATAGTTTAGAGAAAATTTAAACAAATAAAAACACCCAGTCACAGTTTATTTTAATGTGCTTTAATATATCTGATCTAATTGTAGAACAATTGTCTATCACTGCTCAGTATGGTGCTTATTTTCATACAAGTTTAATTAATCGACTCTGATATGACTTTATTCCTCAGCGCTTGTCTTTTATTGGAAGATCCTAAACTAGTTTTTCCAGGTCTCAATACCCTATAGTCTTCTTTTGCCCCCATTTTTACCATGTGAAAGGAGCTCTGAGTACATTATGTGCAAATCCCTTGAGAACAGGCATTTTACTTCTTTGTACTTCCCTAACCGTCTCTATTAGAAATTGTCAATGAGTATATATGGATACATTGATCAATAAGTTGGTTGACAACTTATCAGGGAGATGAATGGTTGGCCCTCCCAAGAATCTAAATCTTTTGCTGCTAGTTGGTTCGTTTTTAGACCTAGCAGAAATAGAATAACAAAATTACACATTAAGATATGCTGGTTTATACGAACACCTTGAGGAGATCCCTTTCTGATAAGAACGGGGCCTCACATAAATTTCACTAATTGTTATAAGGTTTTTGCTCTCATTGGATAATTTTATTGAAACATTTTTTAAAAATGTTTATTTTTGAGAGAGAGAGAGAGACAGAGTGCAAGTGGGGGAGGGGCAGAGAAAGAGGAGACCGAATCTGAAGTAGGCTCCAGGCTCTGCTTAAATGACTGAGCCAGGAACCCTAGAATATTTTTATAAAACTGTAATGTTGACCTTCATCTTTAAAATGCATTGCTTTTGGATACGTAGAGGATTAACCAACTTGGAAGTCTGTCTTGTTTTAAAGACAATTCTGGTGTTTTCAGAAAAGGTACCCATTCCACCATATTTAACCTGAATAGAGTGACATAAGTAACATTCAAAACAGAGGTAAAAAAATATTTCCCACTGTTACTCAGTGTGCTTTAATATCCTCTAGGTAAATTATTGTTTAAAATAGGCATGCATGAGAGGAAGTCTGGTGGGCCCAGGCGGGATGGAGCCTGTATGAGTTTCCTATTGCTGCTATAACAAATACTGCAAACTCAGGGGCTGCAAACACCACAAATCCCTGATCTTACAGTTCTGGAGATCGGATGCCTGGAGTGAGCCCTACAGGGACAAAATGCACTTGTAGGATTGCCTCCCTTCTGGAGGCTTCAGGCTAGAATCCATTGCCTGCTCTTTTCTAGTTTTTAGAGTCCAACTATATTTTCCGTCTCTTGTTTCTGCCTTCCACTTCTACATGTGTCCTATTCTTACTCAGTCATTTTAAGAGGACCTAAACAGGAGTAATGATTATATACCTTTAATATTTCAAGGGAATGTACAGCGTGTACATGATAACACCAGCTCTCAAATCTGGATGAGTAATGAGACAAGATAGGAGAAGATACGGGGATTCTGGCAGCCTGACAAATGCCCCGTTGCGCACTCAGTGGCTGGCATGACACCACATCTCCACTGCAGTCCCAGAGCGAATACGTTTATCAATTTTTATGTTTAAAAGTATTGTCTGTTCAAGTAGCATATTTAATATTACAAGTACAATGGAAATCAGTTAAAACTCCAACAGACACAAGTCCTATAATATCTTAAAGAAGAAGTAGCAAGTTGTGTCACTATCTGTAGGTTTACTTATAAACGTGTTGACTTCTCACTTATCCATCATGTCTCTCCCATTTCTTAGTAAACAGTGTAAGTGCTCTGGTCCCATTTAAGGACAACCACTTAAAATTATGCAAAAGCTGGCTGGAGAAATTTCTTCCCACACTGATTATTTGAGAATGTCAATTCATTTATTAAAGTTTCTGTTGGCTTGAGAAAGATCTCTGTTACTAAATTTTTTAACTAAATTGTTTTTGGACTTAAGGGGATTTAAGTCCAAAATGAGAGATGCTTGTCTCATTACCAATAAATATTAATAGAATGAGGAAATCTCTGTTCATCTGTAATTCCCAAAGATTAATCTAAGCACCATGTAAAGTGTTTCCCCACCTTCCCTTTCCTGCTCTTTCTTTTTTTTTTTCTTCAATATTTTAATTTATTTCTAGGAGAGAGAGAGAGACAGTGTGAGCAGGGGAGGGTCAGAGAGAGAGGGAGATACAGACTCTGAAATAGTCTCCAGGCTCTGAGCTGGCTGTCAGCACAGAGCCCGACATGGGGCTCGAACCCACGAACTGTGAGATCATGACCTAAGTGAAAGTCGGACGCTTAACCGAGTAAGCCACCCAGGTGCCCCCCTTTCCTGCTCTTTCTGACTCTCTGTTTACTCTGATTCCCACTTCATCGAGTGTCCAATGTTATTATGCAGTTCCCAAAGTCTTTCCTTCTATGTCCCTCCAGCATCTTCCATGAAACCTTGGAGATCTTACCTTGGGAAAAATGTCATCAGGTTCCAGTTATCACACATCTCATAACCCAGATCTAGTCAATGTACCTTATTCCATTAATCTTTCTGGAATGGCTAGAAGTATAATACTTTAACTAGGATTCTTTAGAACACAAATTTCCTAGCATGAAAGTGTTGTCATGTAAAAGCTGTGTTTAATTGCCAAATAAACCTTGGAAATTCATGATGTATGTTGGCATGTGTGAAAACAAAATACTCCAAATAACTTGTCTAATGTCATTCAGTACCTCCCATGACATTGCTTCAAGAATTAGGGACAGCCTGAGACCACGCTTAAAAGATCTTTAAAAATGATCTGTCTTCCTCAGTGATGAGCAGGCAGTAAAACATTTTGGGAAGAATCAGCAGAAAATGAGGCAGAGAAGTTACTCTTTTGGCACGTTAGGAAGATTTTTAATAGCAAGTATTGGAAAATGCAACCCAAACTTTGGCATAAAAAAATTAAACATTCTTAAAAAACTTGAACATCTTGAAAAACTTAAGAGTAGACCTGTTTCAGGTGGGGCTTGGCTCTTCAATAATAAGTGATAGAAATGTCAACTCAATGTTAAGCCAGAAATGGGGAATTATTGGTTCATTTATTTAAAAAGTCAAGGTGAGGTTCAGCCAAGGCATTCTAACATGACCAGAAGGAGATAGGTTTCTCTCCATTTCTGGCTCTGATTTCTGTTACTTTGGCTTCATTCTAAGGTCTCTTGTGATCTTTGCCAGCAACTGGCTCTTATCTCCTTTATTGCTAAAGAACACTCAAGAAAAGTCTTCTTGCATTTCATTGGTTCTGATTGAATGATGTGATCATTTCTGAACCATTCACAGCGATGAGGGAAACACCATACTCTGGTTGGTCAGATATGAGTCCTGGGGCCAGGGCCAGGGCCACCTCCACCCATTGCACATCATTAGAGGGTGGGGGAGGAAGTGGTACCCACAGGAAAATTGTGCCATTATTACCAGAAGCAGAGTGAGTGGGTGCTTAGTGGTCAGAACTCAACCAATATCTACTGCACCAGAGAGGGAAACATTAGCCGGCCTGTCTTTGTCTGCATGTGTTTAAAGCAATTAAGTTGTATAGATCAGTACAAAGTGGTTACTGAATAATCCCAGAGTAGATTAGTATGTTGGCGCCGTGGGTACTCAAGATGCCTGCAGTTATCAGAAAATGTTAGAGAAAGATGTGCCCAGGATATGGGGCAAGGGTTACCCTCTGAAAATATGGCTGTCCAAACCTTACCTCACAGAGTGTGAGTCAGAGCTATGCTCCTTACTAGGCTAATTTCTGTAAGGGTTAAGGATGTCTCTCCACTTAGCATAATACTTGGTGCAGAAGGGCTGGTGAGAAGACGTTTTTAGACTGAATTAATGAGTATATTTGGAGAAGGGACTCAAAGGATGATCTTTTAAAAAATTTTTAAATTTATTTATTTATTTTGAGAGAGAGAGAGAAAGAGTGTGTGTGTACAAAGCAGGTGAGTGATAGAGGGAGAGAGAGAGAGAATCTGAAGCAGGTTTCACACCACCAGCATGGAGCCCAATGCAGGGCTTGAACTCAGGGACCATAAGATCATGACCTGAACCAAAATCAAAAATCATACACTTAATCAACTGAGCCACTCAGGTTCCCCGAGGATGATCTTTTTTAAAAAGTATGTCTTAAGATGCTTGGAAAACACTCATGTCCAGTCAAATGGTGGATAGCTCTTGGACCACACTGTGCTAACGGAGGAAATCTCTAGCCTAATAGCTGTTCCCTAACATGTCTGAAGACTGTGTAAAGATAAGGACACAGGGTCTGGGAGGAGTCTAGGAAGGAAGGACAAGGGCCAGAACTTTTCAGGATCAATGGCAGAGGTGCCCTGTCCAACCTGACTCTCTGCAACTGCCTTGTCTCCTGTATCTGTGCTACAAATTCAGGCCTTTTCGGCCCTCCTAAACTTCTAGCTCTCCTCAACTCAGACAGGCCCTGTTTTCCTCTCTGTTCCCTGGCCATGTGCTGATGTAATCACTGGGGTCACCTCATTTCCTTCTTCTCATGGAACATAATCCCGTGCAGGCCTTTGTCCAAACCCTTTGCATATATTTGGTCTAGTCTTCTAGGTGTTTAAGGTTGGGAGGGGTGCAGGAGGGGTGGCAGTGTTAAATCCAGCCTCTGTTACTCCGTCTTGGCCCTGGATATTGACAGTGGATCTATTGGATGGGATGAAGGTTGGGCCTTGGGAGAAGCATGGAATAGACAGAAACAGCAGTGATCTGGTTGACCACAGCGTTCTGCCTGCTAGATGTCTTCCTCAGAGCTTCTCCTGGCTCACTGATGAATGCCCGTTGTGGGCATTTGTCAGATTTTCTAGAGGGTGGCACTGTTCGGACAGCTTTGCTTGGACTTAATCTAAGTCCAAGCCTTCCCAAGGCAGAGACCTGAAGACTTGCACCCTGTGTGGTCTTTGAGGCAGCAGCGTAGGTGCTTGGATTCAACCCAACAGCCTCTGCCATGGGATGTTTCAGTTGGGAAGTAAGTGACTCAAGAAGGGAAGCTCTACCTGTTTCAGAGTCTGTGACTCCCTCTCTCTCTGACCCTCCCCTGCTCACGCTGTCTCTCTCTCTCTCTCTCCTAGAAATAAATAAAATATTAAAAAAAAAAAAAAAGAAGGGAAGCTCTAGGGAGAATCCATTCTCCCACAGCTGTCTGGCAAAGTCTCTCCATGGTGCAGAAGTCACGTGGGTGGGCTGTGCCGATGCAGCCGTGTCCTCTGTGCCCAGGCAGCCCCGTGGCTGGGTTTTAGGTCCTGTGTCTTGAGCCTTACCCACAATTCTGTTTCCATAACCTTCCTAACAGTCCTGCAAACACCTCCTTTTTCTTCTCATCAGCCAGTCAACTACACTTATTTGGAAGACTCATTGTCTTGATTGTATTATTATTTGATTGAGTAGTGGATTATCACCAAAGATGTATGTGAAAAATTACATATTGCTTTATCAAATAAAGGAGGGGTAAGTTTAAATAGGCTCTTCCAAGTCGATCAGCATCCTTGCCTGAATTCCATCTGTGTATGTCATGGATTGATGCCGAAGACCAGAAAAAAGAGAAGGCATTTGTTATTCCAGATCTTATCTCTCGCTCTTGTCAACTGTATTAAATTTTTCGGTTTGAAATAAAACCTCTTGTTAGTCAGTGATTGTTATTGGCTATTTTAATGACTGTGTCAGCACTATACAAATCATATATTTTCTGAACAAGTTTCCAAGCTTCATCAACATTTCCGGGGACGGACGTTTGTAATCAAGCTATAGGACCAATTCAGTTGACAAATGTCTTTCCCTCATAGGAGGTTTGAAACAGCATCTGGTTTCATTAATTCTGTAACTTCTCATTCCCTTACATTCAGAACATGTACCCACTCATTCTTTTGAAAGATGATCACCCTTGGTGTGGTGCAGAGACAAGGGCCATTTTTTTTTATGGGTAAATGCTCATCGTTTTAAGGAGCGTGAGCAGTGGTGGCTTATAATGGAAATCCCGACAGACTCTTAAGTGTGTCAGTTGAGCCAGGATGCTAGTGGCTCTAGGAAAGCAGCTCCCAGGAGTCAACTAGACAAGATGTCATGGAAGACAGGAAATGCTGCTTTAATAAAATGCCATTGATTTTTTCTCTTTTTAACAGAAAATAACTTATTTCTGGTCTGCAATTCAAAGCATAGCACTTGGAGTGTCTGATGTGAACTGCTCAGAGCAGAGGTATATATTCGAATGTCTGAATGGTCTGCTTCTCTCATCACCAAGAGATACTCAGGGAGATTTATATGGACAGAGCAGAAGCTACGTGTGTTATGCAAACCTTTGAAAGGGGATGAGAGAGAATGAAAGAAAACAATCAAGTAAACGGATAGGCTGTGGACATAATAGGTGAGACATTGAACTAGCCTTTGTTTACATTTGCGGGACATTGAGGGTGTTTCCAAATCATGTCTAAACTCAAAACCAAGGCATTATAACAAGTGAACCCTTTGTTGAGGTTTTTGTTTTGTGAAAAGCAAAACTGTAGGTATCGGAATAAGTTCACGGGAAGGGACCTAAAGGTCTGTCTAATATAATACTTTTATTTTGCCAATGGGGGCAACTGAGGTTCTGACAAGAAAGTGACCTGTTCGAGTTCACTTATGAGGGAGACAGCCCCAAGCTTAGAAGGCTGCCCCATAAAGGACAGAACATTGTGACCGCGTTAAGACTGAGGTGCTGACACTTGTCTAATGTATCTGCTGTAATGAATGACAATCTGGAGGGCAATTACAAGCTGAGGAGCATAAATCGTCCATCCTGCCAACAGCAAGTTGAGCAACATTCTCTGCTGATAAAATTGTTCACTTCTGAAAAGTTGCCTGGAATTCCACATCCCTGAACAGGCTCCCTCTCCTATTGAACACGGGACCCGAGTGAAGCCTGACAAGGTCAAGTTTATTTTCTTTTTTAAATTTTTAAAATTTTTCTTAAAAACTTTTAAATGTTTATTCATTTTTGAGAGAGAGAGACAGAGTGGTTGCAGGGCAGGAGCAGAGAGAGAGGAAGACTTAGAATGTGAAGCAGGCTCCAGGCTCTGAGTTGTTAGCAAAGAGTCTGATGCAGGGCTTGAACCCACAACCCGTGAGATCATGATCTGAGCTGAAGTTGGATGCTTAACCGATTGAGCCACCCAGGCACCCCAACAAGGTCAGGTTTATGACAGTGACAAATGCTTCACTGCTGACTCAAGAGGCCAAAAGGCAGGGCTGAAACAAACAAGGTGCAATCCAAGTGCAATTGAGGAGATCAGATGCATAGATCCAGTTAAAGGAGAGTGGGTCCTAATAATAGTAACTCACACTTGCAAAAACAAAAGCAGCTAAACCTCCCAAAATAAAAACAACCTGGAGTTTTAGTTGATTCAAGGTTAGGATGCACCTAGCACATGATGTGACTATTGAAAACACTGAAAGAAAACTTCGGCTGAATCAATCGGTCTCAGTGTCTAAGAGACAGAGAGAAGAGAATTTATATGTGAAATAGACACAAGATCAACACAAGAGGAAACTTTCTTGCACCTTTTTGTATTCGTTCCGGCTGATGTAATTTGGCATGCTTCCCTGGAAGGGTGACAACATCTGGGTGACTGTCTGTCAGGGATGCTGTAAATTGGACTCTGCTTTGGACTAGATGGCTCCCAAGCTCCACTACAACTCAAGTATAAGACTCCAAAGGCCAACACAATCCTCCAAATCCCACAGCTAACCATGTGAACTTAGACAAGTTATTTAACTTCTCTGAGATTCTCTTGCCTTGGCTGTGTGATCAAATGTTTTTTAATATTTTAAACCATTTTAATAACAAAATAACACTGACAGTTCAGAGTCTGCTTGCAATTCTCTTTCTCTCTCTCTGCCCCTCCCCTGCTCATGCATGTGCACACTCTCTCACTCTCTGTCTCTTTCACAAAATAAATAAATAAACATTAAAAAACATTTACAAAGGGGCGCCTGAGTGGCTCAGTCGTTTGAGCATCTGACTTCGGCTCAGGTCATGATCTCACAGTTGATGGGTTCGAGCCCCATGTCAGGCTCTGTGCTGACTGCCAGCTCAGAGCCTGGAGCCTGTTTCGGATTCTTTGTCTCCCTCTCTCTCTGACCTTCCCTGCTCACACTGTCTCTCTCTCTCAGAAATAATAAAACATTAAAAATTTTCAAAAAAATAAAAAATATTCACAAAAAGAACTTATCCAGTGGACAGAGCTGGTCAGGACAACCTCTTGGTACCTACTCATCCCCATGATGATAGAGCCCCACAAGCAATAAAGGCTTTAGTGTGGTGCTTCGTACACGATAATTTTTAAATACTTCGTGTCTCTTGTCTCTACTGCTTTCCATTCTACCATCTCTAATAACTCATTCAGGAATGAGCATGTGACCCCACAATGACTAATGAGATGCCCCGGGATTTTTGCTGTGGCTTCTTTGACTTATTATTGCTTCATGGATTTGAAACTGAGAAGACAGATTTCTTGGAAGTTTTATTACATCTGAACTTGGATATGGCAGCCAGGACGGGTGGAGACAATTGAGAGATACGGACAAACAGGCCCATGGTAACTTGACCTGGTGCCTGAATCCAGCCATGCCTGGAGTCTGCTGACTTCTGGACTCTTCCTTTACAGGAGTAAATTAATTCCATCTTGCTTTCTGAAGCCCGGGTCAGGTTTTTAGTCGCGTGCAACAAAAAAATCTGTGACAGACGCAGGCCTTGAGGGAGACATTTTCACATCTTCATAGATTTATTATTATCACTTAATGGGAAATGTCAACCTGGCCACCCATTTCTTCCACGCAAAGAGCTGGAGAAGCCCTTGCGTGCTCTGCTTTCCTTAATCATCTCTGGTTAGAGCCCAGGGCAGCAGCTGGCTTTGATTCATCAAGGACACGTAGATCAGAAAAGTTTACTTGTTATTTTTGGTGGCTCTTGGCTCAGAGATGGCACCTTTGAAGCCACAGCTGCTGGTTCTTTAGTTCCTCCTCCAGGTGCCAAATGTCTGATCAATAATGAATCCCTGAAATGTCTTCAAACTTAATTTAGCATCTGGCTAGAAGACGTAAACGCCAAGCCTGGGTCCTGTGGTGAGCCAACGTTGGAACGAAGACAGAAATGCTGAGAACTGCTCAGTCACAATGTAGACTCACGGAAGTTTTTCTTTTTCTTATGTTACACTGCTGCCATCATCTGCGTTCTAATTAAGTTAAACTTGTCAAAACTGGTATGTCACCAGATCTATGGTGCCGTCATTGGACAAGGTTGTCAGAATCACTCGGCTCTTTCTGGTGTCAGCTTAGGGAAGCAGAAACCCAGCAATCTGGTAAGAATACTGAAGTAACAATCTGTCCAGATGTAACACCAGAGAGGAAGGTTGTGTAAGGCAGGAAAGGGGGTCTACAGTAAAGGTCAAGAAAGAGGTCAGGGCCACCTGGGTGGCTCAGTAAGCTAAGCGTCCGACTTCAGCTCAGGTCATGATCCCCCAGTTTGTAGGTTCGAGTCCTATGTCAATCTCTGTGCTGACAGCTTGGGCTTGGAGCCTGTTTCAGATTCTGCATCTCCCTCTCTCTGCCCCTCCCCTGCTCACTCTCTTTCTCTCAAAAATAAACACTAAAAAAATTAAAGAATGAGGTAAGATTCTCCATTACAATTAGATGTAATCTTACCTAAACAAATACATTAGTTTTCTGGGACTGCTATTGCAAATTACGGCAAACAGAGCGCCTTAAAACAAGAGAAATGTACCCTCTTACTCTTCTGGAGACTAGAAGTAAGAAATCAATGTGTGGGCATGGCTTGTTCCTTCCAGTCGCTCTGAGGGAGAATTTATTCCACGTCTCTTTGTTTCCGGTGGCTGCTGGCAATGGTCGGATGCATCCTTCCCATCTCTGCCTGCACTAGACCATGGGATTCTTCTCTGTCCTGTCTTTTAAAAGGACATGCTCTTTGGAATTGGAGTCCACCCTAATTCTGTATGACCTCACCTCCATCCTTACTTTGATCATATCTGCAAAGACTCTATTTCCACATAAGCTCACATTCTGAAGTTTCAGGAGAATATGACTTTGGGGGACACTATTCCACTCAGTAAGCAAAGTTAAGGCACTTGGTTACGGAATTTTAAAAAAATCACATTCTCCATCTCACTTATCAGATTGTTGAGTTTCTGCACCCCCAAATAGGACTGGAGAGAACATTCCCAGCTCCTGAGGTGCCCAGGAAAGGCATGATCCTTGAAGAGGGCTGGGGGCTAATGGACGGGTTTACACAGAGTGGGGGCTGAAGGGGAACAGAGAGATGGGGATGCCTTCCACCCAGAGCTCACCTGGAGCTGGGGGTAGAGCGCATGGACCCTTCCGGCCTGTCTTAGCAGGAACATGGGCTGAGTCAGGACATGCTGTGATGTTTGGGGGTAGCAACAGGAAGCTCAGTTTTGGAAGCTGCGATGTTCTTTCTTCAGTTGCCTGCTGAATGGCCTCAGGACTGTCAGCCTGCTTTCAAATACAGTTCTCACTGAGTCCCCATCAAGACTAGGATTTGTGCTCGAGGCCATGTTTCTTTTTAGACTTTTCCATAGGCCTATTGGCTTCCTCGGTGCCACCCTTTGATCCCTGCATTAGGCAGCTCTGCTGTAGCCAAATCACACAGACCAGAGGCTTAAACAAAAGAAACCTATTGTCCCAAGTTCTGGAGGCTGGTTTGGAGGCATCAGTAGGGTGGCTTTCTTCCGAGGCTTCTCTCCTTGGCTTGCAGGGATCATCTTTCCCTGGGTCCTCACTTTGTCTGCCTTCTGTGACTGTCTGTGTCCAAGTTTCATCTCATTTTAAGGCCGCCCGTCGTAAAAAACAAGGTGGATCAGGGTCCCCCTCAGTGGCCTCAGTTCAGCTTACTTACCTTTTTAACAAGCCTCTCTCCAAATATGGATGCATTCTGAGACACTGGGTTTTATGGCTTGAGTGTGTGATTGGGGGGCATATTTCAGGGTAAGCCAATCTCTTTCACATTTTGATGCTGAGTGAGTAAAATGCATCCCCTTCTTTTCTGACACATTGCTCTCCCTGGACTCAAAGAAGCATTTAGACATGAGATGGGCAGACCATGAGGCAAAGCCAGAGTGGGGCCCTAGAATCATGACGCAGATCGGGAAGCGTGTGGGAATGGTGGGGGATGGGAGGCTTACCTCCAGGTGCTGTGAGAGCATTCTTGCCATGTGCCCTTAGAGAACCAGGCTTTGGGATCCTCTTTGAACGTTTATACCTTGACTCCTGCCCATGCTGGCAACTTTCATCCACTCCTGCTGTCAGCAGACCAGACTGTACATAAGTCTATTTCACTGTACGTTGTGTGAGACTTAAAAATGTAAGCCTCCTGATTATAATTATGATTCCCGTTCAGAGCAGAATTTAATATAAGCCATGTTAATCAACTCTATGGGGGGAATCCTTTCACAAAGGATACATATATCACATCATGACATTGTACATTTGAAATATCTAACAGTTTTGGCAATTATACCTCAATAACCCTGGCAAAAAATTCAAATGCTGGGACTTTTTGTTATACTTTGGCAATGTCTTCCCTTTCCTCTACCTCCTTTACTTTTTATTTGCATTTAATCTATTCCCCCCCCCCCACCTTGAGATGCATGAATGTTAATTAACATAAATTTAGCAAAAGAAATCTTTCTTTTTTGGACCGTAAATGTGTATGAGAATTTCCACCTGTTCAGAGATTCTGGAAGTATACGACTATAGGAAATAAATGAGTTTATGCCCCTTCCCAAGAATTTAATACAAAGTAGATTGTTTTAGGGCTTTGTTTTAGGAATCTAGGTATTAATACAGCTGGAAGCCATTTTAAGACTGATTTTTACATAGACTCAAAGATGATATTATAACAAGAGCCTCATGTGGTGGACTGAATAAAGCCCCCCTAAAGATGTCCAGGTGCTAATCTTTAGAACTGGTGAATACGTTACCTCACATGGCAAAATGGACTTTGCAGATGTAGGTTAAAGGGCTTGAGTTGGGAAGACTATTAATGTCATCAGAAGGGTCTTTATATGAGAAAAGAGGGAGGTGGGAGAGAGAGTGAGAGAGGGAGAGAAAGATTTGGTTGAAGATGCCATTCTGCTGGCTTAAAAGATGGTGCCAAGGAACACAGTGGCTTACAGTTTCTGGAAAGAGTAAGGAAGTGGATTCCTTCCCATGAAGCCCCCGAAAGAACACAACTTGTCCTGCCAGAGCAGGGCAATATAAGCTCTGCTACGCGTACCCTTGGCCCAGTCCCCTGCTGCTCCGCACTAGCGGGCGTGATGGCAGCGCCGCCCTCCACCTGGCGAGAAGCCGTCTCCTTCATGAGGACCTGACACCTTGGAGAGCTGCGGGTGGTTCGCAACAGCACCGTGAGCCTTGTTAGGTCTGTCTCTCCCAAGGAGCGTGGCATCATGGCTCTTACATGGTGACTTCAGTAAAGGTTGGCTTGTCGAGTGATGTTAGTAATGTTTATTCAGACAGCCATTTGTGGAGTCCTAAGCAGAGATGTGCAAGAGCTGTCCTGTACAGCTCGTAGAGCCGGATTGTCACATTGTCAGGAATATGTAAGCTGGATGTTACATACAGCCATCCTAAGTATCACATTGTATACATTTAGGGGTAAACGAATTACATATAAAAATAAAGATAATAAATAATCAGTGCCCATCACAACTTGATTACATTTTTATTACCTGTGCTCTTGAGGTGAAGTTATTTTGTCTGTTTTATCTGTGACCTGGAAATAACATGTTGCTACTTCCGGTTTTGCATTCAGTAGCGTCAAATCGGCAGTGTGAAATTGGTCATGTGCACTTACAGCAGAGAAATTGGCAAGTGCTCTATAGGTCAAGGGGGGTTCTCTCTCTCTCTCTCTTTCTCTCTCTCTCCCTTCCTTCTTTCCTTCCTTTTTCTCCCTCTCTCTATCTCCACTTCTGTCTCTCTTTCTCTCTCTTTCTTTCTTTCTCTCCATTGTCTATAGAGATTCCATTGTTAAACATTTAAGAGCATGCCATTGGCCATAAGTCTGATCTGATCTTCACAAAAACTGAAAAATGGAATCTGAACAGATGTGAATACCTGCAATGTACTAACGGGGAAAGGGTGACCCAGAAGTTAACTAGCTTATACAGACAGGGCTTTTGGGTCTTATTCCCACTTCTTCACCATTATATACATATATTTTTATACATCTAGGATGATTGATATTAATCAAGTAATAAAGTTTTGAATTTATTTTTACTTTTTCTATTAAGCATTACGCCTTAGTAAAATAATAGCTGAAATTAAATCTGACTTTCAGGTCACAATGAGTAAATTGTTTAGTGTAAGTGTGTTCCAAATATTGCATGGGACAGTACTTAAACTAAAAATAATTATTGGCTTTTTCACTGAAATTCTATTTTAACTGGATGCCTATATATATATTTCTAATTTTTAAAAAATGTTTTTATTTATTTTTGAGGACAGAGCGTGAGCAGGGGAGAGTCAGAGAGAGAGAGAGGGAGACACAGAATCTGAAGCAGTGGATGCCTATATTTTTATTTGCTGGGCCTGGTGACCTTAATTAAGTGAGATCTATGTACACATATTAAGAAGATGGGAATGTTCCTTGATATAGTCCTATTAGATTTCCAAAATCTGATCTCCTCTCCTACTTATTATAGTCAGCCCTATCTTGCCAACTTTATGTCAAAATTAATGACATAAAATTCTTTGGATTACTTAGTAACTGGGCTAGTGACTGGATTCCCAATGATCTTTCTATCAATCTCGTTTCTGACTTTTTCAACATGTCTGGAACAGTCTATAAATAATAGAACCACTTAAAAGCATAGTTTTCCTTCCACCTATGTCCATTTCATAACACAGCTTATGAGCCCTTTCTCCCAGGTCCCGACAGTGCCTTGTCAATGCCATTAGCACATGCTGTATCCTTTCTGTTATCGCCAGCTGTTTCTTTTTAAGTTTAAAAATTCTTGGGAAAACAAGTAAAGCTGCCCTTCAGAATCTTGGGTCTTGAGTGAACAGAAAATCTGGGTGGAATTCTTTCCTAACGGAGCTCATGAACATATCAGAACCCGGGAAGCAATACTTACTGGATGGTCCAGTACAGCACCTGTCCCCAGGCACCGGGCAACTGGAAGCTGAAGCCATTCACCTGTTTCAACGTTGCATTTGCTGCGAATGCTCCCCGGGCTCTTTATCTTCACAGGGACCCAAGGACCAGTGTTGGCGAGCTCACCTCGGAAGTGTGGGGCTGGGAACTTGGGAAACAGAAGGCGGTAATGCCGCTGCATTGATAATGTGGAGGGTGGGGGGGGGGAGGGAGGGGGGAGGTGCCAGCAGAAGAGGAAGGGATAAAGGACCATGTAACTTGGAGACATTCCCATCCTGAAGCTGTGCATTTTCAAAGACAAACCAACAAAGAGGGAAGCTGCATCGTTGCTTAGTACACCTCACTTTCCCAAACCTTTAATCACCCTCCATTTGCTCTCTTTGGCTGTAGATCATGAACGCATGAACAAAACTGCTTCAAAACCCCAAATCATCTAATATTGTTAGTGCCCTGAGGCAATGGTACAGTGTCAAACTCATATGCGTTTGTAGCATATTTTACTCCTGATTAAAAAAAAATAAGGTATATTAAGACAATGGCTAGAAAATGTGTCTGTGGAATGCCTATATGCTTGCCAAAATTAGTATTTCTTTTTTTTATATAATTCTATTATACTAAATTTTAGGAAAAGTAAACTCTTTTGCTAAGGAAATGATGATGTGAATATTTAACTCTTTACATGGAGATTGTTTTCATCCATCCAGCCTTCTGCTACTTCTTAGGAGAGGTCAGGGGAAAGTCTTGAGAATATGGGGATGTGTACTTGACAGATTGCCTGTTGTGGAATATTCTGGAGTACCTGGTGTTTCTCCCGTGCTCTGAGAAGAGAGTCAGGTTTTTTCTATCTACTCTGCTTTCCTCAGCTTTGAATTCAGCTTTTTCTGGGTGCCTCACGGTGACAAGATGGCGGCTAGGAATAAGAGTCATGACATGCTTCCTTGTTCTCATTCAGCTGGAGGAAACACAAGCTGAAGATCCAAACCCTTCCTTCTGACATAATTGCAGGGCCTTTTATCCCATTGTCATGAGTTTCATTAGTTGTGTTTAACTCCTTATAGTAAAACTCATTGCTTTTGCTGTTAAGAAATATTGGCAAGAGTTTGAAAGAAGCTGAACCCATTAAGGCAAAATGTTATCAGTTTTGTGGGAGGTTGTCTCAAAAAGGCAACAGCAGTGTTTCCAACCCTGCATGCTTTTCTAGAATTTCCCCCCCACCCCATCAAGAGATACAATTCATTTCCTTCCCTACCCTCTGGAACTGAGCAATATTTTGCTAGTGCATTGGTGAATGGAATGCATTTTGACTTTTGAGCCTGGTTGTTTCTCTTGGGACAAAGACTATGTAAGAAGACTGGCCATCTCTGTGGAAGGCATGTGGAGACACTTCACAAGGTGCCTGAGGATCTGAAGCTCCCTCTGCCCTACATACTTGAGTCTTCCCAGCACAAGTACCAGATACTTAAATGAATAAACCTTTAAGTGGTTCCAGGCCAGCCTTCCAGGCTCCAGGGTTGATTCCAAATGGAGTGACACAGAGCCGAGCTGTCTTCATGGAGCCCAATCCAGATTGCAAATTCTTGAACAAAATAAATCTTTCTCTCTTTCTATCTTTGTGTTTATTATTTTTGAGAGAAAGAGCACACGTGGGGGAGGCACAGAGAGAGAGGGGGACAGAAGATCTAAAATGGGCTCTGCACTGACAGCCAAGAGCCCAATACGGGGCTTGAACTCTTAACGCAAGATCATGACCTGAGCTGAAGTCCAACGCTCAACTGACTGAGCCATCCAGACACCAATCTTTCTTTCTTTAAAAAAACACCCACTAACTTTGGAGTGTTTTGTTATAGAACCGTAGATAAACAGAATGAGTCCAGATCAATTTTTATGTGTGTGATTTCTGACTCCATCCTTGACCATAATTAAGAGTTGTACATAAAAGAGTCGGTGGTAAATTGTGATAATTTTTCCATTGATGACAAGTTAGCTCATGTAGTTCAGATTCACTTTTCACATGGCCAGTGCTTTGGGTTTAATTCCAATGAAGGCCAGTTCACTTTGCTCTGTGATTCAGCAGTGTGGTTATCTCATAGCTGTCTGCTCTTAATTATGGGAGCATGAAGACACTGTGTGGCCATTTGGAAGTGGACACCAGGCTTCTCTTCTGAGCTGTTCACTAAGGGAGGCTGTGCTCCTAGACTGGACATTCTCCCAAACCAGAATTTCTGAACAAAAGCATTGTGTTGGATCCATGAAGTTCAGGTTTAGGGTAGGTTGGGCATATGAGAAATGAGAATAGATAGACTGGAGCAGATGGAGATGGGTGAGGTATTAAGGATGAATATCCGGCAGCAGTAGCTGATGCGGAAGGCACTGGTCATGTGGGATGTGTGGTGGACAAACCGACTCTGGGGTCTGCAGACAGATGCCCTCCTATTGGACCCTGGGGTCCCACTGCCTGGGACTTAACCTGTTCCATGGTGCTGAGTAAGGGTGGTCCCTAAGGAACCAGGCTGCCCCCTCCCCATGGCCCCTTTGCTTCATGGACTTCTAATTCTATCTGAAGCCACTGTGTGAACATCACCTTCCCAGAAAGAAGCATCCTGGTATTATGGTCTATGGTTAAAAAGCCTCACTTTTATGCCCAGCAGCAAACTTTGGCAGTTTTGTGGTATCACCGCATCTTACTCCCCTCATCTCCAAAACAGGGCAGGTTACAATACGAGCCTCCCTGGTAGTGAGTCGGACAAGCAGAACATCTATGAAAACACTAAGAAAGCACTGAGATGCTGCATGCATAGAAGGAGTTGTTCTAAAACCATTTGTATGAGCACGGGATCTTGCTTTACAAGTTTACTTTGCTGTCCTAAAATAATCCTTCATTCCACTTGTGATTGTCTCCAGCCAGCATCTTGTCACTATCAATAGCTCATTGCTGAGCTTCTCAGTCCTGTGTGGTCTCTGAATTACCATACTCATAGGTCTCTTCACACTCATCTTCCTTCTTGTCAACCTCTGTGCCCACCAGTGAGACTTTCCACTCTCTTCGTATGAAATTCCTCGTGATTCTGACACAGGACACTGGTCCTGTTCCCCCCCAGGCCCCACCTCCAGTGTGCTATTGTGTCCTCCTGTATCATGCTGGTGCCCATGAGCCTTCATCATACCCATGATGCTCTCCTCTCTATAGCCCCTTTTCTGTGACTGCTGTCATGCCTGCCATTTTCCACCTCTCACTGCCAAATAGATGATGCCTAATGCTGTGCATCTGGTTCAGAGTCCTGGTTGCATCTCCACTGCCTGTTGCAACGTTCTCCCTGGATCTACCATCAACATCTGTAATATGTCCAACATGGAGTGTGTTTTCCTTGCCAGAAAGATTTTTCTTCTTTCTTACCAGTGGGTTATCCATTGCTGGGCCTCTGGTCACCCAAGCTCACACCTTACAGGGATCATTGGGTTCCTCCATCACTCACCCAGTGCTCACCAAGTACTGGGAATTTTACATCTGCAACATTTCATGTTAGTTTTCTTTGTTTTATCTGACATTCTCCTGGCTCATATTCTTATGTTTTCTGGATCACTGTTACCAAATTTTAAGGTTCTTATGAACCAACTGGGCATTTTATGAAAATGCAGATTCGGATGCAGAAAGTATGGAGTGGCATTCAATGTTCTCCATTTCTGATATGCTTCTGGGTAATGTTGAGACTGTCGGTCCCCAGATTATACTTTGAGTAACAAGATTCTAGATTATTCTAACAGTTTCAGAAGTGATCTCTCTTGAGACCAGGGGGTTTCAGAGCATAGTTCCCAGACAAGCAATATCAATATCACTTGGAAACTTGTTAGAAATGAAACTTCTCTGCCAGTCCCAGCTGTATTCAATCATAAACTCAATGTCTGAACAAATTGTTCAGGTGACTGACATGCTCCAGGTGTTTCCTTTTTTTTTTTTTTTCCAGGTGTTTCTGATGCATGGTTTGAGAACCACTGATCTAGACCTTACTTTTTTTTTTTTTTTTTTTTACAAAGAGTTTATTGTCAAGTTGGTTTCCATATAACACCCAGTGCTCAACCCCACAAGTGCCCTCCTCCATGCCCATCTCCCCCCTCTCCCCCACATCCATCAGTCCTCAGTTTGTTTCTCAGTATTCAAGAGTCTCTCATGGCTTGCCTCTCTCTCTTTCCCCCACCATTTCCCCCCTTCTTCTCCCCCATGGTCCCCAGTTAAGTTCCTCTTAATCGTCCTATACATGCAAACATATGATATTTGTCCTTCTCTGCCTGACTTAATTAGCTAAGCATAACACCCTCAAGGTCCATCCATGTTGCTACACATGGCCAGATTTCATTGTTTCTCATTGCCATGTAGTATTCCATGGTGTAGATAAACCACATCTTCCTGATCCATTCGTCCGCTGATGGACACTTAGGCTCTTTCCATGTTTTAGCTATTGTGGAGAGTGCTGCTATGAACATTGGGGTACATGTGCTCCTATGCCTCAGCATTTCTGTATCCCTTGGGTAAATTCCTAGCAGTGCTATTGCTGGGTGATCTAGACCTTACCTTAACAACTACCACACATCTCCAGAATTTGTGTAAAGATGCTGTGAAAAATCTTTAGTGTTTCTATAAAATGACTTTCAGGAGCCTCAAGTTTGTTCACAGCCCACCTTGTCTCCCTTTCCCTGCTCTTCCTGTTCCTCATTTCAGAATTAATTTTGTTGCATATTGTTCCCTTTCCATTCCCTATACTTCCCACATCTTCATTCGTGTTTTTCCAGAAACATCTCCAATATTGCTCATCAGAAGCCCATCTGTCCTTTAAGTTCCAGCCTAACACCACCTCCTCTGCATTTTGTTCTCAGATCACCCACCTGGGAGTGCACCTTTTTCAACTTCCTTGCGCCCAGTTGTAGTTGGTACATTGTGCATTGCACTAGAACAGTGGTTCTGACTGGGGCTGATATAGCCCTGCCCCAGGGGACATTTGGCAATATCTGGAGGCTGTTATGACTGTCACAACTGCAGGTGGTGGTGTGATGGGCATCCAGTGGGTAGAGGCCTGAGATACTGATGAATATCCTACACTGCATCTCATTTGCACACCCAATGAATTATTCAGCCCCAAACATCCACAGTGCATTGGTGGAGAAACTCAACGGTATTATGTGTATCTTCTATCATCTGTCATGACAAGTTTCAGCACCACCCTGCGGTGGTGTCTTGGTTACGTATGCATGATCTAATACAGAGTGCCAGGTATTCATCAAAGTATTCATCAAGGATTTTGTCTTCAGTTTTTAAAAATTTTTTAAAAACATTTTTTTATTTCTGAGAGAGAGAGAGAGAGAGAGAGAGAGAGAAAGCAAGAACAGGGGAGGGTCAGAGAGAGAGGGAGACACAGAATCTGAAACAGGCTCCAGGCTCTGAGCTGTCAGCACAGAGCATGACGTGGGGCTCGAACCCACAACCGTAAGATCATGACCTGAGCTCAAGTCAGACGCTTAACCCACTGAGCCACCCAAGCGCCTCTTTTTGTCTTCATTTTATTGACAAACCAATGAAATATTGTGAAAAAGTTTAAATGTGTGATGCTCATGTAGTCATTGTTGAAGTTCATGCCATGAATTACATTGTCTTAACTGTGGATCAAACCGTTGATTCAAAACCCCGCTTTCACCACTACCTAGTATGGTCAGAGAGGTTGGTTGGTTTGCTTGCTTTTTTTTTTTTTAACTACTTCATTCTTTGTGTTTGAGGAGACAGTAGGTGCAGCCTGGTTGTTTACTATTGAACTGGAGAAGACACGGAGGTCACGTGCCCGCCTTGTCAGTCCTGTACTGGGTACTCATACTAGTTCTCTGTTTGGAGAACATGAGCTCATCACTTGGGAGGCTTGTTGTTTGTAACAAACTGGAGGTCCTTAATCTCTCAACTTCGTATGGCCAAGGATCATCCCTCCCACCCCAGATCCTTCTTTCTGTTTAACTCTGCAGGTTACAAAACAACATGTTTCCTAGAGAGGAGGTGATGTGTGTAAGTTCTTCTAACAAGCTCTCTGGAAGGAATGGAGACCAGTGCACTTTCATGAAGATCCTGACCTGAGAGTTGCCACCTTCCCTCTGGAGGGACAGAATCACCAGACAAGAAGGAAACTGGTTCTCCAAACAAAATACTCAGTGTCTTCAGACAGCCAAACCTCACTTCTCAAGGGCACAGCTCTCAAGGATGGGGTCAGTATCAGGCCCTAAAGAAGAGCTGAAGTCAGAGAAATGAGCAAACCAAATAAATTAGATTTATTTTGCTATTGAATTTAAACACCACTTTTTTTTTAAACAGTAGGTTTCCATAATGTGTGAGTCTTGCTCATATGAAATGGGGCATCAGTGGTTAACTTTCCCCAGTTTGCACCGAGTGTGATGTGATATCCGTGTCACTCTACTTCTTATGAGCCTGTTTGGAATTTTATCATCTAACTCACAATTGATCATTTGGATTAAGGCATAAATGTGTGGTATTAAACCTGAGTCAATATAAAATATCTTATTTTCAAATATAAGCAGCATTCAAGGTGGTATAGTTTTAAGGGTCCCTTAGTCACTCGATCAAAACTCTCAAGTGAAAAAGACCCGCGTCTAATTTTCATACATAATGTCCAGATTTTACAAACTATTAAATGCCTTGGGCATATGTATGTCCACTACAAAGATGGAGAGGAAAAACAGATTCCAGCTTCCGTTCTTCCTTCCTTTGCCCTGAAAAACACCATTCCCATCTCAGTAAATAATCTGACGTCTGGAGGCTCTTGCAGACCCAAGAGGCAGCTATCTATGGGGAGTTGGGGTGGTGTGGTGGTGTCACACTTGGTCACTTCAGTACAATGAAAGCAAAAACAAATCAAAGTTTCCTGTCACTTGGGGATTTTTATCCAGTATTATCCAATTTGATAATAAATTATCAGATGATCAATGTTTGTTGCCAAGGGAGCTTATGGGGACTTTAGATCATTTCACAGTTTATGTAAAATCTCATCTATCTATTATCTACCTACCTATTATCTATGTAGTATCTATCTATCTATCATCTATCTATCTATCTATCTATCTACCTATCTATCTATCTATCTATCTATCTCTATCTACCATCTATCTAATATCATCTATTATCTATCTATCTATCTCTATCTACCATCTATCTAATATCATCTATCTATTATCTATCTAACTATCTATCTATCTCTCTATCTATCTACCTACCTACCTATCTGCTATCTATCTATCATTTATCTAGTCTCTCATCAATCAATCATCATCATCTAGCTACATCATCTTCTGTTTATCTATCAATCATTTCTCACTCTCTCCTTATTTACTTCTCTGTATGTGTGTGTGCATGCGTGTGTCTATGAAAAGGAGAATAGGATTGGTTTGAATAACTACAAACACTTCTAATTTTCTCTTTCCTGCCTCTACCTCTGAAGCCAGAGGCTCCTGGCTGAATTGGCCTGTCCCAGCCTGGCACAATGTGCTGTCAAAGAATCATGGGCAGCAGAGGCGTCTTTGGTCTTCCCAGACTGCAAATGCAGGGAATGCTCGGACTCAAAAGTATAAAGGGAAATACAAAGTTCCCACTAAGAGGGCGTTTTGGCACACGCGGTAATTTCCCTGTGCACAACTCAAGCCAGGAAGGGGTCCTATCATTTACTTTAGGAAAAGGGAAACCAGCTACTAGGTTATGGATGAGTCATGTCTATGACTCTGCCTCGATGAACTTCACTAGTGAAGTGGACGCGTTGTGCTCAGTGCTAACTCTCTCTCCACAGGGGCTGGAGCATTCCTGTGAGGGAACCCACAAATTCAGAGCCCTAGATAAACAGTGCAACAGGATCCACCTTGCAGGTAACTTACAGGACAGTTCAGATGTAAATTTGTGTCTCCTGCTCTATTCTGGAAATCAGCTTTTCCTTTGCAAAAATCCACCTGAACAACAACAAAAGTTTTTGGTTGTGAAGTTTGGAGAAAGAACCACTGATTTTGGACTTTGAGCTGAATTCAACTATGCAGAGTGAAGGGGAGCAAGTTTTAAAGGAAGATGGCAGCCAATTTCTTTTGTTATTTAATTTTTATTTTTTCCAAGAACAGTTAACATTTACTAGGCACCTACTGGCCTCAGTCACTTGCATCTAAAGAGCAAAGCTGATTTACCCACAGCCCGTGTTCTTGTAAATGGTTAGCCTTATTTCTTAGCTCTGTTAACCACTATTCTAACATTGGCTTCAAGTTCAGTTTTAATAATCTAACCCATAATGGTCCACTGCTCCCTGCCACGTGAACAGAAAGTTTGGGGGTAATAAGGTGAGCAGTTTACATTTCCTGTTGATACTTCAAGTAATTGGCCCCAGAGTGAAATTATTGAGTCGGCCATGGTTTATTGTGTTCCCAGGGCGTAAAACATGGAAGGAAATATACCTGTAGAAAGAAGTGATATCCAAGAATGTGTGAATGTGTGAAAAGTCCTATAACTTCACTTCAACTGGCCTAATATCCTGAGTCACTAGATGGTCAGAAGGATTGATGGAGTGCGAGAAGAACAAAGTGATGTACATTTATACCAAAAACCAGAAACAAAGCTTGTACAAGATGGACAGCAAATGAAATAGCTTCTATCAAAATAAAATCTCACACAGGTCATTTTTATACATACGTGGACATACACACACCCACACACGCACAGACACACAAGCAAGAATGTGTATTTTATAAGATAGGGTCCTTGGAAATAGACATTCTTAGCAAATATGGATGACAGATCAATTGTAATTTATTTTCTTTTAACACTGTATCATCATAAAGAAAACTGGTATAAATGAAAAAATCTATTTCAAATATCTACATCTAAAATTTTAGGCAGTGAAAAAGCACTTTGTTGACAAGGAGTGTGGAATGATGTATGTTAATTGTCAGAAACTGCTGAATGCCTTGCTTACTTGCCACAAACAAATTCACATATCAGAACGAACAATACTGCTAAATATTCCTTTTTTCCCCATTTTTTTTGTTAAAACATACTGGGAGAAAGAAAAGAAAAGAAAAACTGGAAATCCATACATCTTTCAAAAGTTTGAAATTGAAGCAATATTTAGAACCATAGATGAGGAAACACTGCCGCATGGTGTAATATACACAACGCGCTTTTCTTCTTTAATCTGTAATGTACATCAAATACTTTACAACAATGCATTAACAAAAGGCAAGAAACATCTTGCTGTACAGAGGAACCCCAATGCAACTTGAAGCCTAGAATCACAACGGATGAAGAGAGTAAACAAAGCGTGAGAAGCCGTCCCTCTAAAGTGTGTGAACTACACTGTCCCTTGTGCTTAACGGTAACCTTCACACCCCACCACCCCGACCGTCTCCTCTGCTGCCTTCAGCCACATTCAATATAAAGCACTTTTTATACTCTACAGCTCAAACTAGAAAGGGGTTGCACGATGTCATATTTAGGATCGCTTTAGCTTCCTATTGACTTTCAAGTTAACTTTCAATTCATTTAGCTTTCTAAAATAGCTCTTAATATTTCCTTACTGGTTATCACAGCCTTCCTATGGAACAGGCTTGAACAAACTAAATTTGCAGGGGGAGAAAAAAAAAAAAAGCAATGTCTTGTGGTATGCATGCACATGCACTGTTCCCGGAGCGCCTCGTGCCGCCCACTGCTCACACCCAGGAGTCGGGGGAGGCCGGGTAGTGGCTCGTTTCATAGTTCAGTTCACTGTAGGGACGGGCAGCTGAGTAGAAGTCGACATAGTTGCCGGTGGACTTGAGTCCCAGGTGCATGGTGTACTCACTGGTGGGAGGGCGATGGTGGACCTGGTCCTCGAAGAAGGACTCGTCGTAGTTTCTCGTGGAATTCTGAAACGGCTGGTACGTCTCGTAATCTTTCCTGCTGGGCTCCTGTGGGACTGGCTGTGCTGGGACCTGCGCAGAAAAGAAGATGCACCTGGGCTGGTTCGCCTTCCCTTGACGCAGCCTCCCCGTGGCCAAGGCGCTCAAGCTTCCCCTGTTAAGGGCTGGGCTCCACCCAGCCACGCATCCACCAGCATGGCGCCTCTCCAGATACCGCCAACTGCTGGGTGCCCTTCCTCTTACATGTTGGTTCCTGGGTCCACCACTAGCAATCTACATAATCTTTTAAAAAATTTATGACCGTAGTAAAACATACACTAACATATAATTTGCCATTGTAACCACTTTATTTATATTTTAAATATTTTTATTTATTTCTAGGAGAGAGAGAGAGAGAGAGACAGCATGAGCAGGGGAGGGTCAGAGAGAGAGGGAGATACAGACTCTGAAATAGGCTCCAGGCTCTGAGCTGGCACTCAGCACAGAGCCCGACACGGGGTTCGAACCCACGAACCACGAGATCATGACCTAAGCGAAAGTCGGACTCTTAACCGACTAAGCCACCCAGGCGCCCCATTGTAACCACTTTTAAATGTATAATTTGGTAGCACTAAGTATATTCATGGCACTGTGTGGCCATCACCACTATCCATTTCCAGAACGTTTTTGAAAAGTTTATTTATTTTCAGAGAGAGACATAATGGGGGAAGGGGGAGGGAGAGACAGGATCCTAAGCAGGCTCTGCACCATCAGTAGGCTTTGAACTTTCCAACTGTGAGATCACAACTTGAGCCAAAATCAAGAGTTGGACACTTAATCGACTGAGCCACCCAGACACCCCATTTCCAAAACTTTTTCATCACCTCAAACAGAATTTCTGGACCAATTAAGCATAACTCACCATGTCCCTCCTTGCCCAAGCCTACGGCAGTCCACTGTTCTACTCTCTGTCTCTTTGAATTTCACTATTCTGGACACCTCACATAGGTCTAATTATATAATATTTGTCCTTTAGTGTCTGGCTCCTTTCACTTAGCATAATGTCCTCAAAGGCCATTCATGTTGTAGCACGAGAAGGGACTTCCTTCCTTTTTAAGGCTGAACAATGTTCTATGGGATGGGTACTTTTTTGTTTATCCATTCATCTGTTGATGGACACTTGGGTTGTTTGCTCCTTTTCGCTATTGTGAATAACGCTATGATGGAATGTTGGTGCACCAGTATTTGAGTCCCTACTTTCAATTTGGGGGTAATGTACCTAGAAGTAGCATTGTTAGATCTTTTGATAATTTGATGTATGACTCTTCAAGGAATTGCCAAACTACCACAACAGCTGAACATTTTACTAGATAACCTTTTAAATTAAAGAGGCATACATGAGAAGCTATAGAACATAAAGAGTTGATCTTCCTCTTTTCTGCATTTCTTTTCTGTTACATCTAGGTGTTGGCCTCCCAGAGAAAGAGACAGTGAAGATGTATGGGGTCTAATGGTCACTTGGGTATCTTCCTACCCGCTCAGTGGGCTGTAATCAATACCTCTCCGGAGGACGGAGGCTTCCCACTGGTAGGGCCATTCCATCACACCTGCCTAAGTGATCAAAAGGTTGCACAGAGAAGCATGTAATGACAAGAGGGAATCCACTCCAAATATCACATATTCAGGAGGACGAAAATATTTCCCATCTTGGTTTACGTAAGAATTGATTGAACTTGAGAACGATATAGGATTATGAAGCTTTTAGTTGGGGGCAGGGGTCTTGAGTAGTGTCTCCTATCCCTCAGCCCACCTCCATGCTCTTTGTTGGCCTTCTTGTCCTTTGCACATTGCTGTCTGATGTAGGAGGCTTTGAAAAGCTAGAGCGGTCACATGAGCCTCTGAGCTATGTAAAGTCCAGGAGTAGTTCCACCTCTTTGGCTTTGAGGACAGTGAGACCAAGACTATTCATGGGCTGATAATTAACACCTGTACGTGGTGGCAGGGCAGGGGGAGGGGGCTGGCTCTCCTCTTCCCTCCTGACCGTCTCGGGGGTCCATTTTCTAGCACTATACCCCTGAAGTGAGTGGCACCTCCCCACAGCTTGTGCACACAGTCACGCACGAAGCTTTGCTCATGTGCAGTCACTGGGGAGGAGGTCTGGTGTGAATGCTAGAACACTTCTAAAGAAACACAGTAGGATCACCTCCAAGCAGATTCAGTAATTCCCTATTAATTTGACTAAAGCTCAGCATGGAAACATCCTATAGAAATTGGTCCTAGTTAATAGATAATGACTGGTAATTAGCACGTTGTATGTAAATGAATGCTTCTAATGACCTGCACGTAATTCTTCTCTCAAGTACGTGAAGCTCCCTCTTTTACATGTAATTGATTTACACTAGTAATCGACCTGTTCTTCATCATGGCTGCCATCCACTATGTCCCACATTTCTTTCTCGTTAGCGGTGGCTGGTGAGCAAGGTTTCGGGCTGCCTTCAAAACATGTTAGCCTGAGAGCCTGCCCACGAGGGGGACATTTGGAATTAATCTGCATCATCTGTAATTAAACAAGGCCAGGTCTACCAAATGGCTTGGCTAGGCTGAGGCGTCCTTTGCTTTTCTTTGAAGAGCTGTGTGCTATGCTGAACTTCTGTGCTCCAGCACTGTGCTACTACCTAAACATAGAGCTTACAAAGAGTAGGAGCTGGGAGATCTAGAAAAATCACAGGGGGAGGAGACAAGAATGAACTCTGCTTTTATGTCAGTGGGCACTATACCCAACATTTAACAAATTCCTCTTTGTTCAACCTTCAGATAGTCAGAAACATGTATATATGTATGTATATGTCTCTATCTGTCTCATCACGTATTTCCCTTTCCCTGTCTTCCCATCCATCCATCCATCCATCCATCCAATTCTCACTTTATAGATGAAGATTCTGAAGCTCAGAGAAATTAAGAAACTCCTCCAAGATGTCATGGCTCATGGCGGTGTGACACTGGAGTGTGAGTCCATGCCTGGCTGATTCGGAAGTCCACATTGTCTCCACCACACAAACAGTTTCAGTTGAGCCAAATTGGCCAAACCTGAGGGCCAGCCTCACTGAGTTGACCCCAGTCTCTATAATGAGAAGGGAGGCCAGGGAACAAAAGGAACCTTAGAAGAAGTCTCACGTCTTTTGCTGGTCTCAGTGGCCAGAGATGGGGGGATCTGCAGGGGCATCTCTCACAGGCTCTCCTCCACAGTGCCTGATGCTTTCAGGCTTTTGCACAACCTGATTCAAACTTCTTACTGTTGCCATGTTCTCTCTGGTTGGCGGACGTTTTTAGATTGGGCGCAAGTTTATCTTAGTCTCTTCCCTTGAGGAATCGCCCTCTTCAATTCATCTGTGTTGGTCATAAAGTCTCTTGTCAACCTCTTTTAAGAATTAGTTCTGTGGTTCTGAGAGTGTGTGTGAAGGAACTGTGCAGGATGGGTGATGGGTGGCACTGCTGTGTTTGGAGAGATTAAATTTGTCCAATGGCCTCGTGGTGCAGATGCTGACTGTGGATGCACATTCACAGCGGAGCAATGTCTGCTGTATTTTATAATTTACTCTAAGGGATTATCTGACAGTATTCAAAACTAGACAGATAAAATGCTCCCAAATATAAGCCGTCCCCCTAGAAGAGCTAAAAATAAATGCATTTTTTTTTTTACGTTCACTGTTTGCATAAAGCAGACTTCTATGAAGGAAGTAGAATGATGCTCATACACAACAATGGTGTATTCTGAATTTGAGTGTCTGTCGTGGCTCAGCGAGGCCATGGCACAACCAAGGAGCCTGAGGATGTCTGCTGTGGCCTTAAGGTTGCGTCCTTCCTGGGCAGGGGAGGTGCAACTGGCTGGCTTACATGGGGAGACTGGGCTCTGTCCTGTGGGTCCTGCCCCCATAAAATCATCTTTGCTGAACATTTTCCTCAATAGGAGAATGCTTAGTTTAAGTTATGACGGGTAGTGTCACTTCTCTACCTCCCAATTCTGTTAGCACAGTGAGGAAAACTTTGTTTATTCCTCACCGAGCTTGTCTACAACCGGGATTTCTTTCTAACACAAGGGAAATAGCTGCGTGTTACAGATCTTCAAACTTGACCACATGGCGAAAGTTAAAGACTCAGAGTGTTAATAGACACTGAAAGAGGTCACGTGGTAAGGATTCACGGTTCTCAAAATCTGGTTCCAAGACCAGCTGCATCAATATCACTTGGAAGCTTGTTAGAGATGCAGATGACTACCAAGTCAGAAGCTTTGGGGTTGTGTGTGTGTGGGGGGTGCCAGTAATGTGTGTTTAGTAAGTTGTTCAAGGGATTCTGGCTCATGCTCAAATTTGAGAACCACTGGTAGAGAGGAGAGCTAGTGAGACAAGAAGGCAGATGAACGCAGTGAGAGTCTTTGCCTTTTCTGAGTTTGCTGGGTGACCACAAGCAAACCCCTATTCTCCTTGAATCTCTGAGGACAACTTTACCTGCTCTGCCCACCTGGCAGTGAAACTGAGGACATCAACCAGGACTTCAAGATGGTGTTTTGATGTCAAAAGTAATCATTTGAATGGTGGTCACCAGAACACCAAATCCCTTTGTCCCTAGTTAATGAACAAAAAATCCTGTTTCTAGATAGATAAATGCAGTTAAATATGATATTTTTCTTTATAAGGATGTGACAGACTAGTAGATGCTCAGTAGGATTTTTGGGGAGTTTAAGTAGTTAACTCTTAAAATGATGTCTGCAATCGGTTGATTGGAGATACAAAAACCAAGGACCACAGATGTTATTTCAGACTAGTGGCTATTTCTTCCAGGAGGCTTGAAACTCAGTGGAAATGAGACTGGAATCCCAGGTAGTCTCATGGGGAGTGACACAGCTGAGCAGCCACCTGGCTCCCTGTCCACTGAGTCATGGAAAGCCTGGCTTACGGCTATTACCATGGACCCTGCCTCGCCTGCCAATGCATCTGGGGCTGGGGCCTCATTCCCAGCTCTCACTGTCTTTGTCGCCTCTTGGAGACTTACCTCAAACCAGTTTCCCTCAGCGAATTGCTTCTTCTTGGAGATGAGTCGCTGTCCAGCCTCCTCTGTAAAGCTTATGAGGCCCAGCTGGTGTGACAGAGACACCCAGGAGACTAGAGCACTCCACAGAGGGCAAGCCTCAGCACGGAAATGGAACAGACTCTGGCCCGTCCCTCCTGGTTAAATTATTCAAGCTGGTCTTATACTAGCTATGAGGTTGTGAGGTCACTTTTAACCCAGGAAAATTCCAAAAATGAAAGCATTCCACCCATCTGGAATGACTAGCCATGTCCACACGGCCAGAAAATACAAATCGTATAGGCTCTGTACAAGGGTGTCTCTAGAACTACCCAACTGGAAGTGAACCGAGTCTCCTCCTCTTGTGAATGGGTAGGATGGTCATACCTCAAAACAGAGACAAAGTTGATTCGAGTACTACTGGAGTTTCCAGTAAAACAGTCATACTGATTCACTTGAAACTTTTTTAGGGAAAAAACAATTCGTTCCGGTGGATATTTTTAATTGCTGCTTGAAATTAGAATGGGGTTAATAGTCCCATCATCTACTTCCCTTTGATGGACTTGCTCAGGGAATAATGACAGCACTGAGCTATCACCATGGGACTCAGCTCAACCAGTGGCTTGTCTACAGCATTTCCTGTGTGCTGTCAAGTGGTGCAGAGCGTGCACGCTATCCTGGCTGGGTTTTCCAGCATTTGCTGGGGGCACGGTGGCCTTGACAGTTCTCACTGAGGCTGAGTGTGTTCTGGGGCATGCTGGGAAAAAGACTACACCACATGTGCTCTCTCTCCTGGCTGGGATGCCATCTTAGCACATTAATGCCAATTGGCTTAATTGTTCAGAACAGACTCAGGAGAAAAGAACTGTCCCTTAGAGTCACTGTGGACTTTCCTATAAATCTAGGTTGCAAGCAGTGTTAGGAAATGATTGCAGCCACATTGTAAGATGCCAAGGACCTCTGGGCCACACCAGGACATTTCTTCGCTGCCAATGATAGTGGAATCCCATGGAAAGAAAGGCCGGTGTAGAATATGTCAATTCTCGTGATGAGCATCTCCTAACCTGAGGAAACTAAAGACTCTTCCTATACTCCTGGATGCAAAATCAGGGTCCTATCACATCCTAACAAGTACCATTAAGAGTTACAGCCAGTTCTCCACTGTACCTGATATTTGCTAAAAGATAAGGGTTGGTTTCCATAACTGAAGTTAGCATTTCCAATACAGTTTGTTTCCATTTTCCTTTGTGTTTAGGCAGGCACATTGACATGGGGAGAGCTCATGGCCACCCCTGGTGATCCCATGTCTCGTGCTCATGCACCTATTTATTTATTCATTGACCTCTTTGCTTTTAGCAAAGACCGGAACTAAGGGAGGCCAAGTAGATGTTAGCAATGTGTCAGGTGTGCTGCGGGGCCTGGGCATTCACCGGTTTTTGCAAACAACACCAGATGTCTTCCAGAGTGGCTGAGCATGGCCTGGAACATTGAGGGCAAAGGGATAACTGGTCTACCCATTTCCATTTCTGCTGCTGATGGCTGCTTAGAGGAAAAGGTAATTTAAGGTTGAGGAGATACTTTTTGTGTCCTCCTCTTTCTTTCGGAAATAGTCCTGCACAAGATAATCTATCGGCTAGAAGAGTGTCCCTTTCCTTTTCAAAGATGCTGCCCCACAGGGTGTTGAGAAATGCTTAAAAACAGCACACCTGACTTCCGTGTCATCTGTTTATTGTGATTAAACAAACAGATTTCAGATTTATCTTCCAGCCCAACTTCCCTGACCGGTGGCAGGAATTGAGAGCATGGCAGAAGCCAGCTCTGGCAGTGGTTTCCAGTAGCCAACAGTGGTGAGAAATGACCATCTTTCTGTCATGATCACTACAGGGGACAGATGTATGTTGCTTCGATAGCTCCCCCACAACCGGAGGGAACACGAGCCTTCAGTGAATGTGTCCCAAACAAGACAAACACACATAAACTTAAAGCACTTCTTGAAGGAGCTCCTTCAAGGGATGCTAGCATCCCTCAAACTTGGATATGCACACGAATCACCTAAACATCTTGATAAAATGCAGCTCTGATGCATTTGTTGCACAGGATGGATTAGGGGCAAGGGTCAGACAAGAAACTCTTCTGCATTTCTGACAAGCTCCCACATGGTGCTGATGCTGCTGGTTCCCCAACTGGACTGAAGAACAAGGAACTCCTCAATGTACCCTATTTCGCTGTTAGTTATTGTACTTGGTGTCTCTATTATATTGGAAACCATCATGTATAACGAACTGTATATGAGAACTGTCTGGGGTCTCATATACAGACCCCCTAATCCCTGTCTAGTAATTAACACAGTATGTCTACTAACCAGACTCTTACCTTTGAATATTTGAGCCTTTTGGTTGTGGGTCATAGTAGAGAACTTGCTTTCTACCATGAGCAAGTGGCTGTAGTGAAATCAAAGCTTGTTTTCAACTTTGAGGCTGTTCTGATGACCAAGGTCACCCCACGTATGGAATGTTAAATGTGAGCGGAGAGCAGCCGGGAAAATGATTTTCTTTTTTTTGATCCTTTATGTATGTTGTGCAGAAGTGAATTTATTTTCTTACAATTCCAGGCTATTTCACACGAGTCGAAGGGGAAAATGGATACAAACGCATGCGTGTCCTTTACCTGGTTATGTTTGATGTCTTCGGTGGGTGCACCATATGAATTCCTATACAAAGTTGAAATTCCAGTGTTTTGAGCTGAAAGCAAAAAGGAAACAAAGAGAACAACATTTCAAGTGAGGAGTGATGGTTATCGAGGTGAGTTCTTACCCTGACCAAGCTTGGTTTCTCCGGGACCATCCCAAGTGGGAGAATTCTTTGGCCCTGCGACACTTCACTTTACATGCAGATATAAAGAAAGACCAACAGTGATTCTATATAATCCCTATAGCATGTGGGTTTCTTGCAATAACATTCAGACTGTAGACAAGGTCAGGGCAGGGGCCGCAAACAGACGGTCATCTTGCCAGGGTGATTGCCTTCTTCTCTGGTGAGACCCTGCGGGTAATAAAGGCTTGTCTCCCACACAGAAGTACGCAGGGATCTGTGTGAGCAGCTTCGGTCTGAGCTGGAGAATGACAGGAATGAAATGTCTAATTTGGCCTCGCAGAGTGCTTAATCCCCCTCCCACAGACAGTTTGGTTCTCAAAGGCCCCAAGCATCATCCGCCTCTGCCCTGAGCTTCTGGGAGGTTGTAGCTGTGGAGCCCAATGGACACAGGACTGGAGCCCCTTGCATGTCTTGTGACTAGCCTGTGGTCTTGTCGAAGGGAAGGAAGGTCTCCTCCAGTCGCCAGCAGCTTCCAAAGGCACAGGCAGGATTTGCCCACTTCCTCACCTAGGGCCCTCCTAGAACCCTCAGGGCTCATGCCTCAGGCCCAGAGAAAGGGCCCCAGGCACCACTCCCCTCATAGCCCTTAAAAGGTCATGGTTTAAGAAAGCTCTGGAAAAAATTAGCAAGCATCACTGGGGTATAAAACAGTTTAGAAATAAAGAAAAGCATTTCTTTAGTTTCCTGTACCTATGGAATGATAAAATGGGATGACACACCATCACTGTTCTCTCGCAGGTAGAGCTACTCTAGACACAAAGGCAGTAGTAGCTATCACCCCACCCATGACTATTACTAAAAGCACAAAACAGCTGTGCAGTAAAGGTCTTCTTTGGAAATTCAGCTTCAGAAGTGAGAGCTGAGAGCCCGTTCTAAATTGTAAAGACCACCCTGACACATTCTCTGGCTGGGTGCACGACACTCCTCTCTCTCTCTACTTCTGCCTAGATCCCTGCTGTAGAATCTTCCTTGACAGCCCAGCTTCCGCCACACCCAACGCTGCTCTTCCACCCTCCCTGTTCCCAAGAGCGGTGCCATCTTGCCTGACGGGCTGGATTATGTCACTGCAGCGCCCCGCCAAGGTGGTTCTGGCAAAAGCTGCATGACCAGGGCCCTGTCCGATTTTCCGCAGTGTCTCCCTCCATGCTTCTCTTGTCAAGGAAGCCCCAGCTATGCTGGCCCTCTTTCCACGCTCGAACATGCAGCAGTTTGTTTTGCTTCTGGGATGTTGTGCTGGCTGATCCTTCTCCCTGGGACTCTCTTCTTCCAACTCCTTATTGCCTCACTTTGTCGGTGGCAGGGAGTTTAGTTTAGTCTCCATCTCAGCCTTGTGAAAGCAACCCCACCCACTCAGCACCCTGTGGCTTCTGAACCCGTTAATTTTCCCCATCACACTCAACACACCACGTGGTCCTAGCTTGTGGGTGAGCTGGTTCTGGTGTCTACCTTGTGTATCACCTCCCTTTGCTGCGACAGCAGAAACGCCGTGGGGCCAGAACTTGTTACCCCCGCATCTGGGACGGTGCTTGGACTCAGTGGATGTTCCTGGAGCAAGTGCTTTATTTGCCAAGTGAACAAACGAATGAGGTTACAGGGCTGGTTCAATATTTGCAAATCAATCAATGTGATCCATCACATCAACAAAAGAAAAGATAAAAAACATGATCTTGTCAATAGATGCAGAAAAAGCATTTGACAACATACAGCATCCCTTCTTAATAAAGACCCTTGAGAAAGTCGGGATAGAAGGAACTTACTTAAACATCATCAAAGCCATCTATGAGAAGCCCTCAGCTAACATCATCGTCAACGGGGAAAAACTGAGAGCTTTCCCCCTGAGATCAGGAACACGACAGGGATGTCCACTCTCACCACGGTTGTTTAACATAGTGCTGGAAGTCCTAGCATCAGCCATCAGGCAGCAAAAGGAAATCAAAGGCATCAGAATTGGCAAAGAAGTCAAACTTTCACTTTTCGCAGACAACATGATACCCTACATAGAAAACCTGACAGACTCCACCAGAAGCCTACTAGAACTGATCCATGAATTCAGCCAAGTTGCAGGATACAAAATCAACTTACAGAAATCGGTTGCATTTTTATACACCAACAATGAAGCAACAGAAAGAGAAATCAAGAAACGGATCCCATTCACAATTGCACAAAAAAACCATAAAATACCTAGGAATAAACCTAACCAAGGATATAAGAGATCTGTATGATGAAAACTATAGAAAACTTATGAAGGAAATTGAAGAAGACACAAAGAAATGGAAAGACATTCCATGCTCATGGATAGGAAGAATAAATATAGTTAAGATGTCATTACTACCCAAAGCAATCTACACATTCAGTGCAATCCCAATCAAAATTGCATTAGCATTCTTCTCATATCTTTATTAAACTATCCTAAAATTTGTTTGGAACCACAAAAGACCCCGAATAGCCAAAGTAATATTGAAGAAGAAAACCAAAACGGGAGGTATCACCATCCCAGACTTTAGCCTCTACTACAAAGCTGTCTTCATCAAGACAGCATGGTATTGGCACAAAAACAGACACATAGACCTATGGAATAGCATAGAGAACTCAGAATTGGACCTCAAAATGTACAGCCAACTAACTTTTGACAAAGCAGGAAAGAATATCCAGTGGAAAAAAGACAGCCTCTTTAACAGACGGTGCTGGGAGAACTGGACAGCAACATGCAGAAGAATGAAACTAGATCATTGTCTCACACCATACATGAATGAGTACCCTGAGCAAATATGCCCTCAGAGCTATGGTTTGCAGGTGGAAAATGTCACACCAAGGTGCAATGTTTTTTCCTGGTACTCAGAACAAAGTGCATTTTTAAAAAATTTTTTTTTAATGTTTTATTTATTTCTAGGAGAGAGAGAGAGACGGCGTGAGCAGGGGAGGGTCAGAGAGAGAGGGAGTCACAGACGGAAACAGGCTCCAGGCTCTGAGCTGGCAGTCAGCACAGAGCCCGACGCGGGGCTCGAACCCACGAACCGCGAGATCAAGACCTAAGCGAAAGTCGGACGCTTAACCGACTAAGCCACCCAGGCACCCCACAAAGTGCATTTTTTAACGGGGGGGGGGGGTCATGCACTCTTACTCTCCTTGCTCCCCTTCTTGTCAAGTTTGTGGCTTCTGAGCTGAAGATGTTCCTACTGGAAGTTATTTCCTCCTGCTCTTCGGTCCACCTCACCTGTTTATAGGAGGCTATGTAGCTGAGATTGAACTTGGAGCTTCTGCAGACATACGAAACAGAGGTCTTCACAGGTTCTCTGCCCTTGCATGTCTGACCCAAGAGCATACTCATGAAGAAATGCCTTTCTTTTTTTGGATAGGCCCCAATTTCCAACTGAATCAACATATTGAAGATTAGAATGGCTTTAAAAAGGCGTAAGAGAGACACTGACAAAAACGGGCTCGACTGCTTGATGTAAAGGCATTTGGGAAGCTCAGACAGGAGGGCAAAACCCCCTGGGTGAATTTTAAAGTCAGGCCATGTAGCTGCTGGCATCACAGAGCCCTCCTCTAATGCATGCTTCTGAACACATAATGTTCCTAGGGAATCATGACCGCAAGAAATAGCTATAACCGTCTGCATGCTTGAATGAAGAGCTGACGTTGGCTTTCTGCGGGCTCGTCAGTGGCAAAAGAACACTAAGGGAGAAGACATTTTAAAAGACTCCATCTCAGCTAGATAACGAATCCAGAAAAGGTGGGTGGGGGGAGGCTGGCACAAAAACCTAGAAGGATCTGCATTCCTAAGGGCTCAGTAGAGGAGATTTGAACCCAGGCAAGGACCTGCTTCATTTTAAGCTGTCCCATGTTGCATTTTGAGGGTGAAGCTTCCCATGATCTTCGTATGGTGGAGGGGGTGTTTTCTATGGGGGAAATGGTGGGACAGGCTCTGAGGTCTTAGAAACAAGGGAGATGGCAGTTTCTCAGATATTTTTCAATGTACGATACTTTAAGTGTCCCCTGGATTTGTGAATGAGAAAAAGTATTGCTCTTGATGTGGAGGTCACAAGAGATGTGACCTGCAGGTGAACGCTGAAATGATGGTTACAAGCAAAAGTGCTGTAGAGCAAGGGCTGGCCATTTGTCCTTTCCATTCCTCCATGAAAGCTTGGCCCCCACCTGGCCTGACAGGGATTTAGTCATGGCACTGTGGAGGGTGGTAAGTAATACCGCTTCCATCCACCACTCCTCCACCATCCCTTACCACCACCACCTCCTCCATCAGCACCACCACCTCCACCATCAACATCTCCTGTGTCACCATTATCATTGCCTCCACCATTAAAGCCTCTATCATCACCTCCTCCACCTCCACCATCACTACCTTCACCATCACCATCTCCTCTGTCACTACCATTACTGCCTCTGTCATCACCACCTCCACCATCACCACCATCGTTGCCTTTTCCATCCTTCCATCATCACCTCCTCCACCACCACCTCCTCTACCATCATCATCTCCTGTGTCACCACCATCACCACCTCTATCATCACCACCTCCATCCCACCATCACCACCATCATCACCTCCTCCATCACCTCCTTCTCCATCTCCATCACCTCCACCTCCACCACCACCTCCACCACCACCACCACCATCACTACCACCATCACTGTAGATAATAGCAACTGATCTTTACATAGAACTTGGCTTAAAGGGAGCCATCTTGTATAAACATTATTCAGTAAAGAACTCTGTTCTTCTAGGCCTGCTAGATGATTGATAGTGTATTTTTGAATTGTTTATTAAAGTAAGTTAATGTGAAGTTTAAGTTTAGGCGTCTTAAATAGTTTTGAACAATTACATATATCTCAATACTGGAATTATCAAGAGCCCTGCCAATTTCTAGGAAGATGAAACATCTAGAAACATGTTAGATTTTATTTTGTATTTTAATGTGTGTGCAGGGCATGATTATGGACCATTGGAAATATTTCAACCTAAAATCACCCCCATTTAAAAGCCTTTTGAAGGGCGCCTGCATGGCTCAGTTGGTTAAGTGTCTGACTCTTGATTTAGGCTCAGATCATGATCTCACAGTTGGTGAGATGGAGCCCTGCGTCGGGCTCTGCACTGACTGCATGGAGTCTACTTGGGATTCTTTCTCTCTCCCTCTCCCTCTGCTCTTTCTCTGCTCTTGAGCTCTCTCTTTCTCTCTCAAAATAAATAAATAAACATTTTTTAAAAGCTTTTTTTCCTTTTTTAAATGTTTTATTTATTTCTGAGAGAGACAGAGACAGCATGAGTATGGGAGGGACAGAGAGAGAGGGAGATACAGAATCTGAAACAGGCTCCAGGCTCTGAGCTGGCTGTCAGCACAGAGCCCGACGCGGGGCTCGAACCCACGAACCGTGAGATCATGACCTGAACTGAAGTTGGCTGCTTAACCAACTGAGCCACCCAGGCACCCCTAAAAAAGCCTTTTGAATAATTCTACTGGGCAAGAAAGGAAAATTAAATAAATTAAATACAGTCAATTTCACAATTATTCTTTTAATTCTAATCTCAGTTGGTCATCTCAGATGGCCAGTGATGTGGCTACCTAGGGCAATAGTAGCCACAAAACGAATGGGGCAAGTGAATTTGGCGTCACTACTCCAGAGTAATTGGTACAAATTAGATTCTCTGCTGAATGTGTTGGCTCTAGGGCCTCAGCATTCAGATTTGGAACTTTCTTTGTTCATGCTCATCTTCAACTGGACCAATACTTAAGGTGGGAAAAGCAGCGAGTAAGAACAAGAAGGTATATCCTGCATAACGAGTTCAGGCATAAGGCTGACACGTTCCCTGGCAAGGACTGTACTTGTAGGCAGAGTGCTGACCTGGGGGGTTGCATTGGGAACATCTGTTTACTCTGCTTTTCTTTTTTGCAGTCATGCAGAGTTACCGCGGAAAACACTGCCTCTGGGATAAGTGCATTTACCATTGGAAAAATTTATCTTAGATGGCCTGGGTTGAGAAGACATCTTAATAAATCATCCAATTTGTCTCTTCTGCTTCCCTGCAGGTCTACACTTAAATAATATCTGAGAAACTCATGCTTTGAAGATCCTCTTGATAAGAAGGTCTCAGTGTTTAGGAGTTTTCCCTTTATACCCCAGTTTTAGGTATGGCCTCATCTGGCCATGTTCCTCACAGCCTATTTTCAAGAGGGATCCATCTCCCCGTCCATGTGTCAAAAAAGGGTGTGGAATTCCTGTTAGGGATCCTGATGATCCTGATGGCTCTGGAAGTTTCACTTTCAAGGCACAACCTCTACAGCAGCACCTCCAAGTCCTGTTTCTTGGGGGAGGGGAAAACCAGGGCAGGGGAAGTGTCTGGAGAGCCTGGAAGGGGTGATGAATGGGAACAGCAACCCTACCCCAAGGAAACTTGTTGAGAGTAGAAGGGGAGTTAAGGTCAACGAAGCTGGTTATGAGAAAGGCCAGGCAGCACCTGCTGGATGGGTGGTGCTGGGCACCAATTTTGGCCTTGATGGAGTCCCAGCTGATGAGAAAGGAGAGACAATGGGTATGATTAGGGTAGTGGGGGATAAAGGGCAGAAAAGATCAATGACTCTGTACAGAAAGTGTGATGATTAGCTCTAATGAATCTTCTTGGAAATTTGTCATGATAAGAGATTGGTTTCAGGTCAAGAAGAGAAAAGGTCTCAACAGGAGATCTGAGGGTTTCACTGAAATCCCTTTCTTTATTCCCCTCCCCCTTCCTCTCTTCCCCTTCTTTTCTTATCCATTTTCCCTTCCGTCTATTGAGAATAGCAAACCGTGGCTATCATCTTGGGTCCTTTCCACTCTGGATTATGTCAGCTAAGAAGCAAATCTATGGTGACTCCCCTCTCTCGTTTGCAGGAATATTATGGGCCGAGCAGATGAGAAGGAAAGGAGTAGGTGAAGAATGAGAATAAAATGTGCGTAGAGAACATTTTCTCTTAGTTATTTTCAGGTATATAACATGCTCAGTTTTTATTTCTCTGGCTTAATCTCCTTGTCCCAGTTCCCGAGAATCCTTGCTGTCAAGCTCTCAAGTGACCCTCTAGCTGCTAAGTCCTGCTGAGCGGCCGAGCATGGCTTGAAGTCTCACGTCCCGGCCTTTGGCCCTGTCCCAGATCAAGTCACCGGCTCTGAGGAGGATACGCGCAAAGCTGAGCTCACCTGTCATGGTGTCTTTCCTGGAAGTGTGTTCTCCTTTAGTCCCGTGGTAAGTGGCATTGCTGCCAGTGGATTCATAGTCTGTTTTCCTTTCCTTGAGGCTGATCATTTCCCGAGGTGAAGCTGGGGCACTTGCTACATAAAGAAATCAAAAGGAAGACTTTGTGTGTCTCATTACGCAGCATGGAGAGCTCTTCACACCAACAGCTAAGGTCCTGAAGACACGTAGCTCAACCTACTGTGGATGGACCTGCTGATTTGTGTTTTTTTGGCTCCTGTCTTTACTCCCGCCCCTCATCCTTGTCATCTGGTGCTTTATAGTTATGGGAGCACACAGCTTGGGGGCAGGTCATTAACAGCTATCTCCTGGGGCCATCTTTCTTAGAAAGACATCCTGATGGGGACATGACCCACCTAAGGTGCAAGGGACAGTTTTCAGAATGAGATCAGGCTTGTTTTCTTTCTTTCTTTCTTTCTTTCTTTCTTTCTTTCTTTCTTTCTTTCTTTCTTTCTTTCTTTCTTTCTTTCTTTCTTTTTCTTTCTTTCTCTCTCTCTCTCTCTCTCCCTCTCTTCCTTCCTTCCTTCCTTCTCTCATTTTTCCTTCCTCTTCCCTCCCTCCCCATCTCCTTCCTTTCTTTTCCTTCCCCTCTTCCTTCTTTTCTTCCTTTCTTCCTTTTTAAAAACTAGGTGTGTTTCAGAGGAGCTATTACTGGTACTGAAGAATCCCTGATTAAAATAAATGCAGTTTCACTTAAACGCAGAGCGACTCCAAAACTATCCTAAAGGAAGCCAGAGGAAGCAGCTAGGATGTTGTGTGGGGCTGGCATAATCCAACTTCCACAGATCAGCCTGTGAGGTGGGCTGGGGCAGGGGTGAGCAGAGAGCCCATTTCCCATTTCCCGATGAGCCAACCTTGACCAATGTCCACAGCAATTTCCCACCTACACCTTGCACCGCGGACTCAGGGAATGAGCCCTGTCCTTTCTTTGTGTCTCCATTTCTAAAACGATGGGTTGTAATTAAAGGACCCCCCTGGGAAGTCCATGATTTTTTAAAGTGCCCTCAGAAGACAAGAGAAACTGAACTTGGAGGTAAAGGAGCAAACAGAAAGAGGTTTAGATATCTTAAAGGATTGAATGGATTGGTAGCAAGTACACAGCTCTGCCAGTGCCGAGACGGGTTGGAAGAATGCAGGCCTTAGTGCATCGTGTGCCGCAGTGAGGCCGCCGCTGGCTGTGCTCCTCAGTGACACCACACATGTCTATAGCTCAGTCAACTGCCCCTATCTCCATACAGCTCAGATGTGGTAGTCTTCTGCCCCAGATCTGTCCCCTGACCCCATGCTCCAGGACAGTGCTTCCTAAACTTGTTTAACCTTAAGACTCATCTAGAATTCAGGGATTCCAGGACCCCGCCCTGGACCCTCTGAATATGAACGTTCAGTGGATGGGTCTAGGAGTCCATATTTAATGAGCATACCTGGTAATTATTAAGGCTAGGAGAACTCTGGGGAACTCTTGAGTTTTTTGGAGAAAGCCCTCTTTGCCAATATCCAAGCCTCTTCCAGTCAAACCTCAGTTTACCTTTCAGCTCATCATTCACACCCCCTGTAGGGTCCCTCAGCTCCTGCCCGCTGGGCCTGCCTGCTCCCTCAATTCTTTTCAGTGTCTGAGCCACTTGATGCATTTCATCAGGCTTAGTATCTCCTATGGGCAAATCCCTCTGCCAGCCACTGGGAACAGAAACATGAATCATGTCACTTTCTGAACAGGAGGTCAGGAAACAGACATGCAAATAAACCAGGACCAGAGGCAGAGTGCTTAGCAGACGCCACAGCCAAATGCCAAGGAGAGAACCAGAGGGGGCCTTTGCTCATCCTTTCCTGAGAGGCACCCTGCCTACTTCTCAAACCTATCCAAACAAAAGTCGAGGCTCACTGCTCAGCTCTCAAAACGCTGAGAGGTTCTAAATCCTGGCTTCTCATTAGAATTAAATCCTTGGAATACTTTCAAAAATACTGATACTTGAGGGGCACCTGGGTGGCCCAGTTGGTTAAGTGTCTGCCTCTTGATTTCGGCTCAGGTCATGATCTCATGGTTTGTGAGACTGAGCCCCACCCTGGGCTCTGTGCTGACAGTGTGAAGTCTGCTTAGGATTCTCTCTCTCCCTCTCCCTCTGCCCCTTCCCTGCTCGCATTCTCTCTCAACCTCTCTCTATCTCTCAAAATACATAAACTTAAAAAAATAGTGATATACTTGAGCCCCTCCCAGAACTTGGTGGATCAGAATTTCTGGATCTCTGGGTGTTAAGTCTATTGGGGAGGCAGGGAAGAAAATGGTGTTTGCTCTACATAACGTGACTAGACTGTGTGTCTCCAGCTCCTGGATGTTCTCAGAACTTCAGCCACTGTGTCTTACTCGCCTCCTCCACCTCTGCCCCTCCCCTATCTTCTGTTCTCTGTCATCCCTCCTGGGAGAGTCCTTTCCTTGCCTTTGCTCTGTTGCTTCTAGATCTTCCTGCATAAAGGCTAGTCTTTTACGAGTCACTGTCAGGAAACCACGAAGGGACAATATTTTGGAGGCTCTTGACCAAAGCTCTTGATATTAGCATCTACTACGGTGCAGATGGTGGGTTTATTAAACTATGTCAAGTGTGTCATTATCTCTCAAGACCTCACACACAGTGGTCCGAGTCTCTAGTAAACTAAGATTATACTCCTGGAAAAATCTAATCATGCAAGTGTTTACCAGGTGTCTTCGATGTGCCTCACTGGGAAATACTGGGTGGCGCCCTCGCTGAATGGCTGGGATAGCGTCTTGATAGCCCAGTGCGTTTCCTTCCAGGCATCTTCCAATCCATTATGCCGTTTCCTCTTCCTAACGCTGATGGGCTCTTCATAGTTAGGGCTTTAGAGAGAACCCATCCTTGTGCTTCTCAGACTCACTGGTCTTTATCTTTTTAAGACATATGGAGGTAAGGGGTGCCTTGGTGGCTCAGTCGGCCAAGCATCCAATGTGAGCTCAGGTCCTGATCTCAGGACCTACGTCGGGCTCTCTGCTGTCAGTGCAGAGCCCGTTTCAGATCCGCTGTCCCCCCTTTTTGCCCCTCCCCTGCTCATGCTCTCTCTCTTTCTCTCAAAAAATAAACAAACCATAAAAACAAGGATGTATGGAGGCAATACACGTAAAAGGCCATCCCTGTGCTTCCGAGGCAGGAGGAAGTTTCTAGTCACACGGTGGTTTCTGATTCTCACCTAGTGGGGACTAAAAGTTAGTAGCAGTAACACCACACTGAAAATAGAAGCCTTCATGGGGCTGGGAGAGAGTAATTTATCTCAGTCAAATACTCCCCATTCATGTCTGATTTTCCTCATCATTCTGACAGTAAAGTGCAGTGTAAAGTTTTACAGCAAGTGGTCTCAAGGGCAGAGGAGCGCTCTCCCACCATGCCCTCTGAGATGCAGGTCTCGTAGCTCCTCAGCAGGGCAACAGCAGCAAAGAGCAAGGAGAAACTCTTAAATAACAGCCTGTACAGCTGTGTGTCCGTGTCTGTGTGTGCGCGCGTGTGTGTGCGTGTTTGCGTATATACATATACATATAATTATTCATCCATGTTTCCTTCTTACAACAAAACCCAAATGCAGAAATAAACAAAAATTAAGCTTACACTTTGAGTAAAAACAATAAAGGCTATGTCACTTATAGATTAAATGATGTGCTCATATTTCACTTTTAATTTTATCCTTAATCTTAGGCCATATATAATGTGACTGTAAAAGGGTATAAAGTATCTTTACAAGTAAATGATAGTAGTTAGTTCAAAATTCAAGCAATAGAAATGTGACAAAATTAGAAAAACAATTAAATTGAGTGACTTAAAAGTTATGGTTTTGTTGTAATAAGACTTTATCAATCATTTACCGGCTGGTTTAAAGGTAATAATAACAGGCTAATCAGATATGGAGGAGTAAGGAAACCCTCAATGGGATATTCAAATGTATGTCATCCTAGAACAAGAAATAGCAAGCCCTTTCTCCACTACTCTGCTATTCAAGTTATAATCAATACAGTGTAACTCAGACTATTTCAAGTTGGATAAAGGTCCATAGAAAACCCTGCTCTGCAAACATCTGACAGCTGTCTTTATTCTTTTTGCTCACTGAATGCACGTCTAACACCTGTTAGAGACTTTTTGAAATCTATTCTGAGTCTGTGTAAACATAACACAAAGTCACCACTGCTCTGAAAGAAAACAGAACTCATTTCATATTTGTAGCAAACGTCCAAGTGGGGACGGCTCGCCCTCCGTGGGGGTCGGCTGAGGGGTGGGAAGGAGGGCCATCAGGCCTGGCTGGCTGCAGGGGTCTCTTACCTGAGCGGTTGTTGGGAGACACACGCACAGGGGAGATGGAGGGCGTGCGAGAGGAAGAGTAGGGCCTTTGCCGATCCCTCTCGATGGTTGAAGATGAGGCTACAAAGTGATACTGGGACCATCCATCCTGTAATAGACAGCACGCCCCTGTTAAGTGGGGGAGGTGGAATGATTCTTCATCGCCTCCCATTTTGAGGTTCCAAGCATTCGATTTTGCAAAACATTTCTACAGTCTGTCAAAAGAGATCACTGAGCCTTGCTCGGTCAACCATCAAGGTTCAGAAAGATAAGTGTGAACAGAGAGTCCCCCCCCCCCCCCCCCCCGCTCCCTCCAGACGGACTGACATGGGGGAAGGGCTGCTTTTATGGCTTGCTTTCCTCCCGAGATGTTGAATAAATGGCCTCTTTGCAAACCTGCTTTGGCCAGAAGATTTTATTTAAATGAAAACACGATGCTCAAAGTGTTAGATGACCCTGAAACTGTCTCATCTTTACCTACCTGGTTCCGGGTCTGTTTGGCCCTCTTTTCAACTGCCTTGAAGTCTTCCAAAAGCATTTGCTCTTTTTTATCCCCGAGGGCCAATCAGTTAGCAACCATGATGCCAAGAAGCCTCTTTCCTTCCAGGGGAGCTCCCTGTTTTTGTTTCAGACCTCCTTGGCCACAAACGCCCCAAGCCCACCTGCTCAGGAGCATGACTGTCACTGTGTCTTCACACCCACATAGGTACGTTCTCTGCTTTAACCCAGGAACAATATTTTTCGCTTTACAGCATATTCGAAATGTGTCCTACCAATGAATCTTCCATGAAGCCTTCTAATAGTTAATATACTAAAATGCACATATACCATTTTTTTCGTTATAAAAGCCAAATAAATACATTGTAGATCATATTTTGTGAATTTAGAAAGGAAAAAGAAGAGAAAAAATTGCCAGTAACTCCACCCTCCCTCACCCTGGCATGAGCTCATGTTCATGTGTGTCTTCCCAGCGTTTCCTCTTTTTTCAAATTCAATTTGCATCATTTTAAATTCATTTGCATCAAAGTCATACGTCAAAGGGCACTAAACCTACAACAAAGAAAAGCAGACACCTGCCTCACCCCCGCTCCTGCTTCACAGAGGCAGCCACTTCAACGCTTCTGGCTTTTTCTGTTTCTGGTTATATTTAGACTTTTAAGGGACTCAATGTACTATGAAGAATCAGTGCGAGCGTAAATAGAGGGAAGTTAATGAAGAACAAAATTCATACTCATTTCAGTATTTGTGTCTTTGTTTATCTAATTCTTATTCCTATCTGTTTGGCTGGTAGGAAACAGCCAAGGTGAGAAGTGTGCTATTATCTAGCACTTACCTAGCACTAGCTTTACTACAAGGCAACATTTTCTCAACAATCTCGTAGGCTCGATGCTATTGTTATCCCATCTTAGTGAGCCTGAGACAGTTAATGGGCCAGCTAAGTCAAACACTAAGCAGGTAAAGAAATATTAACACCACCATGTGGCGTACTTGTAAGTATCTGAAAGGAGACATAAAGCTAGGTTAGGGGATCAAGGACTACTGGTGGAGTGTGCTGCTGTGGTTAGTTTACAGAATATGTTTATGGAATGTGTGTTACTCTGGGACCACTTAGCATTGCAGCAGGGACCTGGAGGATGATAAGGGGACAGATACCAAAGACACAGGCTGGGGTTTCCAAGCCAAGGGAAGGAAAGATGTGATGGGCTAAGACATGTGAGATCCACTGGAAGTCCCTGTGGCTGAGGAGTGATCAAGGGGCTCCAGAAAGATAAGAAGTCTTCTGAGAGTCTAGAACAGAAGGAGGGAGGCCAAGGAAGAGGCTATCCATTGGACGAGGGAGACACAACCCTGGCTTGGATAGCGGCTGATGATGGGCAACGGTCAGATGCAGCATCTGTGTTGGAGGATTTGCTGACGACTTGGCTATTGGGTGTAGGAGAGGGGAGCCACGCTCTACCCCAGTGTTTCTGATGTGAACAACAGGGTACTGGAAGTTCCGTTTCCTGACAAAAGGAATACTGGGAGAGAAGTAGCTTTAGGTGGTGATACCAGTACTGCCATTTGGGACAAGTTGGGTAGAGATGTCTGTTGGACATGAAAGAGAAGATAGAAAATAAAGCAGAAATTTGCAGAAAACTCTGCAGATCAGGGTTTGAAGAATGATGTCAGGGCTGGAGGTAAAGTTTTGGAGTTGAGCATAGACACGTTATTTGAAACAAGGAGAATGGATACAAATGTGAATGCAAATATTGGAAGAAAACAGGGGACACATGGCTGAGCTCTGGGACAGTCTAGTGTTTAGAGGGTGTGAAAAGCAGGAAAAGATTTGGAGGAGGCTGGGAAGGGACAAAGAGAGCCCGAGGAGGATCAAGAGGGTGTGAGATCAAGCAAGAGCAGGAAAGCTGATGCATAGAGAAGACCAACTGGATGATAGGCAGGAACCGGCCACTGGCCTGGGGAACATGGAAGCCATTATGACTGGGGCAAAAGCACTTTCTTTGGTCAGGTTGGCAAACATTAAGTGGAGCAGGCTCCAAAGATAATGAGCATTGATGAAGGAGAAGGGTGAGCACAGACCACCGTTGACAAGGTTTCATTGTTAAGGGGAGTGGAGAAATGGAGCCTGGAGAGACTGAGTGACGAAGAGATGTTTTCATAGATCGCCTGGAGAGACCCAGCAGTTTATTTGTCCTAGGGAGTGACTCAACAGAGAGGAGGGAAGAGCCGGTGATACCACAGAGGAAGCAATAAGTTGCAGTGAATTTCAGGGAGAAGTGTTGAGAGGATTTGGGAACAACGGACTAGTGGGCCATGCTGTGTGGTCACAGATGTAGCAAGAAGAGAGTGGATTTGGTGGCGGGAGGATGAAGACATTCTTTTGTGTTTTCTTGCATATTCTCTGGGTGGAGTGAGAAGTGAAGTCAGCAGTGGAGCATGAGGAAGAGTTGGAGCTTAGAGAATAAAAGGGAGGAGGGGAAGAGAGGAGGAAGGCAACAAAAGAGAGGACGGAGGGAAGGTGTGAAATGGTTCTTGAGGTAAGTGGGGGGCACGTTGACCATGGCCAGGTGGTCTGGCAGCCAGAATGCTGAGAGGCGACTTAAGGCATGTGGCGATGAATTTACAATGAGACCAGAGGTCAGCATCATTGCTTATTTTTCTCCAGCCAAATTCAGCTGCCCTGTGGCAGGAGTGGAGTTGACTGAATTGGATGGGGGGTGGTCAGGAAGGTAACCTGGAAGGAGACAGGGAGTGCAAATAGAATGCCTTGGAAGCCATGGAATCTAAGCCTGGGACAAAGGAAAGTGTGAATGTTGAGGAGATGGAGAATGAAAACTAGTTGGTAGCTGCAGATCCTAAAATGGTCGTAGGCTGCTAGGGTGAGGGTACTTCACAAATGCTGTTTTTTTTTTTTTTTTTTTTTTCCTGAGGAAGGGGATGGGAAATGAAACAGCCACCTCTTGAGAGGGGTGTAGGGAGCATATGTTCGGGGATAGCCCAACGTCAGAGCAAGAAGAAGGGGTGGGGAATGCATACAGGGGATCTTGCTGATCACAGACAATGGGTTAAAGGGGGGAAAGGAATGGGCAGCAGGTGGAAGAAAGGTGGGATACTGGGGCAGACAACTGGCCATCCTGAATCCTTAAATGCTAATGGTCAGTAACAACAGTTGACCCAATGCTTTGAGCAATGCAATCGTGGTGACTGAGGCGATGAGGGGTGGAAGGCATAAATCCTCCTCAGAGAAAGGCAGGCATGTGGCATGGTAGGTAAAGGGTACGTGTCAGGATAGGAGGAAAATGTCTCCATGGTAGTTTGTGCATTTCCCTATGTCCTCTGTGGGGTGGTGGCCAGGATAGCGAAGGGACAGTCTTACAAGAGCATGTGCAGGATGGGAGCTATTTCAAAAGTGTATGCATCCACAAAAGTGTATTCATGTATGGGAACAACTTGAAAAAGCGTTTAAAAAACAGATTCCTTTCTTTTGAAGGTAAAGCTTTGTTTGACCACAAAAACCCTTGAATATGATCAACAGAGGCAGATGATGTTATGTTTGTTTCGCAATTTAGAAGATATATGTTGGGGTGGCACATAGTGGCTCAGGAAATAGCTTTAATCAAAACTTTGGCTTCTTTGGTCATGAATAAGTCACGATGTTCCGCATGTCATTTAAGGTAAATAAAATATTTCCCAATAAGAACATCAGCTAATATTTCGTATGTTTTAAGACCAAAGGAGACACTAGAGAGAATTGTGGCACAGGTCTAGATCTGGTTTTGTTTTACTTGGTGAGATAGCGATGGATTATTCAACATCTCTTGTGCAGATGATTGGAGCTCTGCTGTGCTCAGCGCTTCAAATTCCGTGACGCTTAGATTACAATGGGACCATGTAAGTACTTACATCTCAAGAAATACCAGGAAAGTGCATCCTGAAACTGCTTACTCAGGAAGAAACTCTTGTAAGGATGCACCAAAAAAAGCTTTCAAATCCTTCATAAGACCCAGTGCCAGGAATGCAAAGTCATGCATGACAGAGATGTGGCCTTTCAGGGACGCTGTCTGTGGGTGATGGGATTAGCACACACCTGAGGAGGATGAGGAGTGTGTTTAGAGGCAGAGAGAAGGCCACGCTGGTCCTCACACCTCTGTGCTCGGCCCACGACTGTATGCATGTGAGCACAGACACTGAATGGAGGTGGGAGGAGGGAGTTTAGGAAACAGGCCCAGTGAAGGCTCTTGATTCGAGCAGTTTCCTGAGCCAATGCAAGAGCAAGGAGAGGTGACCTGGCTACATCTCGTGCCCATTTTCTCTCTCATTCGCTGCTCCAGAGTGAGAGGTGCCATGACTAAAACATGGAACTCTCACATTGCTACATTCAACCATGCCTGGAAGGGGCCCCACAGTTTTAACTTTGATGGCAGGAACTTCCCAATGTCATGGAAAACAGTGTATCAGATGCCAGAGATGAGGGTACAGATCGATCAGTAAGTTATGGCGAATGATTAATTACCTTGAGGAGAAATCTCATGACCTTCCAGATCTTTTAGTATATGATTTTTTTTTGAAATTTCAAAATTGAACATTTTTTTCAGAAAAAAAGTTTTGCTTTCCAAAGAAGAAGGGAAATGAAGACATATTTTCTTTGGGAAGTTACTATTAAGCGGACTTCCTTTTATCCAAATAGCCATGTATGTATTTGTTACCTAGCCAGCTTGCAATCAATTCATTATTCATTTACTCCCCAGGGTCACTCAGGAAGGCTTGAAAGTGGTTTACAGAAACACACACAACTTGGGCACATATCTTTTACATCATTTGCCTCTTAGGTCACTATTTTCTCGTCTTAAAATTTTAACTCCCTGTAGACCAGAGGCTTTTTCCTGAATTTTATTCTATCAGGTGCTCGACCACAGTTCCCATTCACACCACCCCTTTGCCTTCTAGGGGTTGGATCAGAAACTCAAGGAAGAAAAACAGAATGAGGAAGGGCCATGGCATCTAGGAAAGGGCCATTAATCCTTAACATTGAACGATAAGGGACTCTTTCAACGTCTGTCTTCGCCTCCAGCAGAATGACCGAGAAGTTGTGCCCTTCAGCTCCAGACCCAGCCAAGCTGTCAAAAAGGTGATATGATATCTGTGCCTCAAATTGGTTTTTATTTTTAACACATTAAACTTAAAACTGGAGGTCGTTAAATTGTTCCAAGTAGATAGAGATAGAAACCTGAAAGAGAAGAGGAGTTCAAAGTCACTGAACTTTAAATTGCCGCCAGGAATAATCTGATTTTCTTTATCTTCTCCTTTTACTGTCCTTCTACCAGTTTCAGTCTCTGTGTTAAAGTTCCCAGCCTGTTTCTTTATGGAACTGTATTATTCCCCAAAGCTACTATCATCCGGATCGGTACTTTCAATGGTCCAGAGCTCCTGAGTATCTGGGCAACATTCTTCTTCATGGGCTCAAAAGTGGTCTTCACCATATGTGCACCTAGTGGTCACTCTGGTTAGCGCCTATGCATCTTCCCCTTAAGTACCTGGAGGTCTGCAATGTCTAGCAATATTAACTTTATGACCGTCCTTGTAAATACCTCCGAGAAGACTATCCAACTGGAGAGACTTCCACTTACAGGTTTCAAATGAAGGGACCAAGTGGCTTCCAGATCGGTCTACATGAGGGTAGTGTAATGCCCACTTGTCCCCCAGCTTCTTACTCCAGAAAGTGTGCGGGACACCCAGCGCAGACCAGCACCTGAATCTGTTAGGTCTGCGCACCAATGTCAGAGCTAGAGATCTTTGTCAAGGCTGAAAGCTGCTTTCACCTGGGGCCTTTCTTTCTTTCTTTCTTTCTCTCTTTCTCTCTTTTTTATATTTATTTCTGACAGAGAGAGACAGTGTGAGCAGGGGAGGGTCAGAGAGAGAGGGAGACACAGAAGGAAAACAGGCTCCAGGCTCTGAGCTAGCTGTCAGCACAGAGCCCGATGCGGGTCTCGAACCCACTAACAGTGAGATCATGACCTGAGCCGAAGTTGGACGCTTAACCAACTGAGCCACCCAGGCTCCCCATTCTGTTGTCAGGTTGCTGAGATGAGAAGGCCTCCAGGAATCGTTCCTTCTGCCCTGGTCTACGTGAGTGTCGCAATTCCTGGTAAGCTCTGCCTCCATTTCTCTTCCATAAATTAAGGGCAAAAATACTCAATCGGCTTTGGGGAGATTTCAAAATAGTAATGCCTGGGCCTCAGGACCTGAGATTCCTGTTTAAATTGTTCTGAGTAGGGCCTGGGCATTGGTACTTTCAAAAGCCCCCCTGGGTGATGTAGATGAAGAGCTGGGCGGTGAGCTGCTGGTCTGACATCTCTGCGCACAGACTGCGGTGACTAATCCGAGGAGGCCCTGAATGTCTGACTCCACTGGGGAATGTCAGAAAAGGCCTTCTCAAGGTTGACTTCTACAGGAACAAAAATAGGTCCCAACCTCAGAGCCGAGAGGTGCCACACACACCCTGAACCCCAATCACCCCCGATTACCCAGCAACCACCAGATTTGTGATTCAATTTCGTGAGTCTGCTCCTCTGACCAGGAAGCTCCACAACCCGGCACAGCCCCTTCCCTCCCTCTTCCCGTCAGATCTTATGTATCCTGCATGCTTGTGTGCAAGGTAAACAGTAGGCAGGCAGTCCACGCTCATTAAATCACTATTGCTAAATGAATTACGCCTCCAAGACTGGGGAGGGGGGAACCTTTAGCATTGCTATTCTGGATTATTTTCACTTGAATATGGACAGACTACTTTGACATCACACTAGAGATGCTGTGGTCCCATCTCCTCAGCTTATTTGTTTCTGAAGCCCTGGTCCCTGGCATAGAACCTGCGACACTGAGGAGCCTAATAAATGCTAGTTGGATCTAGAGATTTACGAGGACTGAATTCATTATTGTAAACCAAAATGATAATCAATATCCTAGGCGTTACAGCTAAGCCTCTGTAGCTCTTATACTCTATTGTCCTGTAACAGATGAAAGTTATCAGATCTTTACGATGTTTTTATTTTAGCTTAGAGCAATCTCATCAGTATCATCTTCTGCTGTTGGTATATCTGTCTTTTATGACATGCTTACTGCTGGGCTGAAGGCCGTGTTAGTTTAGGTAAAATGGCACTTTAAAAAAAAATGGCCTACGGCTTGCCAGCTCCATTTTAGATGGTAATTTCTTCCTCAGCTGCTGCTGTTTCAGAGTGAGGTATATTAAACAGCCTCCTCTTTAACCAGTCTTGTGGGTAAATTGAAGCACTGTTATACCTGCCACATCTGGCCCCAGATGGGTGCTGATTCCACTCGTGGCTCTCAGAGCACGTACTGAGCCCACCCCGTCTCCACTGCTTCCCGCATCCTGCGGCGCGGAAAGCACCAGCACCTGTCCGTAGCAGGCGCACGCGCTCCGTTCTCCCCAAACACAAGTGCTCAGGACAGCCAGGAAGGAAGGGGAGAAGGGAGAGCGCGTCACGTTTTCCATTAGTTCCTTTAAAGTTGGGTACAGAAGCCCACGCCTACCGGGGGAACGTGCTCCCCCAGACTGAAGGGCTGGTTTCTAAATAGGTCCCCTGTGGGGACATTCCTGGGAACACAGGTGACCAGTGTCACTGCCCCAGGAAGGAAGTGGGATGCAGGGCCCTCCAGCAGGAGGTGTGGAGAGCAGGCCGGTAAGATGGAGTGAAGCTGAACCATGGGTGGGGGTGGGGTGGGGGTGGTGTTTGAAGATTTACCCCCCCCCCATCTCCCAACTTCCAGGAAACATCCTGTCACCCAGCTGAGCCCCCAACCCCCTGGCCTCCATGTTGACTCAGAGAAGTGATGCAGAAGGACAGAAGGACACTGTTAGATAGAGGGGGTGGAAAAGGTTGAGGGAGAGAGGTTACTCCATGTGTGTACTACAGAGTTTTAAGAGATGGTGGGAAGGTCAATACCTCAGGGGCTGTTGAGAGGATTTGGTGATTGGAGAGAGAGCGAAAGGGCTGGGGCGCCTCGTGGCTCAGTCGGTGAGGCATCTGACTTCGGTTCAGGTCATGATCTCATGGTTCGTGAGTCCGAGCCCCGCATCAGGCTCTGCACTGACAGCTCAGAGCGTGGAGGCTGCTTTGGATTCTGGGTCTCCCCACCCCCACTCACACTCTGTCTCTGTCTCTCAAAAATGAATAAACTTCCAAATCGTATTTTTTAACAAAGAACAAAAGGGGTTAAATACCAAATCTTCAGTTACATGCTTCAGGAGATAAGATGAAAGGAAATGGAATTTAAATTCCCTAGAAGTCTCTGCCCCCTGGAAGAAGGCACCCTTTGGAAACTAGACAGCAACAGGCAGAGGAGGATGGAGTGAGCAAACAGCCACTGAATAGGCAGTTAAATGGCGATGTTCCCGTTTACAGCTCCATTTTCAAAGCGAGTTTTGGAAGTCTTCTCTTCCATACTTAGAATTTAGATTTAACAAATCTTTTCTGATGCTAAGTGACATCTCTGCCTTGGACAAAAGCTTCAATCAAGAATTAACCTTGAAAACGGTGAGAGGCTTTTATTCCCACTGAGATCAACCTCAGTGAAAGGACACCGTGAGCCCATCTATGGTCATCCCTTTTGAAAACAGCTCTGGAACTTCCTTAATCTGATGAGATTTTCTTGGCCTCTAAACAAGGATTGCTCAGTAGGCACACAGAGACTGATTCTGAAGCAACAAATACAAGCTTTTTGCGTTAGCTGTCCTTGAAAGCTCTCAGTCCATAAAGCTTGTCAATTTTAATTTGCTCTGAGTGACCTGAGATAGAAAGGAAGTGTGGTAGAAACCCTCTGGGCTTTTAGCAACCCAAGCTCATTCACTCATTCGAACTGGGACACTGACAGCTTGTTTCCTGCATGAGCTACCAGGATTTCGTCATCAGGAACCTATTTTTCAGATGAACGTCAAACCACGAATGTTGACATCCCTTGCAAAAGGTAACCAGCCAAGATATTATGGCTCACTTATGAAAAACTTGATTGCTCAAAATTGTGCCAGTTTTCCAGTCGTTTTTAAGTGTAATAAACCTATTAATGTAATCACACGAAGCAGAGAGAGAAGAGATTCCAAATAAGGGGTAGTTATGCATACGCACTTCTTATTTCAATAAAAGGTATTAGGTAGGAAAAAAGGGAAACAGGGTAGTCACAGTGGGTGTGATTGAAACCCGAGCCAGCGTCTGCATGTCAATGAAATCTCAGCTTCCCTTTGCTGTAATAAAGTAGCTTCCATCTCTTTTTAAGGTAAAGTGTTTGTTAAAGATTCATTAAAACTAATTCCATCAACAATTCTACAACAAAACCTAGTAGAGTTAAATATTTCAACTAATTCTTAAGGGCCAAAAGGGAGTATTTGCAGTTTAATACAGAAATAAATACCGCCTGACATACCGGTTGCTTTCATTAGTTTGTTTCAGCTCTGGCGCTTCTAATGGAATTTAATTAAATTGATTTGGATACTTAAAGGTACAGTAAACATGGAGCCGCTTCTTCGTTAGTACAGATTCCCCCTACTATCCGAAAGTTAACTTGATGCCACCTTTCTCTTATGAAGGACCTACCTTAGGACCTGTTTTTACTAACTGGAAGAAATCTGAAGACGATTTTTGCTTTTATGAAATGGTAACTCCTCCTTCACTTTACGCGATTTCAGTTTACAAAAGGTTTTATAGGAGCCTTCTACTTTTGGATAGTGGGGGAAAACCGTATCATCTTTTTAAAAGCAAATACCAAGCAAATCTATTTCAGAAATTCAATTTACTGCCATGGGTCTAATTCTAAAGAATCAATATCAGCGAGAAGATTCAACAAGTTGGAAAGAAATGTATAGAATTTGGTCAAAGAAAGCTTGCCATTGTTAACTACCAGTAGTTAGCTAGTTCCAATAGAATGAAGGAAAAAAAGCTCAGGAAATGGAAATAAGGCCAGTTTGGTTCTTTTGTTTCCCTGGTGTCCCTTCTGAGGCCTTAAAACAAAGACCTGAGGTGGATGACCTTTCACAATGCCCTCTGTGTTCCAGTTAGTGCTGCAAAATTAAATTTGAGGTGAATTGAAGAAAGTCCAGTGTTTGTTGGACAAATTCAAATGTCTCGTTTCTAGCGTGCCCCATTCTGACATCTGAAAAGCCAAGACTTTAACATCTGTACTCATCAGTAATCAGCCAGTTCAAAGTTCAGCCTGGGTCCCAACCTTGACGTCTTCCCATTCCACCCTACTGGAAAGTACTGCAGACCGTGGACATGAAAGCCGAGTCACTGAATGTGCCCTCTGCTATCAACTCTGGAGCAGGGACGTGGCTGGATTTATTTAATAATCAGTGCGTGGCACTGTTCTGGGCACATGGGCTAGAACAGAGGGAGGTAGGAATGGTTCCTGAGAGGGAGATGGAGGGGAGTAATATGATTACCTCATATTACTTTCCTGGTAAGAGCCATGAAGAAAAAGTACCAGTAATTATAAGGGTCTCTACTAGCCTTGGAGGGCTGGAAAGAGTCAGGGAGATTTCCTTGAGGAAGTGACCATTAAACTGAGATGGAAACAGATAGGCTTGGTAGGAGAGGAGGGAAAGCAGTCTTTGCTGAGGAATGAACCCATGCCTATGCAGTGCAAAGGCCCTGCGGTCAGCACAGCTTTGTGCCTGTAAGGAAGAGCAGAGAGGAGCTAGGGGGCAAATGTGGCTGAAAGTGACCGAGAAGAGGTAGAGGGAGGTGAGCTTGGAGAGACGAGTAAGGCTTTCTCCTGAGAGATACGGGAAGGTACTGTTGAGTTTTAAATCAGGACACTTACATCAGAATATAAAGGTGTGTTCTGATTGCTTAATGGACAATAGACTGAAGATGGTAAAGTAGATTCCATAAAACCAATTAGGCAGCAACTGGACCAGGACCAGTGACAGATGATGATGGAGGTAAAGATTGGAGAGGTAGCTGGACTTGAGGGGTATTTAGAAAATAGACTCTGCAGGGCTTGGTGGGAAGTACAGTGAAAATAAGGAAGAAAGAGGTACACTGAGATAACTCTTGGATTTCTGAAAAGAACAACCAAGTGGGTTAGGTGCTCTTTACTGAGATGGGTGACAGTGGAAGAACAAGAGATTTGGAAGAGGTATTGAAAGCAGCTTGTTGCATGTGCGGACTGTTAGAGCTTGTGATCTACTGAAGTGGAGAGGTCACATGGTCGTGTATTTAGGCTTTGAGTGCAGGAGTGACGACCATGTAGAGAAATAAATGGAGATGCCAATGGCATTCAAATGTATTTTTAAAGCAGGGGAGCAGATGAGATCATCTATAATAGAAGGAATAGGGAGAAAAGCAAAGATGTCTCAGGGAAGACCAGGAGCCTGCCCAAAAGACTGAGATGGAGTGCCTTGCTGTCAGAGAGAGACCAGGCAGGAAGGAGTGGCGGCAGAGAAGCTCGGAGGGCATCACGGCAGGGAGGAGGGTATGGTTGGGACTACTAATTGTTGTTTAATCCATCTCCTTTTGTTCTTGGACGCACACCCACCCGCCATGTTCCCAGCTTGCCTTGCAGCTTCCTACAGCCGTGTGATGGGGATCTAGCCAATGGTGGGGGGTGGGGTGGGGACATGCCGTTGCCGGTACGGTGACAGGTCTTACAGCCTTACAGTAGGACTCTGGGCTCTGGAATGTCTGCAAGGAGAAGCGCTGATCTGTCCACATCAACACCTTTCCAGAATGGTTGCCGGGATAGGAAAATAAACATCTATCAAGTTGTATCATTGGATGTTTAGGTTTGCTTGGTACAGCTGGAAGCCTTCCCTGATGAATCTAGACGGTGAACTCATTGAGCACTGCGATTAGGAGCAATTTCAAGAGAGTTGTGAGGACAGGCATCATTTCAGACTTTGGGGGTAAAAGCATAACACAGAGAGTGAGAAAGTGAACACAGTGCATGAACTCCAAACTTTCTAGAAACAAACGTGACTGTGAAGGGTGGTAAATGTGAGGACAGGACGTGATAAGGCAGAAGATGGAGGAAGGTGGGCGGGAGAAGACATTTCTTATTTTTAAGAAGAAGTACAAAGAAGTACAAAGAGAAGGTGTCCCTACAGAGGAGGAGTGACCAGTGCGAGCGGTGGAAGAAACAAGAGGAAAATCAACACAGTAAGCTTCTCACTCAAAGAATAGATGTCACAAGAAGCATGGATATTAAGTAAGAAAAAAATAGTTTGGAATAGGACTCAAGAAATATGAGTGTAAAATAAAACAAGCAAGAAATCACGGCTAAAGTGCCATGATGTATTTGGAAAAGTTAATCCAATATGTAGATATTCACTTCTGCATTTCCACTACCTAAAACAGAGCTTGGGATAGAGTAGGTACTCAATAAACATGTGTTGGATGAATGAATGACGTCGCTAGGAATGGCTATTTGCTAAGAGGATTATAATGATGGCTCCAAGAGGAATCACATGTTGTTAAACAAGGAGGAAGAGACAATGAGGGTATTATAGTATAGACTGGGCAGAGAAAAAAAGCAATTGATGTGGATTTTACATATATATATATATTTATTTATTTAAATTTTTTTCTTACATCTATTTATTTTTGAGAGACAGAGTGTGAGCAGGGGAGGGACAGAAAGAGAAGGAGACACAGAATCCAAAGCAGGCTCCAGGCTCTGAGCAAGTGTTCACATAGAACCTGATGCAGGGCTCGAACCCATGAACAGTGAGATCACGGCCTGAGCCGAAGTCAGACACTTAACCAACTGAGCCACCCAGGTGCCCTGGATTTTATTTTTTGATAATTTTAAATTTTTGATGCTGCTTTTTTTAGCTTCATCACAGGGGGCTGCTGACAGCCTGTCAGGGTCACGTGCTTCAACGAAACAAGGAGTAACAACAGGAAACATCTGAGGTGTGTCTTCGCCCCATGACCTCCTCGCTTCTTCCCTGGGGTGCTGCTAATATACCTTACACTGCTCAAGTGACAAGAAGCGTCTGAAAAGTTACAGTTCTTCCTCATTCCGCACTGAACTGGTCTCTCTGCATGGACCAAGGAGTCAGGGACTTGAGACAGTTTTCATAATTGACGCCAACTGGAAATGAATGCAGGAGGATTTTCAATTTAATGAAAGCACTGGGGGCTCTTCTCAAGAATGTGGGTTTTATAAAAGCTGGCCACCACTAATACCAAAAGGCCATGGTGTTGGTGCCCACATCATGTGAATGTTGTGGGCATAAGCATCCTGGTAGCCTTCTCTTTCCTTTTCCCACTTTGCAATAAAAACTCTTCTTTTCAGTTAGCCTCATTCTCAGCTCCCCCGCAGGGAGCTATGGCCACGGGACTAAGACCTGGGACTATTTAAGCTATGCCCTCCTTTGATCTTTTCCTTTCCAGCTGCTTGGAATGTGGACACAGTGCTGGCCAACGGTGGAGAATGAACAGAGGCAGTGAATACTGATAGCAGGAACCAGAAGACCTGGTCTGGGAGGTGTGATGTCTGAATAGGACTGTTACACTCTTATGTGAGACAAAAGACAAAATACGATCTGCAGGACTAGAACATGTCTCACATCCAGAATCTACAAGATCAGGCTGAGAATTCACTAGAGGGCAGAAGAGCTTGCAAGTGGGCAGAGCTTCTTTGGAGATGGTGGATGTGCTGGGTATTCCCCACTTTCTCTCTCCTGAAGCCTGGGGAGTGAACTCCCCATTCACCTTGACCATGGACTCTCTGGAAGGTGGGGTTTGCAGGGACTAGTGTCTTCAGCGGATACACAGACTCAGCAGCAGGGGTGGAGCTTAAACAGCTTAGGTTCCAGCCTATCCACTGCCTGGGCCCCTTGCAAGACCTGTACAGAAATGTGTATTCACAAGTTTACCCTTCTTCTTAAGGAAGACTTCCAATACTACCTATGCTACAGAGACACAACATCTGCACCCACCCAGACTTCTGGGCAGTGGAATGGCAGAAGCCTGAGGCTGATGGAGAAATCAGAACAGTTACCTAGGTCCCGGCCAGGGGCTCTCAGTTGGGAGGTGGTACTTCTGAGCAAACCCCATCACTGCTCCCATGAGAGAAGAAACCAGAACATGGGCATCTCCTGAAAACACAGTGGACCGATGCCAGGCTACAACTGCACTGGCCAGGCTATGCTCTCCTCTCTTCTTCCTTCCCTTCCAGAGCCTGGTGGGCAGATGGGGTTGAGACAGGGGAAGGAACAGCTTCGGTGAGGGAGAGATAGGAAAAGGGGAGGAAACTGATCGCATTCTTTTTGTTCAAGGAATTAAGGCTCTCAAAGACATAAATAACATCATCCCAACTGCTGTCATCCACTGAAACAGAGGGGTAAGTTTCAGCTAATTGCTTAAAGTCAGAAACAAGAATGGCTGTAGACTCACATTAAACTTAGTGACTTTTCTTTTTCCTGATTCAATCCCTTTCCCCTGCCTTTTCTCTCTGGGGTATTTTTGTGGGTTTTGATTTAAAATGTTATGGGTAAAGCCTCATCAAAGAGTGGAGGCACAGAGGAAACATTCAGTTTGGGCGCTGGTCTGCAGGATTTTCCGATGTGGACATCCATCCCAGCAATAGCTATAACTTAGTCACTTCTTGTTTAGCAACTGCCATGTGCATCGATTTCCACTTTTGCACAATTGATTTTTGCTTCTGTTCCTATTTGCGCCTTTGTTTTTGGACAGATATCATATGATGAGAGTCTGAGAAGTGTCTCAGAGAGGTCAGGGGACCTCATGAAGGAAGACCTTATTTGCCGATACAAATGTCAACGAGCAAATGCCCGGATTTATGGAGGAGACAGTATCATAGCTGAGTTTAACCTCCGCCTTTTTGTTTCTTACCCCAACTTGACATCAAGTGATTTAGAAAAGAAAGAACCTGAGGAGTTACCATTGTAAGTCTTGAGGATGCTGGGCTTGGGTGGTGTTAGAATCTGGCTGGAAGTCCTTATGCCCTTCCAGTCTCATCTCTTGGTGAAGAATTTTCCAGCACAGTAGAAAGATTAATAAATTTTTGGCAAGCAACTTTCTTGATAAAAATGACAGCTCTACATTCAGTAGTTTAATTTATGTCTATAGAGGATTTACTGCTTTTCCATCAACATCTTAGATACTTGCAAAGCAAAAATCTGTTAGTTCTCAAAATGGCAACATGCGAAAGCCCTTCTTACTGTAAAGCTTAAAGATCAAAATTTTGAAATTTTGACAATGTTGTGGTTTTTTTCCCTTGACAATATTTCAAAACCTCTTTTCAGTTCTCACTGGGATCCAGTACTGAGTTTTTAAATGTCTAGTGGATGAGGACGATGAGCCCATGACTTCCATTCACAGCAAAGGGGCCATGGGCTCATCTGTGCATTGCGGCCTCCCCAAAGCAGTGGAAAAAACACAGGGCTATGTCCATTCTCTCATCCTCTATGGTCTGGACATTGGAGGAAATCTGCGGACATCCCTCACCCATCCATAATTACTTATTGATTTCTTGTTCCGTGAGTGCAGCGGTGGCAAGAGCCAATGAAATGAACATGGCAGCAGTAAGAAATGGGAGGCCTCCCTGTGTGAGACGGGCCGTGAAGGGCATGACTCCAATCCTCCCCAAGCTCATTAGTTACCGGCTGAATGGTGTGTGCAACCTGAGAGTCTATCTTCCCGACAATAAAAGGAAGGACATTTAAAGATTAGTTTTATGTTTTGTTTCTTTCATCCCAATGGCAAGAATGAATACAACATCTCTATCCAGAGAAACATGACCTTACTCGGTTTCAAGCACAAACAGTTGGGCATTCTTTGAGACAGGAGCTCACTGTGAAAGATACTGATGTTTCTGGGTGGGGACCGCTATAGGAGTACAGCTGTGAAAACACTAAGCAGTGAATATTAGTGGAAAGAACTAGTCTGGTTTCTAACCCAGCTGACGGTCAACAAGAGTGCGATTCTGACATGTGACCTGACTTTGATTTGACTCCTGCATTTATGAACCAAGGATTTTAATTCAGTCATGGACAGGTTGAGTGGATGATGCTGTTCTCTCTGGAGCCCTCTGAATTTCCTGGAGCAAACTAATAAGCTTCAGTATCATATGCTAAACACTGGAAAAAATGTGACCCTCCTACTTGACAATAGGGATTGCTGTCTCTCTTTCCACAACTCTGTTTTAAGAGCCCACCATGTTTTCTCAGCAGGAAGTCCAGGCAGAAGTGAAGGAATGGAAGAACAGAGGTACATTCTCCTCATTTCTGATCCTCTGCTTTCTGTACCCAATGCTCAGAGGCCTTTTCACTGTGGTGCCCTGAGCCTTCCTGCTACCTCCATTCCATCTCAGGATACATCTGTGCCTCAGAAGACAGAGTGGGTCCACTGTACCTGGAAATCCATGATTTCTCATTGAGTAATTACCCTGGGGAGGGTCCCCCTGGCATCCCACAATGGCCTGGGGTGACTCTGGGTTGCCAGTGAAACTTTTCTTGGAACCCTCTGGGTTAGCCTTTGTGGGGCAGAGTGGCCTTACCACCTGGGTCCCATTGAGACCCAGAGGCCAGCACGCAGGCCTGGAGGTGCAGAAGGACACTGAGGAGTAGCAAAGAGCCACGGTGCTGAGCTGGAGATCTAGAAAGAAGAGCTACGCAAGACTGATGTCATGGCAGGTAGCAGGGAACCTCCCGGCTGGCACCCTGACTGAGCGGCCAACCACAACGAAGGCAGGGAAAGCCAGCCAGTGAAACATTCAGGCTTGCTCGTCGGAATTCCTTATTAAGAGGTCATTCTGCCCCAACATGAGAGCAAACATGAAGATCTCATTGGCACTTTTAATGATTGAATATTACCATCGAACTGTTTAACTATAATTAAAGAAAGATTTGGATCCAAAACCTAAAAAGAATGTGCTAAATCTTGTTCATATCTAAGCCCCAGTGATTAACAAGCTTACATTTTAAGTGACCGCTAGGTAAATAACACTTTAAGGCAAAACAGGCCATGTACATTTTAAAACCCAATCCTGTTACTGAATTTGTGTTCAGGAAGATCCAGCAAATTAGTCCTGGACCTAACGCCTCATGAAGACCAATAAAACAATGATCGGTGCTGGCTAGGAATGAGATAAATTCCAATTTTCCATGTCATTAAGCCGAGGGTTGCCTTCAGAGCCTTCAGACACTGGCAGCCAAGAGGGGAAATCTGCAAGTCTGGAGAACAGAGTAATCAAAGTAGTTCAAGTAAACCAAGAACCTCAATTTTTAAAAAAGTTAAGCCATCTGCCCTGTTTTTGCCAGAGGAATAGATAGGATTTATTTAGTTTTCTTCATTCCTATTTTCTAACACATAGTAGTGCAGCCTCTTTCAGGCAGTGTTTGCTCATTTTGCATGTAATTCAGAATTTTGCTCTTTAGGGGTTGATATTTAAATTTTTTTAATGTTTATTTTTGAGGGAGAGAGGGACAGAGCATGAGCAGGGGAGGGGCAGAGATAGAGAAGCAGACACAGAATCTGAAGCAGACTCCAGGCTCCAAGCTGTCAGCACAGAGCCCGACGTGGAGCTCAAACTCATGAACTGGGAGATCATGACCTGAGCCAAAGTTGGGCGCTTAATAAACTGACCCATCCAGGCGCCCCAGGAGATCTTATTTTAATTGTACTAGAGTCAGAGGCAAGTTTCATTGCAATTTCTGTTAAGAAACGACTTGTGATGTAAGTTCACAATGCAAATCCTCCCACAATTAATATTTGAACCAAGCAAGAAAATTGTTTTCTATAAAAGTACAAATAAATCTGGGGCACATGGGTGGCTCGGTTGGTTAAGCATGAATTCTCGATTTCAGATCAGGTCATGATCTGAGGTCAGCTCAGCTCATGATCTCATGGCTTGTGGGACTGAACCCTGTGCTCGGCTCTGCACTGACAGTGTGGAGCCTGCTTGGAGTTCTCTCCCTCCCTCTCTTTCTGCCCTTCCCCACTCGTGCTGTCTCTCTCTCCCTCTCTCTCAAAATAAATAAACATTTTTTTTTTAAAAAAGTACAAACAAATCTTATATAGATATTAAATATTATAGCACCTTCTGCTGCAACATTTTTAGCTATAAGCTCAAACTATTCATAATGGCTGAAAGTTTGAATTAAAATGGTTTTATTCATTCAAACAAATCTACCTTCCAATTATTTTAAATGAGAAGGAATGACCTTAATTCAGCCCCGGAGAAGAGGTCAGAAAGGTGATTTTCAGGGGAGGACAAATGAAGATTAGGCGGGCGAGCGGGGTGGTGGGTGGAGTGGTGGTGGAGCGTGGGCTGTGGGAAGGCTTTGCAGGATGGGGAGAGAGGGAAGGGAAGTGACCTGGGGACACAGAAGTTCAGTACAGCTGGTGGCTAAATGTGGGCAGAAGGCCAAGAGTGAGCCGGGGAGCTAGGCTGAGGCCACTCCTAAAAGGTCTCATGGGCTGAACTAAGATGTTTGGACCCCATCCTGAGGCAATGGGAGCCACTGGAATGTACGGCTCGCAAGAGTCATTTAGTCAAATGCGCTTTTTAGGAAGTCTGCCCTGGCTGCCCTTCGGAGAATGGCCTGGAGAGGAGGCAGCCTGATGGTGGAGAAGCCAGTTATGGGTCTGTGGAAATGATCCAGAAGAAAGAAGCCAGCTGTCTCATGGCCATGACCACAGGAAGAAGTAGACGGAGGGAGAAGTGTGGGACTTTCTGGTGGGTTGGATGCAGACATGTGAAGTAGAGGAGAGAGCCAGGGATGGTTCCTGGGTACAGGCTTAGGTGAGGGAGGGTGCAGACGAGGAGTCAAACCCAGGAAGGTAGGCCAGTTTGAGATCTAGTTTTGTTTGTGGCATCTGAGCAGATTATCTCGTAGGTGGTCAGATATACAAACAGACCCGGGAGAGCCCTACATACGGGCAGTAACTGAAGCCAGGCGGAAGAGTCCAGACACCAGGAAGAGGCTGCCTGTGTGATAAGAAAGATCTAGACACAGGACCTGGGACACATCAACATTCGAGCATGAACAGGAAGATGAGACCAAGAATGATGAAGAAGCAGCAATCAGACAACTTGAGGTGACTTAGGGGATGGTGATATCATAGGAATCACCAGAAGAATATTTCCGTGTGTGATGCTATTTTACTAAATAGCATTTTCAGGCTAAAAAACACAAAGGATCAGAGCAGGGCCTCTTATCAGAGAAAGATGGCATGCTATTTCCTAAGTCAGGGCTTGAACTCATGTCTTCTTAGTGCAGTCCTAGATTCCAGGATCCTCTATCTAACATTAGTCTTCAGCACACATGACCTGCACACACACAGGTTTTAGCCCTAAATGAAATCATAGCCTTGACTTCCCTTCTAAAATCATGGCAACTTACATTGTCGTTAATGACCTCCCTGTAAAGCCTTGTGTAACCTGGTTTTCTTATACCCTTAGAGTACACACTGGGGCACTGGAGAGGGACCTAGGGGCTAGCAAGAGAGAGGGTGAGGAAACCAAGGGGAAAAGAGCTATGAAAATGTGGAAGCCAATGATGATGATGATGCTGATGGTGATGATGATGGATCCAGACATCATCCAGCTGCCTGTGAACAGCATGGCGGAGAGGATTTTTCAGCCAAGCGGCATGAACAATGAACAATTTTAGAACTCCTGTGGGTATATGACTTTCCAGTTTACAAAGCTCTTCAATGATTACAGTCCCATTGGGCACAATCGGCGATCCTGCCATGCATGTGCATTGGTGTTTACTGCGTGGTTGAGAAAACCAAGGGGCGGGATGGTACTGATGAGAAGATGCCCACCGTCTCCATCTAAGGATGTGAGGGGATCTTTTGATACCAGAGTGGCACACAAACCAGAAGGCCCACGCCTCCCAAACCAGTAGGGCCCTGAGGACATGTCCAGCTGCCTGGAGAGAACATTCCTCCAGGTAGAATTTCCACAGACCATTTTAAGAGGTTACTCACTTTTCTGGAGACTCTGCATTAGTAACGGCCAGTGACCAGTTTCAGATAATGGATATAAGACAACGCCGACACAGCTGTGAGCACTGACAGTGAGACCTGGTGAACAGAAGGTTGGTGCGCTGCCCGCCCACAGGAAGGCGTCACAGGGCTGCTCAGTGTCAATTCCTACCTGACAGGCAGGGAGGTCTCAAGGGGCTTGCCTCGTCAGGCTGCTGGTCAGTGGCAAACTGCGCCCGGAATCTCTCCGTGTGATTCTAAGTCCGGTGCTCTTTGTACTTCACCATGTAGAACGGTGAGTTTCCCGGGCACTAACCTGCTCTTGAACCTTACCAGCAGTTGAGCGCCCAGCACCAGAGAAGCACAGTCCCACTCTTTTTCTTCTGCTTTAAGTAAACTTGGAGGAATATTCTCATTTTGGGATGCCACCTTACAGAAAGGATCCTGACCAACTTGCGTGCATGTAGAAAAAAGAAAGAGTCATGTGCAGGCCATGGAAACGCTGATATATGAGAACTGAGCATGTCATGACCTCATGGAGACAGAATGGGTAGCTTCAAAAACAGGAAGGCTATCATAGAGAAGAAAAATTAGGCTTTTCAGAATGGCACTGGAGGGCAGAAGTTGCTGAGCAAGAGATTCTTACTTAATGCAAGTAAGAAGTTGTGAATAACCACAGCTACCCTAAAATGGAATAATATGCCTCATTAGACAGTGAATGCAATTGATATTAAATGTATCTGAACCCAAGGAAATGACTACTGGAGCTGATACTGCCTTTCTTCTGCCAGTAAAATAACCACCTTCCTCCCGCCGTAAAGTTCAGCAAGGATCACGGCTGCTCCCTTTTCCCATCCTGCCTCATAGCTGGGTGCGGCCATGCGACTGAGTTCTTGGTGTTGGGGTGTGAGCAGGACTTCAGCACTTTTTGAATCCCTGCTTACACGGCACACTGGCCGTCACTTCCCCTCCCCCTCTTCCTGTGTGCTGGAACAAGCCAAGCTAGGGAACTTTGCTTACAAAGTCAAGGAGCACAGGACAAAGCACAGCAAGAAGATCGCTCCCAGAATCACGTGCTGGCCCTGGGCCACCTGCCTACAGCTCCATGAGTGGAAAGGAGATGCCTGTTCAGGTGAGCTTCTGAACACTTTTAAGTCCTCCGTCAGAACAGCATAGCCTGTATCCCACCCTGTATAACTAGGTCTGGGAGATGCCGTGCAGATCATTAAGGCATTGTATAAGGGTTTGTAAACAATGATTTCTGTAATCTTGTAACTCGATGCTTCCCCACCACCCCAATTTTGTCTCCTTTCTTCTACAACCAGCTGTCCCCATGGTCCTCGCCAGGGTCAAACATAAGGAACCCATTATGTCAGTGACTTCAATTTCCTAAAGTATGGAGGCTCAAAAAAGTCTGGAATCATTGACCTCCAGTTTCTCTTTCGTGCCTATAGTAGGCCTGTTCCTAAGGTTCATCTGCTTTTCCATTACCAATCAGCCTCTGTGATGATATAGCAGATTAAGAAACTTTAAAGTTCTATTTGTGGTTATCCAAACTTAAGGACTGGTTGAGAAAAAAATGGTGGCGTATGAGGCATGTGATAAAATTCTTCTGCAATTATTGATTTCCCATTAGGGAAAAAAACATCCACGTCTCACTAAAGTTGAAGGTTCAGATAATACAAATATGTTTTGGCCCACAACGTATCAGGAACCAGACATAATTCTGTATTAGTCAACACACCCAGCCAGAAGAATATCCCGATTTATTACACGTGTCTCTCTATGTAAAATAAAGTCGCCGAGCTAATGAAATGAGATCCCAGCCTCTGTGTCCGAGTCCTGGGAGGAAATTAGCCAGTGACAGATGGACCTTTAATTCTGTCTGATAGATATGCCATTTCAGTTTCAATGTCTCTCTCTCTCCTCGTGTTTTCCTCTCATGCATAATGCCCTTAAGTCTTACCTCCTGATTTATGCAAACTCCATGAATTCTTCAAGATTTTGGTCTATAATTTTCTTACCCCTAATTCATCCAGTAAATCTGTAGTACATATTTCTGAAACTAATGAGGGTACCAGTAATTATTCCATATTTCATTTTTACCCACATTAGCTACTTCCCATGTCTTATGTTTTCTCTGAAACTCTTCTTTCTTTAAGCTTACAATAGATGTTTAATAAACAGATTTGAAGCGTGGAGAATTAAAAGATATGGATCAGACATTTCTTCAATGATATGTAAATTGTCAAGGAAGAACAAAAAGGAAATCTATTTCCCCACTGATTAAAAACAATTCATAAGCATGAATGAATCTGGTCTTCTCACCAAAGGATTTTTCAAAAAGAAAAGCTTTTGTAAATGTTGAGCTTTGCTATTATGATATCGAGCCTAAAGGTCCTCATTTCATTTCACAACTGCATAATTTGGAAATTATTAAGAACAGCTCTTTCTCAACCTTCTTAAATCATGGGTCAACTAAAAACATCACCATGGGTCAACTGAAAACATCAGCATCAGTTTCTCCAGCTCATCTTCCTTGAATGTCCTCGCTTGAAACACATTTTAAACCATCTTTAGCTTTTGATTTTTAGCTCCATTAATTCCTGTCGACACATTTTTCTCCTTCATGAAAATAAAAAGACAATTACACTTTTTGAACTCTGCTACCGACACAGAAAGAAGCGAAGATGGAAAACTCAGACTAGTATTCAACAAATAACTTGTAGTCTCTAAAAAGCAGTTTCCCTCCGATGCACCTAAGTAGGGGAAGGTGTATTTCAGCAAAGAAATGTTCAGGATCCAAGGGAAAGTGGAGTTTATTGGGGGCAGTAATATTTCATCGAGCTTCCGGAGCCACTGACTCAGAACGACCAGCTCCCTTCTAATTTATAGTGTGTTCTTCATGTCCAGCTGCCTGCCCAGCTGAAGGATCCTGCCCAGGGAGAGAATTCATTCAGCCCCTGGAGGATCCCAGGAAGGAACTATGTAGGGATGCTGGGGGGGATGTGAATTTCAAGCAAAACAAAACGTCACCCAAAATATTTGCGAGAAAAGCTTACACCAACGTGCCAAATATTTAGAAAAGAATATAATTAATCTACAATGTTCCCCAACACTGTGTTTTGCCATCTCTTAAAGTATGTTTCAACTGAAACATACTTGCTCTTAGCAAATAGGAAAATCTCGAAGGAGAAATATATAGGCTAAACTCTGTAAACTCGAAGTGCAAAGTAATGAGAGCATAAGGGAGATAGAAAGACCTTGGGAGAAGTCTATAAACAGGCTCTAACTTAGTAGAACCAGTCATTAAATATTTACTTTTTCCCACTGGCTTAGAAATAGACAAATTTCCCTCTGGCAACACGGGTCTTGCTCTCTGTGATGTGAACCTCGTGCCACAGCCCAATATCCCCAAGCCCCTAATGGCAGGCTGGGGGTGAAGGCAGCAGTGACGTTGGCTCCTTCTTCTCTTCTGGGCAGGTGGCCAGGGGGGTGCAAGGAGGTGCTCTCAGCAGCTGTTGAGGAAGCCCATGCCCCTTCCCCCAGTCCCGTTTAAGCTTTCTGAATCCCTACAGAGATCCATGCCTTCCCTGTTCTCCCTGCGGATTAATGATGGTCTCTTCCCTTATCCGTTCACTCAAATCTATCGTGGGATCATCGATCCTTCAAACTAGCCACATTTGCTGGTCCAGGAACAATAAAAACAATATCTGGGACACATTGTTTAAAAAATCCTCCCCGTTTAACCCCCAAATAATGCACCCTTTATTTAGCCTCACTTGGAAATGAAGTATAGGTCAACATTTTTAGATGTGACATTTTTCCCTTATGATTTTATTTTTGGAACCATTTTGGGGATGAACACCCTTGTGACATGTACAATACGAACCCCCTTCTGACTCCTGGGGAGTGTGCTGGACAAGTGTCCAGCCTCTGCCCCCCGATCTGCAGCTGTCTTTAGGGACCTCAGGCCTGTCCTTCTGGGCAGAAACGTGGCGAAGGTCGGGGTTATGCGCATAGGGCAGGTGTGGGGTCTTCTCGTTGCTCTTGGGCTGCGATGCTTCTCAGCCTCCTGAATTGTTTTTTACATTTTTTTCTGTCTTCTCTCCACCATTATTGTTGATGCCTACTTACGTTTTCTCTCTTTTTTTTGGCAAAATTGTTCAGTTCATTAATTTTTAGTATATTGTACAACATGGAACCTCGGGAAAACAAGGTTATTTTCTTTTCTGTAAGACGATCTAGGGTAAGACCCTAGGAATATGGGTCTGTCTAATCCAGAAGGTTCATGGATCTTAGTGAATATTCGGGGACACTTATTGACCCTCCTCTTCTGCTTCTTCAGTGATGGTCCTTCTTTAGTTGTGTTTCAGTCATTCAGACTATTGGACAAGTACTTTCCATACATATAGTGCACTTTGTTATGACCAAATATTGTGTCTTTGGGCTCAGGGTCTGTGTGAACCAGGAGCCACAAAGGTAAAGCAAATCTTACCTTTTTGTAAAGACTCCTCAGATCTCGGTACTGCCACATGCTGTTTAGGACCTGAGATGCGGCCTTGACCACTTTCGGAGAGTGTCTGAAAAAGAGCAGACAAGTCATGTAAGATGGCGAGTGGGGCAGCTGGGCGTTAGATTGACACTAACTCATCAGGGTCTGGCATTTACAGAAATAAACATCCTTCTGGCCCCTTGGCTCTTTCCCTCTCAGCCCGGGGAGTGCAAGGGATGATCTACCTGTCTCCAACCTTACTCTCAAAAACAGCCCATGAGGGAGAGAGAGGGGAACACATTCAATTTGGCAAAGAATTTTCAAAATGCCAAAGGAAGAGCAGAGCCTTGTGTCTGAATGCAGATTTAGTGTTTGACTATAAAGTGGAACAGAAAGAAGAGAAAAATCGCAATCAAGAAGGGCTGGATTCGGGAGTTTTAATGGCAGTGTTATGCAATGACCGTGTAGTAAGAAGAAAAAAAATACTCAGTTTCTCAACTGAAGCATGAGAGTATATATAGGGTTGGTTCTACGTGTTTACGTGATCACAAGGAGCTGCCTTCCATTTGCTGATGGTACCACGCACAGTAAATTGGCAGCGAAGGAAGATGTGCGAGGGAGAGAGGGAGGGAGACATGCTCTCTTACATTTATATACAGGAACACATAAGCATCTATAAATAAAGCCCTGTGTACAATTAAAGTTCCACCCTGCATGTTTTTGAGTCATGGCTTTAAATTTGTTACGAAACAAACAATAGCTAAATATTTCGACTTTGGGGTTAGTGCCAATCTGTGTCTCAAAACAGACACAAGGTCAATAAATCTGTGTTGATTTAATTTGATCACATTCTTGGAAGTGATTTTGGCTTGTGGTGAGGGAAGCTATTCATTAATTACCTGTCGATCCTTTATTCTAATGGCCAAATCCATGCACAGCTGCACCCTCTAGTGGTTGTCTAGTGGCCTCTCTTAGGGGCTGGCACATTTTTCTAAAAAGGATCAGATAATAAATATGCTCCACTTTGGAGGGCCGTATGGTCTCGATCACTGCTACGGAGCCCTGTGACTGTGACACTAGAGGAATCATAAATAATGCATCAGTGAGTGATGGGGCTGCGCTCCAATAAAATATTTACAAAAGCAGGCAGTGGGTGGGATTTGGTCCCTGGGCTGTAGATTGCTGACCCCTGGTCTATATGTACGTTGACTCCTGAAGTTGGGCAGCACATAACCATCCATGAGGACTCCAAGGTGAACCCACCCATGAGGCTGACCAGTGGTGCAGTGGCCCAAGGATTCCCAGAAGAGAAAATCTGAATTGCGACCAGAAATGCCTTTGAAATAAAAGGGCTTTTGAAATAGAAAGTGAGCAGATGGTTAGATGGGATGAGGTTGAGGTTGGATCAGGGAGCCAGAGGAAGCGGAGGTTGTGAGGACATGCATTTTTGTGAAGGAATTATGGGATGTTAATACATGGTCAATTAAATGTCTGCTATTTTCCTGGGTCTTCAAGCTTGCGATTTAGACCAAGTAAGTTGAAGGTTCCTTCATCCACTTGCTTACTGGTGACAGCAATAGTCATGCTTACTATTTTTATTGCTGAGATGGAATTCAACTTTGGCTGTGTTTGAGAACACTAGTTACATCATGTAGTTTTAAAAGAAAAAAAGTAGAGTTCTTATAAATTCAACTTTTTTTCACTATGAAAGATGAACTGTATATAAGTAACACACATGTTTTCCTTTACTAAATGCAGGGTTGCTAAGTGATTTCATAATTTATGTTAGTATCCTGCTTTAAATCCTTTGACTTAAAGACAGAGAATCTAGAGCTTTTCATGGATACAGGTACAGGTGTGTGTTAACCTTATATAATCAATGCAAAACAAAGGCTAAATGTTATGTGTTGCTGTATTTTATCATTGTTAGATATTTGTCCATGACAACAGTTAAGCAACTCTTTTAATGTTTATTTATTTTTGAGAGAGAGAGCATGCGAGCAGTGGCGGGACAGAGAAAGAAGGAGTCACAGAAACGGAAGCAGGCTCCAGGCTCTGAACTGTCAGCACAGAGCCTGACGCGGGGCTCGAACACGTGAACTGTGAGATCATCCCCTGAGCTGAAGTCGGACGCTTAACTGACTGAGCCACCCAGGCGCCCCTAGCAACTCTTGAGGAGCATGCATTAATATTCAGATATTAATATTAAGTAAGGTAGTTGAGACACAGCATGCAAAAATTCTTCAGAAACAGTGTACAAAGTAGAAAAAAGACTATGAATGTGTAATGAATAGCAGGTTTTAACCTTTCAGTGAAAATGCCAATACATCACAATGTCACAATAACATGCGAACATGCGAAAAATAAAACTGCTTTTATTTTTAGACTTTAATTTTGACCCATCACTAGTCTGAAACCATAGCAGCTTCTATTTGAAAGACTATAAGTATTGATTGAAGGACTGAACAATTCAGTGTTTCTAATGTGACAAGTGATTATAACCTAAGCGACAATATACAGTTCCTTACTGCCAAGTAACAGTTGAGACTGTTAATGGCTTTTCTGTCTTATGACAAAATACAGTGACACATTCAACGCTATTTCCTATATAACTGTTAAAATTGGAAAGAAAAAAAACCCAAATGTACTTTTGAAAGAGATGGATGTGCCTGAAGGTCCACAATGGGTGTTTAAAATGATGTGAAAAGAATAATTTAAGTTATCGAGATTTGAAAATAGTAAGTATAAGACTCCTATAAGGGTCCTTGATGATTACACAATGCCTGCTCTTCACTAACATCGTCAAATTAGGGGTGACGGAGGATGTCAGGTGGTGTAATTCACGGTGGGTGTTGAGCACAGCTATTCCAAGCAGCAGGGTCTCCGAGCCCCAGTCCTTGTGGTTGTGTTACAATGGCCCAGTGAGCAGGACAGTTCAAACGGACTGTGACTGGCAGCTCACCAGCCTGACTCATTAATGGCATGGCGTATTAAGTTTCTGTATATTTAGAAATAAAACATATAAATACACAAAAATGGAGAATCATAGAGAGGCACGTTTCTCCATCACGCTTTATCATGCTATCTGAAATTTAAAAATCAGGTTTGAGTTAAACTTACTTCTGCTAATAATTTTTAAGGACCTTTTAGGGAGGGTAGATTTGCAAGGGCTGTATAAATTAACCAGGGCAAACTGCTCTCCCTCCAGTTTTCAATGATTAACTAATCCCCAGTTTTAAAAACTCTCATTTCAATAAAGATTCTCTGTTTTGTTAAAACTTGTCGAAGGTCTTGGGAATCTCAGTGCCTACTGTCATAACAGAATTGAGTGATGAGTGGTGAGTTTAGTGTTAAGATTCAGAACAATTCTTCTGGATTCCTTTTAAGGGCGGTGAGAAGCAGTAACCAAATTCAAGTGTAGGTGGGAGATGAGGCTATCCGCAGTTATAAAAACCTTGTTTTGATCCACAAATTAGTCATTATATAAAAAAGAGGTAAATCACATGGAAGGATGGGTGAGATGCGCAGGAAAATTGGGAAGACGCCTGACTCAACCCAGCTCAACACTTTTTATTCAACTCATGTGTAAATCTCGATTATTAACATTGGGGAAAAGGTCAAGGAATAATGAGATGAAGCACATGACTTTCTTACAAAGAAAATTTCAGTCAAATCAAAGGACAGTTAGATCATCTTTAGTGAAAGAAACTTCCCATTAACAATAATCAAGATTGGATAAGACCTATCAGGACCATTTTCTTGATTGGCAACATGGATACACAATCTTTCATCAGTGGTTTCCTCAAATGATTTTTAAATTAATTTCACCAAGTAATTTTCTTTGACCATAGGACTGATAAAAGCATTGCTTCTCTTTAAGGCCCATTTAGTGATGTTAACTACAGTAAGGCTGCTCACACAACTGGAAGAATTTAACACATGCCAGACCACCCCTCAAGCTCTCTATTCTTACATTTCAGAGAAAAAAAAAATCTTTGAATGTCTCATGAATATGCACAAATAGGTCAGAGTGTTTTTGTGGACTATGGCTTTGTCATGTGTGTGTCTGTGTGTGTTTGCTTAAAAAAGCATTAGCATATTAAGCTCTTAATGCTCAAGACTGGCAATTAGAGATTCCCAAGTTCTATGGAAGCTGTATGAAGAAGAAAACCATGTAGGTTCCTGCTTATGTAGAATAGCAATTTTAAGTACAATATAATAACATATAATTCAAGCCAACTATCTATACTACATTATTATTGCATGAGTCCAATGGGGCCTCTCTACTTGATATAGGAAAGTACTCGAATCCTAACACTAAATTGTTGATTGAACCTATCTTGAGGTCTCAGGGTGCTTAAATAGAAGCCAGAGACTTCTTTTATTATACAATGGTAATATCCTGAATCAAATGAAATAATGAGAGAGAATTTCCAAATAGTCTCAAAGTACATCCTTTACAGCCTTTAATAATAGAAGAAAAACTATTTAGCATTTAGCTGTGAAGAAATGGGGGGAGGCAGGGAATGAAAAAATCACAAAGCAGACCTTCGATAACAAAAGGTTTACCCTCTTAATCTTATTGATTACATTGAAGGATTTCCAGGATGCAAAATTTAATTAAGGTTTGTGAATGTTTCTGTAACATTGACAGCTTGCTGATACACTGACACTCTGGCTTCTGAAGATATGTTTTGGTTGCATGCAGTAAGATACCATTGATTCTTAAATCAAACTGGGGACATTTCCATTGCTGGAGGTGCAGTTGGTTGGACACAGAGCCTTATCTTTCTTTATTCCACTAGCATAGAAGTCCTTCCTTACCACCACCCCCTCTGGAAAATTTCTTTTCATGCTGTAAGACTTGATTATCAGCCTTTCTAGGATATTAGGACAGCCCCTTCCTCGGTTTTAGACTGGAAAGTACAGGCATAGTAACTTGTTAAGTTAAACCATTTGCCCCAAACTCACAGCTAGCACAGAAGGGTGGTGGGTCAGCAATGAGTTCTTGGACTCCCCCACTCTGTTTGCTCCTTCACCCTCCCTGCATGACTTGCTACTTGCAGCTGAAGAGGCAAAGGGCAGAGATGTGGATCCGTCATGAACGCCTGGACTTGCAACCACAAGGAAATAGCAACCACAAAATACTTTCACTTACTCAGGTGAAGCAGGTTGTATTTGCTAGGGTACACATGCTGGATGGTCAAGTGCATCTTACCAGTATCACAGCAGTCACCAAGATCACCAGTTAACATCAGCTTTCATCACGGGGCGGGAAGACTGGACACCATCTGCTACTTCCCTGCTCTTGTTATCCAATGACATTCAGTGGTGTTCCCCATGACCAGTGGATTTGGGTTCACTTAGAGCCAGTTCCACCAATACCCATTCCACGGTGCTAAGGAAGTCACGGTCTGACTTACTTATCTCCTTTGCTTTTGGAGATGCCAACCAACTTCTCGATGCCGCCCGCATCCCGTAAGGCCTTGGCGTTCTCCATGTTCTTGGTGATCACTTCGTGCAGGGTGCAGCAGACGGCTGTCACCGTGTCGTCTGACATGGCCTTACTCGCTGTGTTGTTTCTGTTGTTCCCACCTGGGAGCCTGTGGACGAGGTCTCGCATGGCATATTTGCCTTTGGGAAAAAAAAAAAAAGGCAAGGGAAGAGTTGACATGAGGACAAAATGGAGGACCAGGGTAGAGGGGATGGTTGGGCCGGGAGAGAACAAGAGAACACAAGAGACCGCAGCAAACTATTGTCTGTTGCCCATCACTGAATATTCTCTGTTGGGTCGCTGTGAACACATGCAGAGACCCGTTTCTCCCTCAAGGTGAGTGCATGGGCTTTCGGCGTTCGATGGATGTGGGATGGAATTTCTGGGCAAGTTAGTTCATGCCTGTAAGCCTAGGCTTTGTAAATCTGGGCGGCAAGAACTCTATTGGTACCTATCGTACAAAGCTGTTGCAAAGATGAAATGAGTCAACGTGCGGAAAGCACGTAACACATGAGGAAGAGTACGGAGGCTGCGTACTCTGTCGATGTGAGCTGTCAGTGTGTTCCTGTTTGACAGTCATGGAAGTCCAGAAAACATACGGTAATTCGAACATAACATCAAAAATACCTTGATGGGAACTATGTTGGGGCCTGAACTATTTAAGTCAGAGTCAAACCACAAATATAGGGACAGCATGATCGTATACATAACTTGTGAATTCTGGCCCTTATAAAGCAAAGAGAAACACTCAAAGCAAGGGAGAGAGGCTTTACAAATAATGTATAACCAGGTGTCCTTTGAGCTGCGGTAACCCAATGATCCACCTGTCTCTCTGATGGGATTTATTGTCTGGTTCGACCATATAACATTTGCTAATTTGACACACTCCCCTTCGTGTGAAAAACAAAGAAAATAAAACCCAACTTTGCTTCCTTAATTTGCTTCATCATTATTAATCTTGCTGCTCTCAATGACAGAGGTACTTATAATGACATCTTTATGGAGTACTTTTAGTTTACAAAGCATTTTAGGCATCACCAATAACCCTGCAAGACATTAATTCATCCCACCTGCAGCTTCCAATTCTGTTCCATTAATTTACTCCTGGAAATAAGTAAATGAGTGCCTGTAGCAAAGTTGGCTGTTCTTGAATTTTTCAGAGGGATTTGGCACATGTCCAAATTAAAATCTCTTCCTTGTTTACCATCCCCCAAGTAGACATACTTAGCTAGCTCCTGAAAGCCATTTGAAATACGTTTTCTCCATACGTGTCCCTAAAGGATTGCCTCTTCTGCTGTTTAATCCACCAGGGTGAGGCGCCTGGGAGTAAGGAAAGGAAACGCATGGGAGAAGGTGATGACATCTCCATTCCAGGCATTAATAAATAAAACATAGGCCCATTTGGTATCTGCTCTTATCCTATGTTTAGGTGGCTTATTTTAGCTTGGGTGGAAAAAAAAATGCTGATGTCTAAATTACTGAAATAGGAAAGTGTCTTCCTTCACTTGATGGTAGCTGAGAAGTATCTGACAAAAATGGTTTGCCTGAAAAACCCAAAGTGCAGCATATTTATTTTCTAAAGACAATACCTAGAATAGTTTGGAGAAGATTCTTTGCGCATGGGCAGTTCTCTGAGCAACTTGAGATATGTATTTATCATTAAATCACACTCAGCTCTGGCTAAGATTTTCCTTTTGTGGAGCTCAGCATGCTGGGACTTCATCAGGTCATCAACCCCCACAGATTATCATAAGGCAAATCTGAGTTCCATAGATGTGAGAAGATGGATGAATGGGGTCTTTAAAAATTTTTCTTCCTAAGGGACGTGATGGAGGAAGGGAATAGAAAGCTATTTCAACCATTGGGCATACAGGGGCATTTGTGCTCCTGACGGAGTATGGAGGACTGTGTGTGACCTTGGACATCACTGAGGTTGAAAGCAAAAATGAAAAGAGAGAGAAGATTCGGCTGTAGCATTTTCCAGTTGTTGTTGTTACTGTCAGTTAAAAAGTTGTATCAGATACATTTGAAGGTGTGTTTCCTTTTGCATGTTTTCCAAATCCAAGAGCCCTGAATGAAATACAAGGTGTCCCCATAACATTCAGGTGACACAGGCAGCTGCTTCCTCCCAGAGAAGCCTCACCCACTTGCCCCAGGATGCTGTACAAACACTGATTTCCATGGTCTCCAGTGTGGAGAATGACAGACATCATCGCCATATATAATCTACCACAACCTGCCATTGCAATGATTTTATTTCTAATATTTCCAATACAGTTTACTGACATTTCACTGGGCAATTGGAGGTTTTTCATTTAGTCTATTTAGTAGTCTATTTGGAGAGATACATTTTAGTCTAAATTTTTGACCATGCAAGTGAAGAAACAAATCAAGTAAAATTATTCCATAGAGGAGAAGACTTCTGGACAAAGCTCATTAATTCTTTAAAGGACAAACAATCGTTTTAGCCTTCAATTATGCTGTTGAGAAAAGATGTCTCCTCACACTAGAACTTGAATCCTAGCTTCATGTGAAATTTGTGTAGCAAGGATAGATTTTTTTTTTTTCTTGTGTTCAGAAACTCGGAGGCTAACTGGGTGGGAAAAAAAAGAAAATAGGAACATAGAATAATTACAGCCATAAGTCACCTTGTGCAGCAGGCTAATAACAGAAGTCCAGGGAAGGGGGCCTGCACTGGGGTTGCCATGGAGACATGGATATGGGAAGTGAGCATTCGAGATTTGTTCTATAGGTCAAGGAAGTTCCAAGATCAAGTTGATATCTTACAAAGAGAATTCTGGTGCCTCAAGAAGGAAGGTTTCAGAATAGAAAGAGTGGAGTTTGGAGAAACATGTAGTCTTCTTCTGGACAATAAAACTCTCTCACTCTGAACTTCTACTGAAATTCTGAGCATTACAACTCAAGGTGGCTTTTGCCTATAATCATTCTATGTCACGTATTTTTTGTGTGTTTCCTAAGTTTCTAAACATTAGAAAGAGCCAAAAAGCCAATGTTGCTACCAATAAATAAGAGGCACCCCTCCTCCCTGCACCCCGTAGTCAAGCTTTTGGGTCTCTGAGGTCTGAGATTTCTTCGGAGGTAAAAGGAGTTAATCCTCAGGCGCCTGGGTGGCTTAGTCGGTGAAGCGTGTGACTCTTGATTTTGGCTCAGGTTCAGGAGCTGGAGCCCCCCATTAGCAGGATCTGAGCTGACAGCATGGAGTCAGCTTTGGATTCTTTCTCTCTCTCTTTCCGTGCCCCCCCCCCCGCTGGGGCTAAAACAAACAAACAAACAACAAACATTAGAATAAGAGGAGTTCTTGAGATTCTCTTTCACTCTCTTTCTGTCCCTCCCCTGCTTGTGCGCTTTCTTTCTGAACAAATAAATAAACAAACATTAGGAAAAGAGGAGTTAACCCTCTTGAGGAATTAATTCCCTTTTTGTGCCATTCCCTTTTTGAGAAAAAGTTGTGAGGTGAGTGAGCCAAACTTCAATTTTTACAGTCTAACCCCACAAAAGGGATCAAGTCGTTTTTCGTTTTGTCTCAGTTTGGTTTCAGAGAGAGTCATGGGTAGAGCGAAGGTTCTTGGCGGGCTAAGGAGGAGCGTGGCTGGACGGCGAGATGGGTGGCATCTCTTTAGGAACCCGGATGAGGATTACTGGAGCTTCTGGATGGGTCCAGGGCATCAAGGGCATCTGGAGCCCGGCGGCACCTCTGCGGTGCGTTGGGATGCCCATGTGGGTGCAAAGGAGACCCTAAGCAGACGGGCCTCACCTCGGGATTGAGTCTGGCAGCAGAGAGAGGAGCCTCCTGTCTTAGAATGAATCGCAGAGGCCCCAGAAAATCCAGGGGAGCCAGCAACCGCTGCAGAGGGACCTACTCGCCCTTCCTCTGGATTTAATTGGCTTAAAAAAGTGAATGGGACGGCACAGACTCAAAGCCATAGAAGGATTCATGCCATTTAACAGGCAACTGTAACATTTTGGAACAAAAACAAGGACTGGTGACCACAGAGAGGTGGCCGCGGGTCAGGGTCAGGACAGCATCCATCATGGAGAATCCCAGGATAACCCTCACCCGTGAAAAATACTGGAGGCGACGGAGGAAAGCGGATTCAGAAGTCTCTAGCTGGGACAATGGGGTGGGTAGTGAGACCCAAGTGAAGTTTAAAATTTAGTAAGAGTGGACAAGTTGGGTTCTATTGTATTTTTTTTCACACAAATAAAAACATGCAAAATTATTTAACCTGAGAGGTGATATGGGAGAACAACACAGGGAAGTCCCACCAGGGAGACCCACCGGGATTCTCTCTCTCTCTCTCTCTCTCTCTCCACCCTTACCCTGCTTGTGTTCTCTCTATCAACAACAACAACAACAACAACAACAAAAAGATTTGTTGAGCCAGTTTTCTAAATTCTGAATCTCTAAAACATTGAAAAATAAAAATCACTTTCTGTTTAGAGCGTGGGGCCCACGCGTGGGCAGGTGGACTCGGGGGACCTAAGCACCTCTGCGACCCAGGAAGGCCGCTCTGTGCAGGGCTGATGCAGACACGGGCTGGTGCAGACAGACACGGGCTGGTGTCAACACGGGCTGGTGCCGACACGGGCTGGTGCAGACACGGGCTGGCTGTTACTTTATGATTCTGCTTCTATTTCCACTTGAGGACTGGGTTTATTTCTGGCATTGATTTGTGATCTCAGTATCCCCGTCGGTGGCAGCAATATTGAGTAGTGGTTTGTGGTCTAGCCGCTGTGAGGTGGCGGACAACAGAAGTCATGGGGTCCCTTCCTTCGCTGATGAGGTGTCTCTTTTGATCACTGACAGAGTCCTCTGGAAGGCTGGTCTTTGTGACGACTCAAGTGTCTTTCTAACCTCAAATCTCTCAAACCAGTGTTAGAGAAAAGATAGTTTGTAAAAAGGCTGGAGTGGAGAGCGGTGCTGGGTGAGGGACATCATGACTCCTTCAACTCTGAGGTCTCAGCACCTCTTTGACTTCTTTGCTTCTGGGGCTGCTAACTGGCTGCCATATGAGCTTTTGCTGACATGCTCTAAATTTATTCTTTTCTTCTCCATTTTTTTATACTGTGTAGAATACGCATATCATAAAATATAGCATCTTATTCACTTTCAGGAATATAATTCCTGATTATATATAAAAGGGATATTAAGTACATCTTTATTGGGCAATTATCACCACCGTCCATCTCCAGAACTGTTTTCATCTTGAAAAACTGAAACTCCTTACCTTTAAACAATAACACCTCATCCTCTGAACGACCAACATTCTACTTTCTATCTCTATGTTTTTGACTACTTTAAGCACCTCATCTAAGTGGAATCATACAGCATATGTCTTTTTAGAAAATATTTTTTTGAGAGAGAGATAGAGAGAGCACAAGTGGGGGAGAGACACAGAGAGAGGGAGACAGAGGATGCAAAGCAGGCTCCTTGGTGTCAGCACAGAGCCTGATGTGGGGCTTGAACTTATGAACCGTGAGATCATGACCTGAAGTTGGACACTTAACCGACTGAGATACCCAGGTACCCCTAATATATGTCTTTATGGGACTGACTTATTGAATTTAGCATGATGTCCTTAAGCTTCATCCATATTATAGCATATGTCAAAGTGTCCTTTCTATTTAAGGCTGAATACTGTTCCATAGATGCATATACCACATTTTGCTTCTCTATTCATCTGTTGATGGACACTTGAGTTGCTCCCTCATTTAACTAATGCTGCTGTGAACATAAGGGTACAACCATTCTTTTGCTTTCTATCTGTTTATGTATTTGTGTTAGGTAGAAGCTAGACATGAGTGGTCGGAGGCAAACCCTGAGGCAGAGTCCCAAGTCCTTGAAGGGGAATGACAGAGACACGAGCTGCAGACAAGGATGATGATCAATAAGCTACACCGTAGAAGTCCTGGGGCACAGCATCCTGACCTTGTGGCTTCCAAGACCTTGGGGCTGCCAGACCAAAGGGCCAGAACAGGTGTGGAGCATGCGCTCTCCTCATCCACCTCTGCCCTAGGGTTACCCCTAGACTCATTATAATGCATTTGCATTATGAAAACAGCCCCAACTAATGGAAGAAGGCTTCCATGACTATTCCTGTACAAACCTTGTAGGGTCAAAAACTCCCCCTCCCACCCTGTGGGAGGAATCTCCCAAAGGTTTTGAAACCATCCCCATTAGAGATCACCCCCTGTAGGTCACACTCCTCACAGCCCAGAGAGGCCCAATAACACCCAATCCCAAAACAGCCTAGAGGCCATTTCCACCTCACGGAACCTGCCCAGCTCTCGCACTTTGAGAGTGCACTTTCACGTGAATAAACTGGTTTGTGCTGACTACTTTCCTTCTAGCTGTCATTACTCCCGAGTGCAGATGCCCATGTCAATCTTGTGGGGACTCTGAGAATTGTGGTGTCCATCCACATGACACAGACTCTCTCTCACCCCTAACATTTGGATCTAAAGTGAGTCTCCTTATAGACAGCACATAGTTGGGTCATGTTTTTAAATCCATTCTGCAACTCTCTGTTCTTTGAGTGGAGAGTATAATCAATTTATATTTGAGATAATTATTGATAAGGAAGGCCTTACTTGCGTTAGTTTGGTATTTGTTTTGCATATACCTTATGGCTTTTTCTGTCCCTCATTTCCTGCATTATTGTCTCTTTTGTGTTTATTTGATTTTTTTTTACAGTGATGTGTTTTAATTCCCTTATTTCTTTCTGTATATAGTCTATAACTATTTTTGTTGTGGTTACCATGGGGATTACATTTAATGCCCTGAAATTATAAAACTCTAATGTAAATTTATACCATCTTACTTCAATAACACATAAAAACTCTGCTCCTATATAGCTCCATCCCCACCCTTTTCAGTTATGAATGTCACAAAATTCCATCTTTGTATGTTGTATGCCCAAAAACATAAAATAATTATTGTTGGGGGGTGCCTGGGTGGCTCAGTTGGTTAAGTGTCTGACTCTTGATTTCGGCTCAGGTCACGATCTCACGGTTTGTGGAATTGAGCCCCACATTGGACTCTGCACTGACCATGTGGAGCCTGCTTAGGATTCTCTCTGTCTCTCTCTCTGCCCCTCACCTGCTTGTGTGCATGTTCTCTCCCTCTCTCTCAAATAAATAAATATTTATTTATATATTATTAAAAAAAATTTTTTTTAATTTTTTTTATTTATCTCTAGGAGAGAGAGAGAGACAGCGTGAGCAGGGGAGGGCCAGAGAGAGAGGGAGTCACAGACTGAAACAGGCTCCAGGCTCTGAGCTGGCAGTCAGCGCAGAGCCCGACGCGGGGCTCAAACCCACGAACCGCGAGATCATGACCTAAGCGAAAGTAGGATGCTTAACTGATTAAGCCACCCAGGCGCCCCTCAAATAAATAAATATTTAAAAAACAGTTTAAAAAATAAGAAAATTGTTTTTCTTAATGCATCAGTCTCTTAAATCATGTAGGAGACATGGAAAACAGGAGTTACAAACTGTCATTACAATAATACCAGCTTTTATAATTACCCCCTGTATTTAACTTTACTGAGATCTGTATTGCATCATATGACTTTGAGTTACTTTATTCCAGATTTCAGGATTACCTTTCATTGCAGGGAAGTTCTAGTGATAAACTCCCTCAGCTTTTATTTACCTGGAAATGTCTTTCTTCTTCACTTTTGAAATAAAGGATGCTTGATTGAGAGTTTTTTTCAGCACTTTGAAAACACAGCCCATTACCTTCTGACCTCCAAAGACTCTGATGAGAAATCTACTTATAATCTTAATGGGGGTCTTTTTTTAATGTGATGAGTCACGTCTCTTTTGCTATTTTCAAGATACTCTCTGTCCTAGTCTTTGGACAATTCAATTATATGTCTCAGTATGGGTCCCTTTAGTTTATCCTATTTAGAGCTGGTTGTGCTTCTTGGATGTTTATATTCACATGTTTCATCGAATTTGGGAAGTATTCAGGCATTATTTCTTCAAATAATCTCTTTGATCCTTTCTCTCTCTCTTCTCCTTCTGAAACTTCCACAATGTGTATGTTGGTCTGCCTGATAGTGAGTCACAGATCCCTCTGTTCACTTTCTTCAATTTTTTTTCTTTCTATCCCCAGGATTTGATGATTTCAGCTGTCCTGTCTTCAAGTTCATGGATTCTTCTGCCTGCTCAAATCTACCTTTGAATCCTTCTAGTGAAATTTTTCACTTCAGTTATTGTAATTTTCAGCTCTAGGATTCCTTTTTAAATTTTTCTTTCAGATTTTCTATCTCCTTAATAATATTAATAATATTTCCATTTTATCCGTACATCATTTGTTTGGCTCTCTCCACATCATCTTTTAGTTCTTTGAGCATCTTTAAGATAGTTGCTTTAAGGGGCACCTGGGTGGCTCAGTCGGTTGAGCATCCAACTTCAGCTCAGGTCATGATTTCATGGTTTGTGGGTTTGAGCCCCACATAGGGCTCTGTGCTGACAGTTAGCTCAGAGCCTGGACCCTGCTTCGGATTCTGTGTCTCCCTCTCTCTCTGACCCTCCCCTGCTGATGCTGTCTCTAACTCTCTCTCAAAAATAAATAAATTAAAAAAAAGATAGTTTTTTAAAAGTATTTGTCTAGTAGATCTGCCATCTGGTCTTTTTCAAGGATAATTTTGTCGGCTTATTTTTTTTTTCCTTTGAGTGAGCCATACTTTTGTTTCTTTATATGCCTTATCACTGTGTGTGTGTGTGTGTGTGTGTGTGTGTGTACAAGCAGACACTGGAATCTTATCGTGGGGAATAAACTTAAGAATTCCCTGAGCTTGCACCAATGGGTTAACAAAACATAAAGAAATAGAAAGCCACAGGATGTATGCATCCAAGATGAAGGAAAACAAGATTAGGTATTCAGGAAGGAAAAGCCCCCCAACTTAGTACAATAGTAGAAAGCTGTTCTCACAGGAAGGAAAAACCAAAATAGGTAAATAGGTAAACAGGCCTTTAGACCACAGCAGGGTGAAGTTGTCCAGAGTGTAACTAATTAACAAAAGAAAGGTGCCTTGTTGACCCTGACGTAGCATGCTCTGTATTTCCTGTCCCCTAGGCAGTTTGGGTAAAAAGAGGTAGCACCTTACGTCTGCTGTAAACAACCATGTTCCCGGTGCCTGGACTTTGTTTTGTATTGACCCAAACCCCTAACACTGCATATCTTCAATACCCCCTTTTTCCTTCATGCCCATGAGTTAATGTTCACAGTTTCATTGTCTCTGTGTGCACGTCCACCGTGCTTGTAAACCTTCTGATCCTAATAAAAATGGAGCAAAGACCCTTACTCTGGACTCTTGTTTCCTCCTGGACATTAGCCTCTCTCACACTGCAATCCTGCATCCACTCTCTTACTGGACAAGAGAGCACCAGCCCCAGAGTTTATGACATCTTATGTAACCCTGGAAATGAGATTCTTCCTCTCCCCAAAGTTTCCTCCTTTTTTAGTTTTTGTTTTGTTTTTGATTGTTAGAGGCTATCTCTGTGTAGAGGATCAGCCCAAGGTACAAACTGAAGGTCCTCTCGGGTCTTTTCTGAATTTGTGCCTTTACCCGGGCATGTGGGGGGCTGTTAATTTCTTCTGCATATGCATTTGCTTTTGAATATCCTAGTCCTTACAGTCTGGTCCCCAAAAGGGAAGAAAAATGAATTGAAGGGGAAGGGAGGGTGCCAATCCTTGAAATTCTCTGAAGTCACCTCAGCCAGGGGGGACGAGGCTTGCAATAGTGTAAGTTGTGCAAAGATGGCTGCGCACCCCTGTGTCAGTACCTACATGATCAGAAGCAACAGCGATCAGATTGAAGATCCCTGATATTTGGAGGGCAGAGTCCTTAGTGCCCACCCTGTTTCCCACCAGCTGCACACAGCTGCTCAGGAACACATACACAGCTGCCTGGCAAGGGGTTTGGGTGAGGGATAAGTACCTGATGCTGAGAGTTGACACTGACTGACCTTAATATGACTATTTACTCTCCAAGCTTTCCTTGAAAGTTTCCAGCCTTCATTAGATTCCAGAGTTCCAAATTACATCAGACAGATCCTGCCAATGTGGGCAGCCAGATTCCTGGTGCCTCCTACTTTTCCCCCTTATAAGAATCTTCTCCCCACTCTGAAGTTACTTTTGATCAGTGGTTGAATATATGAAAGTGAGGTGCTGATTTCAATGTGATTGTGTGTGTGGAGGTAAATGTGAAAAAAACCTTTGCCCCCTTTGCCAAAGGGAGATTGGTAGCCTTTTACAATGCTCTGCCAATAGCCAAACTCCTTACATAATGTGATCAGCACCTTTTCTTTCTCTTTGGGGAATGATTGGACCTAATGTATCATAAAATCTGTCATTGTATACATTATAAAGGTATCTATATGAACAATTTATTATAGAAGAGGAGAAAACATATGCAAAATAAGATCTGTATTTTAATGCTGGCTTATGTGGCTTATAGATCAAAGAGGTGAAGCATTCAACATGGTATTGCTTGGCTATTGAAAAAGTTTGAATGCTTGTTCACATGGGAAAGTTCTGTTTCAAGCTGCAGTTATTTCTTGTCTTTATACATAAAGGACTTATATCTTCTGTCCCCTGAGAACTCATTTTGAAACTGCCTTCCCCAAATCTACATCCCATAGTCAAATTAATAAAACTTTAAAACATGCCTTTTATATCTAAAATCATCTTAGGATTCCCAGACTGTTGCCGGGTAATATCAAAGAGTTTTCATCCTTACTTTATAAAATAAAGATGCTAGAAATAATGAGGTATATTTGGCATTCTGCAGGTTTTTATTTGGTTTAATACGAGTGTGGGAGATGTGCTATCCATCAAGCTTCTAACACAAAAAGACCTGGCAAATAAAAACAAGAGAAACTTGACTTCTACTTAATCAGGACAAGTAGTATTATTCTGCCTCAACACTTATGAACCTTCCATTTTGGTTAAAGGATGCTTCCTTTCACGTTAAAGAGTGGCACAGTGATGGTCAACAAGTTTTTAAAAGAAAGATTCAATTTCTAGGTTTGAAAGAGTCTTCAGCTGGTGGTAATCCTAACATACTCTTTATGGGATAAAAGATGAGATCCTGTAGGTTTTCAGAATCCTCACTGTCCACAATGCATACTGACTTTCATGCTAGTCCCTAACACCTTATAAAATTAAAATGGTCTCTCGGGTGCCTGGATGGCTCAGTCGGCTAAGCGTCCGACTTCGGCTCAGGTCATGATCTCACAGTTCTTGGGTTCGAGCCCCACATCAGGCTCTGTGCTGACAGCTAGCTCAGAGCCTGGAGCCTGTCTTTGGATTCTGTATCTCCCTCTCTCTCTGACCCTCCCCTGCTTGCACTGTCTCTCTCTGACTCTCAAAAATAATTAAAAAACAAAAAAAATTTAAGTTAAAATGGTCTCAATTTTGTTATTACTGGTTGTGATGAGTAAACAGAGCCATTCTACCCGATCATCAACAGGTGGGTTCTGATTTTCTCTCATGCTTGCCTAAAGACCCCTGTGAGAGTCACTGATCTGTAACTGGGTCAGTTGGAAGAAACATGGAAATAGCTTGATTAAAGGGCTCCAACAGGTACATTAACACTTGATACAACAGAAAGGCTCTTGGCTATAGGTGTCCCTGTGGAGGTGATATTGTCAACCGAATGAACATCTCTCAAACTGCTAAGTGATTCAGCCAGGATTTCCAGAACTCACTCACTTTGAAAGATTGCTAACTAACTCAAGATCAAGAGAACAAGGATTAATTTCTTAGACTAAATGAGACAAATTTAATTGTTGTTAATGTTCTATTTTGAATTGGGCATGTGAGAAGCTTCCTTATTTCTCCTTCTTCTGTCTTCAGTGCTTGAGTCAACAGGTCCTGCTTCTAAAAACTTGATCAAACATTCTTTAAATGGGATTTTGTTCAAATTAATCCTTCAGAACTAGAAAAACATATATTAAACAATTCTGAAAATAGGTAAGATAATAAATTATCAGGGAGAGTTAATCATAATCCTGTAAATATAATAACATGTTGATGGGTCTTGTCTACACACGTTCAAACAGTAGTTAAGTAATAGAAAAAAAAATGCCTCGACCAATTCGGGTACTTTCTTTGATCCTAGGTTTTCATGGATAGAATTAGAATCTATCCTCTTTTCTAGTAGAGCACAATTTGAAAAATCACATCTGTATCCATGACCATGCCTTAGATGTCACACTTAAGGGAAATGTGATTTAAGTAGGCGGGACAAGCCCATTAAGAGACAAGCAACTTTCATCGGTGGAATTAATGTTTACAACCTCCTCTCAGGCTTGACTACTGTTATATGGCCCAAGGAGCCCCACCCTTAGGTGGCATGGCCAGGCCACTGAAAAGTTACAGTTCAGAGAGATGGAATAATCCCTGAGTTACAGGGGGTGAAGGTGAAGACTAGGGGAAGTGACTTGGACAGTCCTGGGTCGCTGATCCCAGTAGATGAGCTGAAAGGAAAGAAAATATTTCTGGTGCATCATGTGACCAACATTACAAACCCAGGAAGCTATACCAAAAAACAGAAGTTGACTCTCAAGATTTATTAGCATATAGGTCTATCTCTGATAAGCACACAAAGGAGTCTTTATGAATGAATCCACACTATTTGCTGTACCTATGTCTGTATGCCGGTCACGTAAAGTAAACCATCGAACTGATTGACAGTCACCAATAACAAAACTGCTAAGTAGACATCTGCATCTTAGGAGCAGAACTTCTGCGTCGGGAGATGCCGTGAAGGAGCACCCGTACCACGTTCCACCTCGGTCACGCCCGGGCGCACATCACACGCTCGTCACAGCAGAGAATCAGGAAGACAGGACAAAACCAAAAAATCAACCCGGGGAAACAAATCAAAGAAAGAAAAAGAAATACGGGAGGGTCCTTCTAATCCTAGTCCCAAATAAGGAGTCTTTGAATCGTTTGTTAGCAGTTGCTGACTTCCCGAATCCACTTTATCTCTGAGTTCACAGTACTGACATGTGACAGATGGCATGGTCATCTTGTGAGAACGCCATTGTCCAGCATGAAGTGACCAACCAATAACCTTACAAACCAGGGTAAAATTGTACTTTTAAATTTTATTATTATTACTATTTTTTATTTTAGATAGATACAGAGAGAGTGGAGAAGAGGGGTGGGGGGGAAGGTAGAGAGAGAGAGAGAGAGAGAGAGAGAATCTTAAGCAAGCTCCATGCTCAACATGAATCATGAGGCGGGGCTTCATCCCACAACCTTGAGATCATGACCTTAGCTGAAATCAATAGTCAGATGCTCAAGGGATTGAGCCACCCAGGCTCCCCTGTACTTCTTTATTGTAAGTGTTGGAAGGCTGGCTCTTAGGAAGTCTGGATGCCTTGCAACATTTCTTAAGTAAAAATTCCTTTCTGTTGATGCTTCTGGCTCTACATTTTTCTTTCACAGACTGGAAAATAGTTGTGGCAACACCAGCCCTCTGATCTAATCATGTCAGTCCCTTTCTCCCAGAATGGGACCTGTTCATCTCCACATCTGTCCCTCTGCTTCTGCTGCGTTCGAATAAATATTTAATGAGATGCATTGATTTTCTAAAAAATGAACCTTCTTTTACGGATCTGCCAGTTGCTTTAATCGATTAAAGATTTATCCAAATAGAGAGAGAGGAAAAAAAGGCATAGTAGAACGAGACTAGCTGGAGCCAAGGTATCAGTGGTTGCTGTGGGCAGAAGTTGGGCCAAATTCTAGACGAAACACAAAAATTCCATATTCTTTTTATCTAATAACTATGATGTTAGAAAAGAAGCACAGACTTGTAACACATATAAGGCCCTATTTCACATGCCAGGATTAATAAGCAATTGGTCTGTGAAAATTATTCAAACAATAACTCAGCCCTCTTAATGCAAATAGTATTAAACAAAGCAAAATTTTATAGGTTTATAGTATATGGTGTGCAGTTCTCGCAAGAGTTATTACCTCCTAATAAAAAACCTATTCCACCTGTTTGGAAGACAAAAGGAATTGTGCTTCTTAGTACCTTGAGCTCTTATCCAGAGGATTTCACTGTCTTAGATTTTGAAAAATTGTCATCCTTGTTGAGAAATAAGGTAATGAGTAGAAATATGAACAAGGAGGTGGCTAAGATAAGCATATTTAATTTGTAGAAGAATTGTTCTAAAAATAAAAATGGCAGTTAATTAAAAAATGGCAGGAGGCTTGTTGAAGCACCTTTTGAACTGGAAATAAGTTGATTTTTGAGAAATATTGAAATTGAGTCAAGTAACTGATATGACACATTATAACAGGATTTAAGTAATTTGATTAACTATTAAGCATGATAGCCAAAAAAAAAAAAAATAAATCTCAATCCATTGTCTAATTTTAGCAGAAAGGAGGTAAAGGTGAAAACTTAAACTCACTGATTCTAGCCTTAGGGGAGAAACCTAGGAAGGCTTTTTATTTTTAGGTCAAGATTATTATCCACAAAGACCCAAGAACTCTCCCAGGATGAAAATTTCAGAGATCAGCATTTTCACAAGCCAAGCTGGTAGTTCTCTGAAGGAAGGTAGGCCTCTGACCTGACCCTGGCGCTTTGGGATAACAGTAACACATTGATTAATGCAAGTAATGATGAATTACAACTCTGCAGTCCCTTGTTCTTGCCTTCTCGAATTCATTTGCCCCTCTGCCAAAATAAAAATTAGTCTCAACAAAGGTCACAAAGAGAGAGAATCAGCTACAGGTTTTCTTCATATGTTAGTCTTCATAGATTACATTGTAACTTAACTTTTTCAAGAGAAGTTACATCTATTGTTTCAATTCCTGCTTTGCATCTCCCTGGGGGTATAACCACCCCAGGTGCAATTTACAAAGACAAGTGCAGCCCAAAGATTTTAGATGCTGTGTGTAAGGTTGCAGAGATAACTGTCTCCTGGCTTTGGTCCCTTTCTGTTGAGTCTCCTGTCTCCAAGCTCCCGTCTCTGACCAGCCCTCCTCTCTCCTGGCTCTAAGCTCTCTCCACAGGTATAATCTTCCTTTCTAAAAATGTTTTTTAATTGAGTACAGTCGCCACACAACGCTACATTAGTTTTGGGTGCCCAACAGAGTGACTCATCAGCTCTACATGTTATTGTATATGCACCACACACGCTACACAGGTAAAGTCACAGGCGTAATTTCACCACCTGTGTAACGTTCAGACACATCATTGGAGTTGTGTCTCATTAGCTTATACATGTAACTGATCTTCCCAGTGATAATACACACCAAGAACAAGGAGACATCTAATAACATGTTCACTGATAAATTAATAAACAATTTACATGGGCTCTTTGACTACACAATGTAAGAAGATGCAACAACAGTGCTTGGATGAGAACTGGGCTCATACCCACCCTACTACTTTACCTCCTCTGTGACAGAGCCCAGAAATACCAGTGCCATAGGTCGCTGTGTTCTAGAAGAGGTTTCTCTGTAGCCTAAGTGTGGGAAATGCTGTGCCTGACACTCAGAAATTTGCAACGTATAGTAGCAGCAAAGGAAAGGCTCTCTCAGTCCTTCAGTGAGACAAAATGAAACCACTTGGTGAACTTATCTAGAGTTTCTCAAATCTATCTGAACAAGGCAATCTTGTGCATGCCACCAATTCCTGTCCCAAAGAATTGGGATTCTGAGGGACTCACACTGGGTGGCCCGTTCGTGTTCCTGTTACTATGCCTGTGTATCACCGAGGACTCAGAAATCTTCTGCACCAAAGAAATGCTAATTTCATAACAACTTGATTTAATGTCGATAAAACCAGAACTAAAAGAATTGCTCTAACTATACAAAAGACATGGCCAGAAACAATGTACAGTAATATATCTTAAGTATGGGCTGATTGGAGTGGCTTTCCCTAAGTATGCCTTATACCTAAATGCAACGGTCTTGTTCTGATTTCATACACCCTGTTCCCTCATACTTTGTTCACAGCGGACTTCATCAATCAGATACATAAATGTCACAGAAGGGGCTATAAGTTCTTTGGCTATAATCTATCTTCTTTGTTGACCAATGAGCTGCTTATGGAGGAGGAATTCTCAGTATAGGTTCTCAGAGGAAGTTCATTGATTGAAATTCACTTAGTTAAACTGTTTCCCAAGTTGCTTTCCTTCCTAGTACCAACCAGCCAAGCCAAGTACTGATTTCCAGTAGGCAATTCTAGCTCTAATTTAAATTACTGAGCTGAGCTTTGGATGTGAATGGGTCTTATTTGGCTTTGGGTGATGGGTTCCCCAGGGTCTGACTTTGCTTACAGAAAACGTGGGCATGGATAATCTACCTTCATAGGTGAAATAAGCCTCAGATGATAAGTAACTCAAGGCAGCTTGGGCTGTCTGGATCATCAATCAATCTGTCCCTCTAACACCGATCCTGGGCCCTAAATTAGATGCTACAGCCTGGACTTGTTCCAGATCTTATAAAATTCCTGCCTCCCTTATGCCTGGGAGATAGTCTCCTTCATTAGACACAAGAAGATTCAGAGCAGTCCTTACTAAAAACAGTAATAATATTTATTCGTCTTTTTTAAACACTTTTTCTTAAAAAAAATTCTCATCACCTTGAGAGTGATTTTTAATACTATTAGTTTATAAAACTTGATGTCTAGATCAGAGCTTATCTTTTAGTTTCTGCCTCTGGATTTTGTTTCTCAGAGTAAAGAAATGTGGCGTATTTTGTATTTTTAGTAATAGAATTCCAATTTCAAAAGAAAGAACATCAGAACCCAAAGATACTGACAAATTATTTTAATAAAAATTGGTTTGTGTTTTAGCTACTTCTCTAAATTCCCTAGGTAGGGAAAACATTTCTCTGATGAACTATACAAATATCTTGGGCTCTATAATATAGCCTGTTTCCTTTTATTAATTAATCAAAGCCAACATTTCATATGGAATTGTTGGCATTTTAATGCATTCAGAATTCCAGTGTTCATATTGTAGGCTTCTGTTGTATATGTGAAACTATAACAAAGGATTTATACTTTGATGAGTTTAAACCTTTGGTGAGTGTGGGTCATACCAGAAAAACAATAAATAGGAATAAAAAGGAGGTATGAGATAAAAAATTTAAAAGGACAAAGTAGATATAAAGACAGAAGCAAAAAATGAGTCTAGAAAACCAAAAATGGACCAAATTTTGTTTCTGTGAATCCCATTCAATAAAAAAGAACACAATATTAGATTGGAATCCAACTGATGGCATATTTATAACAAGTGGCACTTAAGACTGCAAATTCTAGGAAAAGAAAAAATCTGGATAGTCCTTTGGCCATTTATTGTTGTGGGATTTCATTTGTAGCCAAGGAGAAAGAAATGACAAACAGAAGAGATTGCACGAAGGTTTAAAGAAGTAGGAAACTATTACACACAGAGTGGAGCCAGGTCAGTGCCCTAAAGCCCTGCTAAGTGGCTGGTGTTGGAGTTTTCTGATCTAAACTGTCACAGTTTTGGGGAACCCTAATTGCCTATTTGTCTTGCGCACCATGGAGCCCAGGCAGGGGAGAGAGGCCATCGGGCATGTTTGTCCGAGAGTGACGGGCTCACAGGCACCCACCCTGTGTCGTCTCACAGTTGTACAGCGGGATGTCAGCCTTCGCCTGGAAGGAATCGGATTTTCCTGGCCATATGCCCTCACTGTAGTGAGGTTTGGTGACGGGGGTCCATTCACTTGATAACGATGAGTTCTTGGCAGTGTCACCTTCTAAAATGGAGACACGAGGTACGTCCTGCAGGCTCCGGCCAGATACTCTGTTGACACTGATTCCACAATATGTAAAAGGATGACCCAAGAGCCTATGTACTTGACCTACAGACAGTTAATTAATTATTATGAATGATTACGCTTGGCACCACCAAATCAAGCCAGAACAATCCAAACCATGCAAATCTAAACCAAGCATCAAGCAGAAGCAACGAGGAGTCTTCCATTATCGAAACACTTTCTATGTATGTCTTGTAATCCGCCAAGAGCAGTCTCAGCTACCTCCTTTTCAAGTCGATAGAAATTTCGAGTATGCTTCCAAGCACGTATGGGCTGTTAGCTTGTCGGAAAGCGTGAAGATCAGCGGCGTCTGTCGGGCCTCACATAATTCCATTAAGCTACACAGAGTTCTCAAGGTGATTACCTTCCCACCAGTGACTGACCACAAAGGTCACATACAGGAGCTCAGTGATGGGTGGGGCTGGAATAAATTGCGATGTTTAAGGAAGAGAAACCATGTTTCCTCTGGTGGCTCTGCAGGCCACAGCAAAGCTGCAGAGGGTTTCGGAACTTCAGGGTGGTGCCCCCACAGGCCATTATTGGTGACATCTGGAGCTCCCTGGAAGTAGAGCTTTTTTTTCTTTCCTTCTCCATTAGTTTTCTGTGATGGCATTAACACATTCCCACAAATGGGGTGGTTTTAAAAATCAGAAATTACTTTTCTCACAGTTTGTGGGGAAGGAAGTCTGAAATCAAGGTGTCAGTGGGAGATGATCCTTCTGGCCTCCTCAAGCTTCTAGTGGTTTCTGGCATTTACAGGCTTATGGCCACATCAGTCTGGTCTCCACCTCTGTCTTCTCCATGTGCCTGTGTTGTGCCCCATTCTGTCTCTTAAAAGGATATTTATCCTTGGATTTAGGGCCCAGCTGGGGAATCCAGGAGGATCTGATCTCAAAAGCCTTAACTTCATGACATCTGCAGAGGCCTTTTTACCAAATAAGGGCACATTCACACTTCCAGGGATTTGAGTGCAGACATCTGTTTTGAGGGCAGCCACCATTCACCTCACTGCACCTTCTTTCCCTCCACCCCGCTCGTCTTTGTTTTTCTTAATGAATGTTCTTTTCCCTTTTCTGTGTTCTCTCCTTTCCTTCTTCTCTTGAGTCAGAGACTCAGGGCTGTCATCCTCACTGGTTTTTACAGTAAAAAAAAAAAAAAAAAAAAAGCAGTGGCTCACCCCTTCCTGTGGTCAAGAGCACATTGGCTGCCTGCTTAGCAGCTGATGGTTCACTTTGGTGTGGAATGGGGGTGAAACCGGGGGGTTGCTACTTATAAGCCTTGGGTCCCACTGCCTCAGAGAGTGGCCTTATTTGGAAATGGGGTCATTGCACATGTCATTAGTTAAGGCCAGGTCACACTGGAGCAAGGTAGATCCCTTATCCCATATAACTGGTGTCCTTATACAAAGGAGAAATTGGACACACACAGAGATTCCCATGTGAAGATGAAGGCAGAGATGAGGTGATGCTTCTATAAGCCGAGGAACGGCCCAGATTGCCGGCAAACCACCAGAGGCTGGGGGAGAGCAGGGAGCAGATTCTCCCTTGCAGATTCAGAAGAAACCAAATCCTTCAGCTTCCAGAACTGCGAGACAAGACATATATATCGTATAATCCACCCAGTTGGTGGCGATTTGTTACAGCAGCCCTAGGTAGTTCAATGGTTGTGTTTGGTCCCAGTTTAGGACAGGGGCTTTCAAGAGACCACACATAACAGTTAGCTGTCTTTTGTTTTATTTGACAAAGATTCTCGCTTCATCATTCTTAGGCAGTCCCATGTAATTTGGCATTCTTCTGTTAGTGCATTCTGGAATCTCCTTGAGTGACATCCCTGGTTTCAAAGTCTCTAAGATTAGTGTTTAAGACAAAATAACGAGAGCAAATCAACATTATTTGAATAGAAATGATGATGCATCAGCACAGAGCATCGGCTGCAATCACTGCTGTTGTACCACTGGATTCTGCTTCATCCTAACCCATTAAAAAGCAAACTCACTTTGCGTTCCCCAGAGTTAACTACCCACAGACCTGGCACTGATGTGTTGGCAAGTTCAAGACTAATTTCTCTAGAATGTTCTGAAGAGCAACATAAAGTTTGTATGTTTTCAGGAGGATAATCTCCAACGCTACTGGGAACAGAAAATGAAGTTTAAAATTCTATCAAAAAAAGTTACTCCTTTTAACAGTCTCCTCATGAATTTGAGGAGGGTTATAATTAGATGGGTTTCATTACTGCTAATACCTCTGCAGTGATCCTCTCAGGGAAGTGAGTGACTGCACAGGATCTCTATCTCCAAAATCAAAGATTACTCACATACGGAACATTGAATGTTTCAGAGAAGGCAGGGCACACCTCTACCGAGGAAGGTAGGGAGTCTAGGAAGGTGATGTCATAGGAAGGGGGCTGGGACATTGCTTCTGAAGGGACACAGGAAATAAGTCCTGTCACGCAAGCTTTAGGTGTATGGAGAAATTGGAAAGCATACATAAATACTGTGACTTTGTTTATTGGGGGGGGGTGTGTCAATACAAACAGAAAAATCAGTTGATTTCCTTGTGTGATAATGTATTATGGGTCTGAATGTGCCTTAAAATATGCAAATAAATCATGTTTTCATCCTAACCAAAGTAAACTGAGAGCACATGTCTGTGTGTGTCACTCTTCTGGGGACCACTTTCGTGGCTCCACTAGTTTAGCAGACAAAACACACGCTCTTTGGGGCCTCTGCCAGGCTTGGGAGCCTCTCTCCTTCGACCAGGCGTCTCTGCTTGTAATTTTATAAATATTGTACATAAGTTTGTCGGGGTTTAATTCCCATTGTCTTTGCTTCCTGCGTTGTTTTCTCCTTTGTCTAGGTAACTCTGATTTCTCCAGGCTCAGTTCCGGGGTCTTGTCACTTAGGAAAGAATTTCTGTTTCCCCTTCTCCAGAAGCTGCTTTAGCTGCCCCTTCCCAACCCTAACTCCATGCCTGTCTCTAGTGAGTAAAAGGGTCTGTTGACCTAAAGCAACCTCCTTGAGGCCAGGGATCTGGGTACTTATCATGGAGTGAGCACTTAGCACTTGGGATTGGCCTGGATCAAGGTAGGTGTTCCACAAACACTACACTAAACAACGCATAATCCGATCTCTACATGTGAAAAGTAGCCATGAACAAACAAACCAGAACCCCATCCAACCTCGCCAGACCCAAAGCACCACAGACACCAGTCACCTCAACACAGTATTTAAAACGGAATCATAAGCTGTTCCCCTTCATAAGTGAAGGTAGGTGCCTGTTTTATTTTCACCATAAAAATCTTGCATGCATGTATTTGTTAGTCGTGTGTTTAGTTGCACAGGAAAACAAAAAGATCTTTTCAGAGTGAGAGAAAGAGTTTGGAGAGAACTGGTCACAGAGTGTTTCTGGTCTATTCTCTCACGGTGCAATCATCCATCCCAGGATGCACATCTTCCATGTGTGAGCTGCTGGAACTCCCTGATGCTGCACAGTTTCTGTGATGGGCCAACAGAGAGAGGAAGATGTGGAGACTCAAGCATGTACGAGGGGACACAACATGATCATTTGTAGGGGTCCCCCTGTGCCATTTCCAGCTAATGTCACCTGGTCCACCAAGAGCCGTGCTTTGATGGGTTTTCTAGTTGGGGTGGTTTTCAGAATTATCAAAGAAAAGTAGGAAAGGATAATGCTATTGGGGAGAGATGGGGATTTTCAGGTTTCCAGGTATTCTAGGGAGGTGGCTGTACAAGATCTGAAACAGGTTTCCTCAAGTTGGGCACCATTGATATTTTGTGTGCATCCTGCTTTGCTACGAGGGCTGTGGGCTCTCCGGTACGTTGTAGGATGGTTGGCAGCATCCCTAGTCTCTGCTCAGTAGATGCTTCTGGCAAACCCTCTATACCAAGAAAAACTATCTCCAGATATTGCCAACTATGCCTCCAGGGGGGTTGGGCAAAGTTGCACCTCATTGAGAGTCATTGTTCTAGAGATTCATGGCAGGTGTCTTCGTCATCTTGGGCTGCTATAACAAAGTCCTATAGACTGGGTGGCTCAAACAATAGACAGTAGACATTTGCCTCTCAAAGGTCGGAAGATGGAAACTTCCAAGATCAAGATGCTAGCAGATTAGGTTCTTGGTATTCCAGGCTTACGGACGGCATTTTCTTGGGTGTGCTCACATGGCTGTTTCTCAGTGCACGTGTGTCTTATGAAAGGGCTCTAATCCCATGATAACGGTCTCAACCTCATAACCTCCTCTAAACATAATCACCTCCCAAAGTTTCCAACTACAAATACTATCACACTGGGGGCTAGGACTTCACCATATGAGTTTTGGGGGGACACGAACATTTACACCAGGTAACTGCTGGAAATAGGTGGAGGTGAGTCACTTTCTGAAAGTCATGGGACAATTGTATTAAGTGGCTGAAAGGAAGATGCTTTTTGCTGAAGTCTCCTGATGTCTATTCTGTACTTCCCACCTTGCCTCAATAACCTCATAAGGCCCTGAAACTTCATGCATCATGGGCTTTGGGGAGGCTCTTGTGTGATTAGAGGGGCAGACGAGGGATGGGATTTGGTGTAGCTAACATAATACAAATTCTTGTCAAATTTCCCCTCACTTGTCTGCAGAGTACAATAGTGGGAAGGTGCATGCCACAGAAAAAGAAATGTCTCAATGTGCATTGGTATGGATGGTGTACTAACTTTCAACCTGAGAAATGAAAATGTAAGAGTTGACAAAGGTGTTATGATAACTCCCTTGCTCACCAGAGGAGAGGAAATAGCATCCTCCCCAAGGAGACCCTGGGGAGCCCTTGACTTTATATCACTCATAACACATACTTAACCATCTACCAATGCACTGTAGGTATATGTGTCTATCCCCTATTTATGAGGCTTCCCCAATTTCTTTCAAGTCTAGAAATAGTTTCCGTCCTCCTGACACCCAAGCCAGTCCCTTGTGCTTGGTATGTAGTCAATAAATAACTCGTTTCAATACCACTTGTACCAAAGAAACATAAAGAGTGGCTTTTCCTTAAGGAGGAAATAGTTCATCATCGATATCTTAGTAGTTAGTCACTCCAATTAAATACTAAATTTGTAAGGCACAAGCAATGTTATTGTCCTAGTGAAATACATACTGTTTCTCTTGTGTGGCTACAAACAATGGTTAACAGAGAAAAATGCAGATATTTCTAGTGCCAGACTCATAACATGGACCAAAAAGTGTTCAGTGAAAGAGTCTATCAAGTTGAATAAAGCAGCATTTCAATGAGCTATTCTTAGCAACTTGTTATTTATATTTAAATGGTTTAGACTATAGAATTCTGTCTGTATTTTCTAGCCTGTCGAATTTTAACTCAATGCTCTTTCCTTTTCCCTATCACTCTCTGATATATTTCCTTCCTCTTTGAAACCATGTTCTTTCTCCACCTAGGTCTGCTGGTCCTTAGACTTTTAAACCAAGAGTTCAGAAACACTTCCCCACAGGAAACACATTCAGAGGTATCCACCAATTCAGGCTCATCAATGCAAACCAGATCCAGGGAAACACTGAGTTATGTTAATCTCTCCCATCGACTAACTCCCTGGTTCTTATATTTCCACAGTGCCTTTTATAATTAGTACCCACTCCTACGGACTGGCCTGTATACTACGTATCTGATGGAGAAAAACCTAGAATAGATTACCGATTCCAAATAACCTGGCTGTGTTTAATTTTATTACAACTGTAACTAAAAACTCTTTACAAGAAAGTGTATTTTAGAATCTGAGCTCTGTTACATGATAACTTTCACATATATTGCCAGGGAGAGACTGAATTCACATATATTGTGTCAGAGAGACTGAATATATGAACGGACAATGGCCAGACTGTGTACAAAAATAGAACTTTGATCCACAACCTGCAGCAGCCTGCCCAGGAAGCCAGCCCTTTATCTTGAGTAAACCCAAGAAGCCAGCTGGCTGTAAGTCAGACTTGCAGGGAGCCAGACCGCTATCACCAGTGACAATCTAGGAAGCTGAACAGTAAATTCCATAACAATTAGCCCCGATGGCCAGTACCTGATATTAACTAGCAGCCTCCTTGACTTGGGGATCAACTCTGGACCAGTTAGAGAAAGCCAAATACGCACTCCTAACACAGAGAATGCCCTAATTCTCGTCAGTCCTTCCACCGCCAAAGGCCAACAGCCAATCAGAGCACATCTGAATCCTTCCCTTTTCTCTACTCTGAAGCCTTCCATTCTGCTGCCTGCCTTTGAGTATCTGCCAAATACAAGTAAGGGATGGTGGCTTCCCTTGCTACAGGAGGCTCAGAATAGACAGCCTTTGCTTTTTCCATTTGCTTGCTCTTTGTTTATTTCCACACCTCCCTGTCCCTGCTGCTGCCGCCTGCACACAGATGTGTGAATTCTTACATAAATTGTCTAAATTGGCTGCTTGCTTTCCTTCCCAAAGGTCTCAAGGAGGCTCTTAATTAAAAATGCTTCCATCTCTAGGATGGAGGACAATGCCTGTCCAGTGGCTAAAAGCACCAGTGGACACCCGTGAAGAGCAGAATACGCAGAGAGAGAGAGAGAAAAGCTCATTGAACTTTAAGAGAATTCTGGATGAGGGGCAAGGAGTCAGCCATGCTGCCACTTGGCCAGGGGAAATGAGCAGGTGAAAAATGGAGGTGGGACGTCCTAGTTAATTTTACTAACTGTAACTAAAACAGTAGTTACAGACAGGTAAGATGAATTCACAAGAACCCAGGTAGACAGGAGCTTTAACTGCATTCTGAGCCACTGATTGAATCTGTGCATTTGGAACTTCTTTTGGCACGCCTAATTCTAGTAGAAAGGAGGCAAGAGAGAGAAAAATAGAGATATCTGACATCGATAAATAATTTTGGAGGATATATGAAAATGTTCTAATAACTGGGAAATCAGAATTGCTAAAAATTCTCTTTATGAGAACTGAGACATTGCTCCCTGTTTTGTTTTTTTTTTTTGTTTTTTTTTTTCAGAAATAGACTTTTGGGAACCTGAGTGGCTCAGCTGGATGAGCATTCAACTTCTGCTCAAGTCATGATTCCATGGTTTGTGAGTTCAAGCCCCATATCAGGCTCTGCATTCTCAGCTCAGAGCCCACTTCGGATCCTCTGTCTCCCCCTCTCTCTGCCTCTCCCTCACTCACTCTCCTGCTCTCCCTCCCCTTCTCTCTCTCTCTCAAAAATAAACATTAAAGAAATAGAGTTTTTAAAGCTATAGATGTTGTAACATCTCGTCTTCACGAATTTAAAGCATAAATACCAACCGTTTGTTCATTCAACAAATATTTATTGATAGTCTGAGATTTTGTTGATCTTGGACTTATTCAAAAGGTAAGCAGGAATGCCATGATGAGACTATGTCCCTCCAAAATGGGGAATAAACTTAAAAATAAATTTCACTGAAGAATACTCCATTTTCTCTATTGTTTCTTCAGAACTTAAAGCTGTTGATTGACTAAGCAATGTCGCGCACTGTGTTTATCTTCTGTGAACTCCAATAGCACTCAAAGTGTGCACTGTTATCTGAACATCTGTGGATAAACAGGTGTGGTTTGAAATGGGCTGAAATGGGGCTCCAGCTGAGTGGCCCACACCCTGAGAACAGAGATCCCCTGTCATACTCGTCACGTTAATTCAGGATGGAGTAATTGTAGGTAGAGAGGTGGGGACCCCGGAGCCTAAATGCTGTTAAAGTTAAATGCAAATGAATTTGGGCCTTCGTAGCTTTGTATTATGCGTGCCTTTATTTGTTCTCTGCCATCTGCCTGCCTATCCATTACGAAACAGAGCAATTCTCAAGAGGCATGTCTCCTTTCAGGCCACAGGGAACTGTAATCCTCTCCCCAAAACTCCCCCCCTCCCTGCCCCCACCTACACACAGATTGGACAAAGGGGAGACAAGCACAGCCTACTGTCTTCATTAACATCACTTGACTATCTCACTGTCCTCATGAACAGCACTTACCATTCATTCTAAGAGGTTCTTGTCCATGTAAATAACTTGGTTGTTCAATATGAAGACTTGTGGAAAGACCCATCAAGTCTTCAACTGAAAGCCTCAACAGAGGTCTTCTTGCCGTCACTCTTTGAATCCCAGGTTCTACCTGCCAGAAAGTCTTGGCACCTTACACCAAACTTCAGATTCTTAACAAAATCTGATGTTACCTCACCCCTCTAAGATCCTGGCAAAGCTCCACTGAGTGATGTCATCTCTCACAGTGTGGAAGAAACTCTGCTTTGTTTTAGCAAAAGGCTGTGCAGATGATACTTGGGGAGCCAGTATTACACACCTTTGAGGACAATTTTTTTCTACGGAAATATCAGCAGGTAAGGGACTTTGGGGCAAACAAGACTTTTGTGCTTGCCATTCATTAGATGTGCCAGAAAAATTACTGTGTAACACATAAGGTTTGTATATTTTCATTAAGGAGGCATTATTTTGGGTCTGTCCTCACACTGCCTTTTCCCTTTTATTGATTTTTTATCTTCTTAGAATAAAGAAGACTCACACAGGGTACCAGCTAGTCCAGTTTTAAATTTAATCAGCCTCTCTTAAAGATACGGCTTCATGTAGGCAGGTTACTCAAAAGTTTCAAAAGAGAAATCAGAACAAGAAGATGATAGACTTGATTTGCTATAAACTCACTGCTGGGCCACCTGATCTTAGATGACTAATCAATTTGATCTCATTTGAAGCTTAACTAAAAGTGCTTTTCTTTCTTCTTTTCTAATAATTTCTTTCCAGGCTTTGATGTTTTTGTAAGTGGAGGCAAGCTTATCAGAGAAGTTCCAGAGGGGTGAAAAAAAAAAGCTTAAATGGTGCCATGAGTGAAATAGATGAATTTCAATGTCTGGAAGGAGAGGCTGAGCTCTTTGGTATAAAGCAAAGCATATTTAATACCAAAGAAAGAATTCAACTACACTGGATAATACACTCAGATCCTTCCTCAGAATCCTCATCTCAAAGGATTTGCCTAAAAATCTACTTTTTACCTGAGACGCTTCATGGTTCACTGAAGACACCATGAGATGGCTCTTCTCTTGTGCACCATTTAGACAGCGCAGCATTAATGATGTATCAGAGACAGACACGGTTACCTAGCAAGACTGAGCCTTTTGACAAGTGTACAGGTACCAGGTCACAGAATGTATTTGATCTTCTATTTTGGGTGTACATTTCTGGATTTGTTTCAAGCAAGCTTGTTTGGGTAATTAAAGCCTGGAGTTCTTGGCAGTTTCTTCCTCTTAAAATTAAGGAGTAACCGAGCAGGCTCCCCCCATTTTTTTAAACTTCAAAGTCTGCACATGTGTAGGAGAATATAATTACACATCCTTGGGATTCCAGCTCCTTGTGTCATTTGCAGAGAGCTCATTATTGTCATCGCTTTCTCTCACTATTCTGTAATTTACCAGGGGGCTCCCTGGAAGAATAGAGATATGATGCAAAGATATAAAATTTTGATGAAAGGAGTACATTTCTTATTGGGAAAATTAACCGTCTGTGTAAACAAAGATTTGTGCTATAATAAAATGAAAAAGGTGCTTTGGAAAAATGGCGTCATCACCATAAGCTGTGCAATAACTTCAGACTTTAAGTTTTTCTTCTCTTTCTCACAGAACAGAGGCACTGAATAAACTTTCCTTGGGACCTTCACCCAACCAAAAGAAATCAATGAGTAACTACTACTAGAACTAGTATTAGTTAGTTCTGCTAAGATGGCAGCGAGGCGCAGGAGGAATGACCGTGGTGAGGGCTGCCATGTTCCCAGTATTGTTCTAAGCACTCCATAGGTCTTCATTTATTTGTCAGGACAGCCAGATCAGGTCAAAACTATCATTTTCTCCATTTCAAACAAGAAGAAACAAAGGCACCGGCACACAATCTGCCCAAGGGATTCAAGCTAGAAAACATATGCCATGACTGGTCCTTAAGCCGGAAATAAAAGATTAGCAAAGGGAAAAGACACCTTTCAAAAGGGAGGGGGTAAGAGACACACTTTCCTCTTATTACTTTCCTTGAGTCCCTGCGAACCCCACCTCATGACTGGGAACCCCTTGCATCGCCCCTCTGCCCCCGACCCTGCAGCCTGTCCCAATCCTTACCTCTCGCCCCACACATCATCTCTAGCTTGTCCTCAAAAAAAGTCCTTGCTTTTTGGCTGCCACTGCTTTAAGTGAAGCATTAGAGCACTTCTTGTGTTAAAGTTGAAGTCTTGCTAGATGGGACAGTTGACATAATCTAACACTTTCTGGATGACTCATTGTTTTCAATGGGGGCGTCATTGGCTTTTCTGCTTTATAATCATATTCTTATCATGAGTTTTTGCCCCACACGAAGTAGTCCTAGACTCTTCTCTGTTAATATGAATAGGAAGAGCAGTTACATTTTCAGCCTCCAATATTTCCTGTCTGTTTCTAGTTTCTCACTTTTAGCATACTCTCTAATGTTAAATAGCAGACCAAGAGCCTTGATGTGCTTCCTTAGAAAAGTGCCTGGGCTCCATGACAGCTATTTGCCTGCTTAAGGTTCAGTGGTGTGAAGGGTCCTATTTTCTACCTGTCGCGTGAATGCTTCCTTGAGGTCTGGCAAGACCTAAATCATTTCTTTTATACCACAGGCTGGACTGAGGAATGAAAAGTGTAAAAAGGTTGGGAAAATGGGGTTAAGGACATTGGAAGTGTAGCCATAAGTAAGGCTGAACAGATACTCCCAAGATCTTGAAGGGACCCAACAGAATGACATAAAGATTACTTTAAACTGGAGACATCTGAAATACATGGATATAGAAAGAAGCCTTTTCTGAGCTACCCTTATCTGACTAAAGGCAGAGCTTTCTAAAAAGGAAGACGCCATAAATCCTCTTTCTGGGAACCTTTCAGCCAAGAAGGAGCTTGACTTTTAGCACCGGGATGAGGAATTGCATAAATAAACTTTATGGAATCCACCATACCCTCCATTTGTGTCCCTAGAAGCACTGTTCTCCCCCACTCTCCCTGTGAACCAGATCTCCTAGCTGTTCAGTGAGCTTCCCACATGCACGTGAATAAACTTTTGTCTTTTCTCCTGTTAGCTTGTCTATTGTCAATTCACTGGCCACCACTCCTGCCTCCCCCACCTCCATTACTATTGGGACCCAAGTTGACAGACAAAGTTTTCCTCTTGACCGTCTGAAGCCAGGAGCTGGGCATGCATGGCTCAAAGTGGCTGGCACTGGGTGGTTGTAGAGTTAAGCTGTGCTTGGTGGTACCACACCAGGCGGTCTTTGGCTTTAGAGATAGAAAACACATGAAGGGAAAAGCAAAGGAGAAACTGGCCTGTCGCTGCTGGCCTCCATGTTGTCACTGTTGACCTCCATGTGAGGTTGTGGTGGACAGTGATGTGGGACAGGAAGCGCAGTGGGGGGTTGGTATGCCACAAGCCAAGTGGCCAGACAGGCTTGCTCGTGGTGGAATATCTGTGTGTGGTGAAGAAAGGGAGTGGACCTGCAGTGCTATGTTGGTTTGGGCACGTTTCCTGGCTGTGGAGAGAAGTAGGCTCTGTGGTCACAGCCGCATGGGGGGTGGGGTCTTAGATGCCCACACCTGGAAGGACCAAGTTGCATGCTGGGACTCTGGGCAGCAGAGGGGAGACATGGGGGGTCTCCCACTATGTTTGAATGAAAACAAGATGTGTGAACAATGGCTTTCATTTCTCAGAACAAGTCCTTCATATCTCAATACTATCAGTGAGCCTTCTTTCAAGAATCTAAATAAATACCTGTTACTGAATCCCAGCACCCAGCACGATGCCTTGAATATGGTGATCACTCAGTTAATGTTCACGGAGTGAATTAACTTACAGTATTACTAAAGAAATGCTGACAAATGAGATATCGAATAAATAAATTTAAGTAAATCCAGGCAAAACTTTAGTTTTATTCCTATGTTTAGTGTATAATATGCAATCTAATATAGTTCACATATTATTTCAAAATGACATCATTTCCCTTCCAAATTTCATCATCATCATCATCATCATCATCATCATCGTTATTATTTAAGTTTATTTATTTATTTTGAGAGAGAGAGAGCATGGGGGAGGGGCAGAGGGAGAGGGAGAGAGAGAATCCCAAGCAGGCTTCACACTGTCTGCACAAAGCCCAATGCAGGGCTCAAACTCAGGAACCGTGAGATCATGACCTAAGCTGAAGTCAAGAGTCAGACACTTAACTGGCTGAGCCATCCAGGTGCTCCTATTATTGTTACTTTTTAATGTTTATTTATTTTAGAGAGAGAGACAGAGAGAGTGAGCATGAGCAGGGGAGGGGCGGAGAGAGCAGGGGACAGAAGATCCGAAGTGGGCTCTGCCCTGACAGCAGAGAACGGGATGCGGGGCTCAAACCCACAAACTGTGAGAACATGACCTGAGTTGAAGTCAGATACTCAACTGACTGAGCCACCCAGGTGCCCCAGGTGTGTGTATTTTAAATTCATGGGTTCATTGTACAATCTTAATGGTACTTGCCTTGAGTCTTTTTAAGGTGCTAATACTCTCTGTAAATAACAATTCAGAGCTCAGTAAGAAGTAGCCCAGTAAGAGTGAAAAGGGCAGTACGTGTTCATAAGAAGAAATGGCTGACCTGGTAAGAATTAGCACAATACAATATATATGATGGTCAACGTGGATTGGGTATGAACACTGCCTGCAGAGCTCAGAAGACAGAGATCTGTTCAGGCTCCGTGCCAGAGACTCAGATCCAAGGGCTTTGGGGTCAGGTCAGGATGTGCATCATTCTGAATTTTCTGAAGGTAATTTCATGCTGAACATTTTCCACTTAATCTCTATGTGTGGAATCCCTGCCTTGTGTTATATTGCTGTGACATAGGTCTATTTATATAATAATGCCTGTCCTTTAATCTGCATTCTAAAGAATTGCTTGCCATCGTCACCATCCTTCTTCCAGCTCATGGCTCTATGTACAGGATGGCTGTCCCAAGGCTGACATCTTGGGCTACCAGAACCAGAGTCTTCACTGATGGGGCAGCCAGAACACTAGAGGAAGCAGGAAGCTTGCAGGGGGAATACTGATTGTTTAATGGGCGGGATTGCGTGGATCGTCAATACTACGGATCTGGGTCTCGGTAGTGAGTGAAAAAACACGAACAATCTTTTGGGAATATGAAGTCAGAACCACTGTGATTTTCCAATCCCCAAGAGTCACATACATCTCTAAAAATGTCTTGGGCCAAAAGTCACATTGCTTATAATAACTCTGGTCTCATACAAAGATCCAGTTACATATGAGATTAAGAAAATCATTCACCCATTGCCAACCGAAATTCAAATAAATGGGAAAAAAGCACTCAGGTTATAAGAAAAAGTATCACAGAAGCTGTCTATATCCAATATCTGTATCTACACCTGCGTGTATATATATCCACATCCAGCAATAGAAATAAAATGGTAATTTTGTGGTGCCTTAACTCAAATTGAAAAAGAAGGAAGCAAAGTATTTTTTCCTGCAAAATAAGGCGAGTTTGAGTACAAATGTCTCTAATGGTCCTCTATCAATTAGATTTGTATCTTGTGGAGGCATTTGCCTCACCACAGGCTATTGTCACTTGTAAATGTTTGACAAAGTTTCCTGCCAAGACCTGCACACAGCTGAAAAATGGAAGATAAGTTGACTACCACAGCATTTGTAAGAGTGGTGTCAAGGGAGGGTGGCTAGCTCTGCTGCATTTATAAATATACTAGTGGCATTTCCGTTAGAATATATTCCTCAGAAAAATAACTTACAGGCCCTCTGAAACCCAAACAAGATGGAATGGCTGGGTCTGCTGTCCCGTTCACAGGGATTCATCCATTCCCAGAAGCATTATAATAAGGGATGACTCCACACACACACAAATTACTAGAAAGATGAAAATGTCAGTAGTAAAATACGACTGTGTGGAATAATGAGCCTTAGGAAATAAAAGTAAAACAAATAATACCCAATAAGAGAGTCTAGACCAGTGGATGGAAATCTAGAGTGCTCATCAGTCAGAACTGGTTGACCCTCTCTCCACCCCCACCCCTATATTTTTCCCTGGGGTAGATGAACAGGCATGATTGCCTCTCCTGCGGTATAGGAATAAGTGGCTATTCACTGTACTTCCGCAAGTCACACACACCTAAAAGTACTTTACAATATGATCTAGAGATAATTCTAAAATTGTTTGAACATATGTGGTTTTATATTTTCCAGTTGCGCTCATGCAAAGAAAGAACATTATCTCTTGTCTGCTTTATTCAAAGAGGAAAGAAGAAGAAGAAGAAAATTATGTAAGAAACCTATCTTTGGTTAATGAGCCAAGAAATGCTTGTCTACCTGTGGCTAGGCACTTTATTTTAAGATGAGATTTCCTGTAGCTGTTTCTGTATTTAGAGAATTAAAATAATTGGACCATGACTTTAAATATCTTGTTTTTTCCACTGATGATGCACCAATTAATGTTATCAATCCTGAGCTTCAGACATATATTCCCAATTCCCTACCAGGCATCTCCCTTCCACGTCTAAGAGACATTTCAAACTTTCAGTCCAAAACCAAACTCCTACCAACTGATCTCTTCTGCTCTTTCCCTATTTATTATTATTCCTATTTTGTGCTCCACCCGTCAACAATTCCTACTGGTTCTGCCTTGAAAATTTCTTTCCCCACCCCGCTGCTATGCTGTGCAGCGTATGATCTCTTTTCCAGACTACCCAAATCAAACCTTCACTGGCCTTCCTGAGTTCCTGCAGCCTAGTCTGCAACCGGCAGCCAGAGAGGGCTTTAAGGAATGCAGATTCCTAAAGATCCTTCAGAGTCTTTATCCTGGCTTAGAGGGATTTCACACTCACCAGCCTCTCTGACCTTTCCTGCATCATTTGCCAGTTGCAACAACATTGACCTTACCACTGTTTCTTCTGCATGCCAAGCTCCCCTCCTGCACCAGGGTTTTGGCTGTCGCTGGTCCTTTTGCCCAGAAAGCTCTTTCTCCAGATGGCTTAATGGCTGGCTTTGGTCCATCACTCAGGAGTTGCTCAGATGTGACCCCCCGTAGAGGTCATTCTGAACACCACATTCAACATTCTCCTCTCTACCTCACATCCCAATCCCTTAGACTAGTTTATTCACATTCCAGAGCAGAAGGTAAATATTGTTTGCTTCATTTTGAAACTGTTTCCACCCCTAGACCACAAAAGCCAGGAAGCTTGACTTTGATGCTCTTTTGTGACTGGCACATAGTAGGCATTCAACAAGGCATTCATTCATTGCTTAAATGAATGAATAAGGAGATAAATTAATTCTACGCTTGGAAGTCAATACACAAGGAGAAAATTATGCTAACCTCTGGAAATAGCCAGCTATTTCTTTTTTTCAATATCTTGGCAACTGTATTAAACAATCACATTAGATTTTGATGGTATGGGAACTGAATTGTGAAGCTTTTGGCCTGAAAGCTGGGCTTCTTTACATTAATTAGTCCCCAGGAAGTTTTAAATACTCTACTCATTGTCCCAATAATGATACCTTATATGTAGATAAGAAATTATGATCTAGCATAAAATTCGTAGTGTAGTCTTAATTAGCTTCAAATGTAATCCTTAAATCTTGCCTGGTGTTTCTCACCATGCGTTGGCTGCTCTTCTCAATGTGGTAAGCTCCCTCTGGGGAACTTCGGCTCAAAACTGGCCTGTGTAGAAATGCCTTGTGGAAACACAGCTCATCCGTCAAGAATGGATCAACCCTTGGTCACATGGGAACAATGTGAAGGTCAGAGCTAGAGTCCATCAGGGCTCAGGTTCCCCCGGGGTACTGGTCTCCAAACTGGGCACCGTGTGCCCTGTGGTTTCATGAAGACTTGCCAAGGGGATGTGCTGTTTGGAGTTTTCAAGGAACTCATTGTCAGCTCCCTGCCTTCTTACGCACTCTCACCAAACCGATCTGCTGGAAAGCACCCCCATGCACACGTTCATAGCCTCCTTTCTCTCAATGAACAAAACCAAGTCAAGTCCCTCCCTATGCCAGAATGGCCAACATTTCCAGAGTCCAAATCAAGGGGCTTAGCAAAGTGTTAGTGTCTGATTTGAGAAGGAAACAAGTCTAATGATGGGCAGTTCATCTTTGTTCCAATTCCTTACTGTGTGCAACATTGAAGGAAAACTTAATCAAGTTGTCATTTGATAGATGATTAAAATTAGGGGCACCTGGGGGCCTCAGTCAGTTAAGCATCTGACTCTTGATTTCAGCTCAGGTCATGATCTCACAGTTTGTGATTTCGAGCCTTATACTGGGTTCTCTGTTGTCATTGCAGAGCCTGTTTCAGATCCTGTCTCCTTCTCTCTCTCCCTCAAAAATAAATAAACATTAAACAATAACCTCTGATGATGGAACCCAATGAGATTTTTGAAATAAAATGAGTAAGAAGGTCAAAGAATCAAGTGATATTGCTATAAAGAAAGATCTTCTATTCCCTCCACCTTTTAGATGTGAGTGATGTTTCTCTGTATTTAAGTCTATAAAAATTTGAGAAATGATTGATAGTGAACCCTGTTCATTCAAGCAATAATATTCTTTTTTGCTTCTTGGAATTGATTGGGATAAAAGGGCTCATTCATCTAAGGAATAAATTTCCAATATGATTTTGCTTTTTACATTTAAAGGTTTTAATCAAGATTTATTAAACATGTTATTTTGATCAATTGTACCCTGCTACTAACTATAGTAACAACTTAATCCATAAGATGATTTTAACTTAAAACCTAATACCATAAAAATATAAAAAAAATACATTTTAATTTGCTGAAAGAATGATCAATGAGACTTTTAAGCATAAAATACATCAATCAGGGTAAAATTCCTAAGGAATGCATAATGATCACATGTTTAAAGAGTAAAGGAATTATGTATAAGTTCTAACATTAATGAGAAACCTACTCATATATTATTAAAAAGGATAATGGTAGACATTGAACTACTATGGTATTCAGATTTCTCAGCTATATTTAAAATAGGGATGTGTCAATTTCCTAAAATTTTTTTTAATGTTTATTCATTTTTGAGAGATGGAGAGAGAGAGAGCATGAGTGGGGAGGGGCAGAGAGAGAGGGAGACACAGAATCCAAAGCAGGCTTCAGGCTCTGAGCTGTCAGTACAGAGCCCAACGCAGGGCTCAAACCCATGACCTGCGAGATCATGACCTGAGCCGAAGTTGGACGCTTAACTGACTGAGCCACCCAGGCGCCCCAGGATGTGTTGATTTCATTTTTAAAAATATCACACAAAAAGCCATATCCTTGGCAACAATTTAAATTTAAAAGTGTGAGGGGGATAAATAGTTGTCCAAACGTCTTTTAGAAAGTTCGCAAGCAAAAATAAATAACAGACCCCTGGCTCTTACTAATTCTAGCAATGATTCAAAATCCTTGATTCTATCAACAAACTGACAGAAACCCCTTCCAGGCCCTATGTGGTGAACACTCCTGTTAAGGAGATTACCAGGAATTTGTAAATATCTTTTCTCATTCCATCAGTTGCCTTTTAGTTTTGTTGATTGTTTGCTTTGCTGTGCAGAGGCTTTTTATCTAGACCAGGTCTCAATTGTTAATTTTTGCTTTTATTTCCCTTGCCTCAGGAGACATGTCAGGTAAGAATTGGGTGTGGCCCATTGGAATGGCTGAAATTAACAACTGAGGAAACAATAGATGTTGGCAAGGATGTGGATAAAGGGGAACCCTATTGCAATATTAGTGGGAATGTAAACCGGTATAGCCCTTCTGAAAAACGGCATAGAGATTCCTCCAAAAATTAAAAATAGAACTACCTTATGACCCAGAAATTGCACTACTAGGTATTTACCCAAAGAATACAAAATGCTAATTTGAAGGGGCACATGCACCCCGATGTTTATAGCAGTGCCATCAGCAATAACCAAATTATGGAAAGTGCCCAAACGCCCATCAACTAAGGAACAGAGTAAGAAGATGTGATGCATGTATATGTATAATGGGATACTACTTGGTGATGAAAAAACCCGAAATCTTGCCATTTGCAACAACGTGGATGGAACTCGAGGGTATTATGCTAAGCGAAATAAGTCAATCAGAGAAAGGCGGATATCATACGATTTCACTCACATGTGGAATTTGAGTAACTTAACAGATGAATATAGTGGAAGGGGAGGAAAAATAAGATAAAAACAGAGAGGGAGGCAAAACATAAGAGACTCGTAAATACAGAGAACAAACTGAGGGTTAATTAAGGGGGTGGGGTACATGGGTGATGGCCACCGATGAGGGCACTTGTTGGGATGAACACTGGGTGTTATATGTAAGTGATGAATCACAGGAATCTACTCCTGAAGCCAAGACTACACTAAATATTAACTAGCTTGAGAATTAAAAAAAAAAAAAGAAAAGAAAAGAAAGAGAAAGAGAAAGACTACAAGACAGGGTGGGGCAATGCCCTTGGCAGTGGGAGTAGGAAATAGTAAAATGACTTCAGAACTTTAGGGGAACTATTAATAAATATATAGTCTTTTATACCTCAAGAAAATTAAATGAATAAGTAAATACCAGTGAATACCTTTGGCAGAAAAAAAGAGTCTTAAATTTTCCTTCCTCAATTCAACAACAAAATACACTTCCTTTACTAACCTAATGAAATCAATGACTGACGGACTGTCCCCAACAGCCTTATAATGGTTTCCTTTGGGCCATGACAATTAGGCTTGAGAGAATGAAGATGAATTTTTGATTTTAATAATTTTTTAAATTTCCAACTTTAAGAGTTAAATAAACTCTCACATACTCTTTGCTAAAAAGAAAGAGACAGAGAGGGAGAGTGGGAAATTGAAAGAGAGGACAGAGAGGGAGAGGGAGAGACAGAGAGAGAGGGAGACAGAGAGGGAGGAACAGAAAGAGGGGTGGGGGGTGGGGAGAGGGAGAGAGAGAACTTCAGGGAATATCAGGGAAAAGAGGAATGGAGTTCTTCCTCAGTCTTTTATTGGAAGCCTAAGAGGAAGGCAGGTCCCATTTCATTCCCTTTCCATCCTCCAAGTAAAGATACCAGGTAGCCTCAGCCCAGTGATGGGGCTAATTTTATGCACATATTTGAACCCTCCCTTTCCATGTTCCAAATAAAGAATCTGACAGGTCTCTGAAATGGGGGGTGGGGGAGTGGAGAAAGACTGAGCAAAGACGAGATAACAGATGTAATCTGTGAAAGGTCCTGAGCCTGGAGATTTCCAAACAACGAGGAGGCCGGCTCCCACCATCCCTGGGCAGCCAGCTATGGAAAGATAAGAGACAGCGTGACAGGAAGCGTGAAGTCACCGGAAGCTGTGCCCGGAAGATGGGCAGGTCCAGTCCACGCACCTCTCCTTCTTTCCCCACTTTTCCGCTCTCATCAGCAGGAGAATCCAGAGCGTCACTCTGCTCTCCCAGAGGACGGGACTGCAGCTGACCGGACCCCACCCCAGGCCTGGGAGCACCCGGCTTTGTCTCCTCTGGGAGTTAAAATCCCCTACCGAAGCAACACAGAAATGCAGTATCCATTTCAAAAAGTTCAGCAGGATATTTAGAGAAAAATAATGAATTCATCAGATTTATAGTGAAGGCTGGATACATTTCAATCCCCTTGCTCCTTGTTAGACTAACTAACTGATTTGTTAGTCGAGTTAGACTGACAGTCTATGGGACTGCCATTTGTGTATGTCGTGTCCAGTTTACCCCACACGTCAGGGAGCGGGCGGGTACCGGTTACTCGTCATCAATATGGCCTCTTGTCCGCGGTTCCTTCTGTTTCCCCAGCACTGCTCTCCAGGTTCTACACCCCCAAACCTCCAACACCCCCAAACCTCCACTCCATCTCCGCCTACAGCCTAGCAGGCTGGCCTGGGGTTACCATTGGAGTCGGTGGGAAACTGAACAAAGCAGGATTCCTGAGATGCCCTCCTAAGCCAATGTGGGAAGATGGCAAAGCTGTGGCTCAGTCAGCCCTTCCCTTCCCCAGTGCACCTAATTACCGAGGATGCAATCGTGTTTATATGTGTGAGCTCACTCACCCATTTAGGATGGATTTTATTGCAAATCGTACTTAGCTACTGAATGCTTGGAATTCGTCGTCTGTTGCTCATAGATCGTTTCTGTCCAACTGGCTAGTACAGTCACATGCTTACCGTTTAAAACATTGATCCAGGGGTGGCCGCCTACTTTGTAATTCAAATGTTTTCAGCTAGTTCTAGCCCTTTGCCTAATGGAAAGGAGGGTAAGTGAAAATTCTGTGTTTTCCCCTCTAATGATGCTTTAGAAACAATACCCTTTTCCGTCATCAACAGATATCCTTGCCAGTGTTCATCGTCTACCCCACCTCTTCTTATTCACCCCCTATTCTTCCCCAGCCTGGACCAGCAGTGAGAGTGGGTGACAAGGGAATACAGTTACAATATTGCTCCTTTGGGTAAGTGAGGTGTCATAGAAAGGGGTGATGCACACGCTATGATGTTGAGTATCAGGTCCATTGAGGAATGTTCGGGGAAGCCAGTGGAATTACTCATTGGGTTGCCCCACTGCCTGCCATTCCTCAATTTGGTAGATTAGCATCCTGCCAAAAAAGCAAGGTCAAAAGTTTCATCCTCAGAGGAGCCCGTGACTTCTCCCCATAGCTGATGCAGCCTCCATACCGCAGCCCCAGAGAACCCTGTACACAACATACACTGCTCATCAGGGCTGGGGGAGGGGACCCGATGGAGGGGCGTCTGAGAAATCCTGTCACAACAGATTCAAGAGCAACTCGAAGAGTGTGTTGCCTAGCATCACCTCTGCACATCAAAGAGAACACACTTTAACAATCATTCAGGCATAAGGTATAAGGTAGCAGCCAAGAAGAGTGTATTTGGGAAGAGAGAAGTAGCTTTAGTTCAAGAAAAAATAGCTCCCAAAAAGGTAATACCAACATTAGTAATTTTTAGTGTTTCTCTATTGTGAGAGAGAGCTTGTGAGCCAGGGAGGGGCAGAGAGAGAGGGAGAGAGAGAATCTTTCTTGCTAGTGCAGAGCCTGATGCGGGGCTGGAACCCACAAACCACGAGGTCATGACTTGAGCTGAAACCAAGAGTTGGATGCTTAATGGACTGAGCCACCCAGGTGCCCCCACTGTAGCTTTTTTGAAGAATGATTTTGAGGCAGGATTACATCTCAAAGTACTAATTTGTATATTTTCTGTTTATTTTTCTTCTCCTTTGCTTGCTAACAGGTATTCTTAACCTACACATGTAGGCAGACACAATCTCAAAGAAGCTATGGGCTTCTGCAGGAAAGGGAAGATCTGGATGCTGCTAGAAGGATCAGGGCTTTAGGTTCCAAAGATTAGCTAAGACTGGGCCGCAGGTGGGTGGTGCTGGGGAGAACAGGGCTTTTAAACCTCCCAGTGAATCATGCTGGACACATGCAGGCTTCCTGGGTGGTGGTGGTGGGAGGGGCTCAGAGACCCTGAGTGAGCAAGAGCGATGTCAAAGGGAAAACCTGGCCCCCATCAGAAGACCTGAGATATTCCCTATGGTCTTCAAAGTACTGACCTCTATTGTCAGTGTTACACTTGCCTATGAGATTTTCACCAAGCTCCTTACACTCGTCCTCTTGATTAAACTTGTCTTAAGCATGAATGGCTTTATTAAGCGAAAAGGTAAAGTGAGAATGCCTTGCCACGCCGAAGAAGCACATGATATGTTCATCTAAGTGTGTTCCGAGAAATTATACTAAAACGAGGGAGTAATAATACCCACGTGATGTTCCGATGTTTTGTTTGGAGTCTAGGTATCAATACTGTTTAGTGGTGATCTGACCTGAAATTAGCTATTTCAAAGCCATTATTCATTACATACAATACTGTAAGGAAAACTTGTGGAACAGAACAATTTCTGGAGCAAAAATTTCGTGTTCCAATCAAAGAAATGGAATGGTCTTAGTAAAAAGTGCTTAGGGTTAGACTTGTCATTATGAAATATTTCAAAATTGAAAGAATGCAGCTTTGCAGGAGATCAGCAGGCTGTTTTTATTTATGATGGGTCTTAGAGAACTCTAAAGGAGTAGTTCTCGGCCTTGACTATATATTACAATCCCCTGGGGGTCCTCAAAATACGTGCTAATACATGAGCATCTCTGGGGTTGGGGTTCAGGAGACTCCAATGTACAACTGAGATTATGTCCTGACAAAGTGCTTTTCATCTGCTTTGGTTTGCACAATAAAAATAAAGCATGCAGTTCTATTTTTAGGGATGTAGGGGTGGTGGTATGCTCAGGGTGAGGAAGAAGGGTGTGGGTAGGCAGGTCTCCATTGTCAAAAATGCTGTAGTATATAAGTTAAAACTCCAAACCAACTTTGAATAATTAGGAAAATCTACACAGGACAATGGGAATTTGGTTTATGAAAGCACAATATATGACTTCAACCAGTTATTCATTCAGATAAAGCTTAGTATCTACTACAGGTCAACACAGCCCTGTTCCTCAGGTCATTCACATCATGGAAACTAGGAAGAGCCCTTAGTCGAAGTACTACCCAGAGTTGAGGGTGAACAGTGATGTGGGGGTGCAGCACAGGAAGGTGGAGGCAGCAAAGCCCCAGGCAAGAAGCTGCGGTATACACCAGACCCGCCACACTACAGGTGAGACACACAGCGAAAGGCTCAGGAATCATACATGGACATCAAGAAATTCCCTGAAATACAAGGAAAGAATCAGGATCATCTACGGGGAGAAAGAAAAGGAAGAAAAAACTCCTAAAGTTTCTATCCATTTCTACCACTGGAAACAGGAAGGCAGGTAAAAGACTAGGGTTTGGATTAGTATTTGAAGAGAAGAGAGATGACGGTTTGAATATCCAAGCTTTTGGGCTCCGGAGAGAGTGACACGGAGAAGATATTTTGTGCTGGGGGGTGAAGGTGGGAGGTCCCTGTTGGGCAGAACTTCCAGATTGTTACCTCAGCGTGGCACACACAGAAAACAAAGTACCTGCAGTGTGTGTGTGTGTGTGTGGGGGGGGGGAGGGTGGTGGTAAGAGCTTGGTGGGACAACAGCTATGTCCTTGGAGGCCATGGATCTGGGTGGGTGGCTGACTCCGGGGCTACCCAGACCTTGAAGCAGAGGGCATCACAATTTCAGCACCCTTGTCACCCATTCATGGTTCACTCTAGCGGGAACTCTGGTCCAAAGTCTCAAGTTGCAGCTTTGCTCACTACAGTCTTCCCCGTGGTCCTGGGATACAGTGGCCCCTCCATGACCATCTGCTGGTGAGAGAAGCCCGTGGGTCGTCTTTCACATGCACACTGGATTCTGGCGTTTTAAGAATAACAAGGTCGCTCCTAAAATAGACCTGACTCTCACGCAGATGCTAGGTGATATCAGTTTCTGGAGTTAATTAATATTCAATTAAAAACTTTAACCCCACTACTGTCCATTTCATGGTGACGACTTTCCTTTTGGATGAGTAAATAAAACTGTTCAAGTGTCAAAGGGAGACTTGATTTTTAAAAGTTTTTTTGATCTATTTGCACATTGAATGCTCTAGTGTTGGACTACTGATGACTTGTAATTGAAAGAGACACATTACACATCACTATATGCCTGCCCCAGCCTGGCTGGTACTGTGTCAAGTTCAGCTACCTATGTTCAATAATAAGGATGATAAAATTTGGCTCAAAGGATATTACGGGCTTTTGGAAACAAGTCACTTGTCCTTTATCGTTCCTCTCCAAAGCCATTTATTTTACCTGACACTGTTCAAAGACAATACAGGGCACAAAACCGAATAGGAAAACTTCATTTTAAATTGGAAAAAAAAAACTCAACATGATTCTTTTTCTGCTGCTTCATTATTGGGCTAAATGGATGATGGGCTTTAAGGAGGGCACTTGTTGGGATGAGCAATGGGTGTTACATGTATGTGATAAATCACCAAATTCTACTCCTGAAACCAAATACTATACTATATGTTAACTAACTTGAATTTAAATTAAAAAAAAAGAAAGAAAGAAAACAATCTGGACAATAAAAAATTAAAAGTACATTGCCTTAAAAAAATACATTTGGGGAAAAAAAAGTTAGGCTTTTCTGCTAGACAGTAAATGAACTTGCATGAACTTTCTTAGTTATAAGAGAATTTCTTGAAACAATTCAGAATATTTTAGTGAATCGCTGCTGGGAATGACTCTTTGCTTCCTCTCTCCTCTTAACCAAGCATCTCTTTGATTCTAGTCTGATAGGTTGAATGGATGAGCTCTATCTTCTCAAGCTTGCTTCTTCTCAAGGAGTGAAGCCTGTTCTTTCTGCTTATGCTAGTTCACACACCAGCATCGCAGGGCCTGGCCAGAGGCTGTACCTCCATCCTTCACCTGCCTCCTGGGTCCTCAGCTTCTTGCCTGAGGCTTGCTGTGTCCTTCTTCCCAGGATGGCTGCCCTGTCTCTACACCATCTGCCTTTTCCTTTTATTGCCTCAAGGGCGGAACCACTGACTGGCACATTCCATATATGGTGCCAGTCTACACACTTTCTTTAGAAGCCAGAACCCCCAGTTAATGGCTGTTCTTGCCTACTCTATAATTCCTCAAATCCAGCACAATAAATACAGTGGAACATAAGCCCGGATGGCTAAAACAGCATTCATCTTTAAAGTCTTCAACTATTTTCTAATCCACTATTTTTAGTATCAGAGAGTAAAAAGATCAATACTTTCCAAATGATTAAACATTTCTTTCTGAAGCGGGCAAGGGGAGAAGATGGTAGTTTACACATACAACGAATTCAATTTAAAAACACAGCTCTGCTAAAACCCTCTGCTATTTTTAGATTCTCAGGATTTGGGGGTAGTCAGGAGATCCGTTCCATTTCTCATGTATTCCCTTCCTAACATCATTTTCTTCTGAAACTGTGTGGCTAGGCATAAAATGAATATCTAACTAGTCAGAGTAAAGTTAGGTGAGTTCTTTTTCTCCCTTTTCTCTGAGGTCTTTAAGTAGAGGTTCTGAAATTTGGATCAACCACAAATTTCAGTCAGTTTTGCTTATTTCCCACATGGAGTATTTCCAAGGGGTGAATCACTAAGTCTCGTTTAATAAAATAATTATCGGCCCTTTGATTTATTTACAACTCCCCTTCCAAGCAATTCTTATCTGCCAGGCACAGACACCAAAATTCCCCAACAGGTGTCCGAAGTTAATTAACGAAGGATCCATGGTGCCACTGGAAAGGAATGCAGCATTCACGAGATTAGGTTCTTGAGTCTGGGGGCTCTAACATAGGCACCTAATCTGAAGATACCAAGTTTTGGCCAAAGCACACAGTTTTCCTGCTGCCTAGAACTTGGCTTGTGAAATCAAGTTATTAAAGAGCCGACAAAGAGTGCTCCAATAAATCACCCTGTCTGGGAAGCCAGGCTTCCTTTTAAAATACTAATTGAAATTGCACGTGTTTTAATTAAAACAACATCTGCCAGGGTCTGAAGAAACACGTTTGAAAAGCAGAGAAGGTATGTCTCTAAAATGTCCTCAAACCTACTTAATAAAGTGAAGCTTACACATTTCCCGGGGTGCAAATAATTCACAGCCTCCCGGTTGCATTGAAGTCTCTAGAGCTTCTTGGTCTTTTTCTAGGCACAGGAGGGATTCCCCAGGGTCAAGAACACAGGTAAGGAAGGTGCACTCATGGCTGTACAATGACTGACCTGTGAGAGGGCTGCCCTGCCCAATGGGATGCCCATATCCCAGAATGTTCTGCCATATGTAAGCCATCTACATGAGATGAGAAAATAAAACACACACACACACACGCACACACACACACACACACACACACACACACACACACACTGTCCCTACATTTTTAGAGCTCTCTGTTCTCTAGTTTTGCTAGGAGCCACTGCGGGTACACAGTGATATTCTCAGTGACAGAGGATGATAACCAAGATGTGTTTCAATCCTGGGCCAAATAATTTAGATAAGCTTTGAAGAAGGACCTCCTGAGTAATATTGCTTCTTCTTGGAGATGGAGAACCTGCTGTAGGTATCTTTTTATTCCCCTGAGAACATGCTTATGATTAAAGAATTAAATAAAAATGTATCCCAAGGTTTGGATGAAGATCATTACCACCAGGTCTATAATTCCATGGATACACATCTCCAAAACTTCAGCTGTGAGATCACTAAATAAAAGGACAGGCTTACTAAGCTATGCAACATTCAGGGCAGTATCGATATAATGAAGAGTCCCTTCCCCCACCCCCATCCCTCAAATTTTCCCAAAGAAAATACACTTCTCCCTAGGTAAAAAAGTGTCATGGAAGAGGTCATTCTATTGACAGAATTCATTATCTTTTCCTTTATTCAGTCTTTATTTCCACTTTAAAGAAACTTTTTATGTTGTCCTTTAAATATGGTCAGCAATCACTGGCTATAAACAGTCTACAGTGGTCAGATAAACTCTTTCACCTGAATATTTAAACATTGTGGCAAGAAAGAAAAAAGCTAGGAGGGGAATGCCTCCAGGTCCTTGACCCCTGGTTCCTCGAATAAATGAAAAGGATCATCTGTAAATCCCCAAAAGGGAAGAGAAACAACAATGGATTTACTGCTTAATGAATAATTAAGTCCCAGACAGGTAATCACCCTTATTTGGTTCATGATTTCACTAGTGTTGGAAAGCATGAGATGTCCACCACTAGGTATACCTGGAGATTTGGGGCTCCCTTCTTCTCCATCTCTCCTGGGCATTACCTGTGTTTGGAGCCAGCAGACTCTTTTAGGAAATGGTTCCTTCCCGACCCCGGAGAGAATCACATTTTGTCTGTGCTCCTTGGAGCTTGGAACCGATCAAGAACGTATTGCTTAGACAGAGGCTCAGCTAACTGATGAAGTGAGTAGAAAGTTAGCTGAAATAGAAGAATGGATCTTATAATATGAATGTGCAGGGCCACCAGTCAAAGAAACATTCTTATAGATCATTCCAGATGTGGTGACCCAACCATCCAAATGATAATAGGGGGAAGCAGCCATGCAAAGCAGAGAGGATGAGGTGAAGGGCTGAGGCAAACTAGGGAAGAGCCAGGTTCATGAGACAGTGGAAGGTTCTTCTGTTCAGTCCGGGGAGGGATGCGGAGGAGTGGGGAGGATGCTTCCAGAGCCCAGCCCTGGCTCGTCTGCCAGAAAGTGTGGCAAGCAGCCACTGCCTGGGAAGCCAAGGGGGGTGCTCTGCTTCTCTGCCAATGCTGCCCACAGAGGTGGAGATAGTCTGCCAACACGAACTTCTGGCAGCCATCAAGGCACACATGGAAAACGTTACTATTTTCTATCCAGTTGCAAGCCCCTTCCAAGGAGGCAGCAGAATGAGTTTGAGCTTGACAAGAGTCCTGGATTTCAGGGATCATCTAAGCTGTCTTTCTTCCCATTCCCCGAAAGGTGTGGAAGGAAGCTGAAAGAGACATTTCCCCCGCCCCTTCCTCTCTCAATGTGGGATTCCCCAAACATCTTCCAGATCATTCTTCAGAATAAATACCAGTGTGTTTCACTCATCAGTGCATTACTTCAGCAAATATATACTGATTGCCTGTTATGGGGTTATGGGCAGAGTAAAGTGCTGGGCGCTGTAGGACATAAAAATAAATATGGGACCTGATCCCTTATCTTATTATCTCACTGGGGGTAATGCCGTGTACGTACGCACAAGAGCCTACAAGGTACACAAACAAAATAATCTAAGATAAATTAAAATATTTCTTATCAGGTTGGTACTATCCACCTCTGCTCTAGTTCAAGGAATGGCCTTCATCAGAAGGTCATCCCGAGCTGAGCTTTGAATGGTGAGCGGGAGGTCCATAAGTGTCTAAGTGGGAATAATGGCACACAACTGGTATGGCTGAAGAGTTCATTAAAAAGCCATTAGAAACAAGAGGCAATTTGCATGGGCAGGGCCTTGAATGGGGGCACCAAGACATTCACAGACTAGATAATCCTGCCCATTGGGAAACTTACTTCCAGTGCCCATGTTATACTAAGTAATGATTTTGATGCAGTCTTGATTTTCTGTGCTGTCTGCAAATGCAGCCAAACAGAACAGTACATATGATGGAATTACCCCCTTTGGGATTATTTTCCATGGATGGATAGCAATGGGTTAATGACTAATGTTTGCCCAGTGACAGATATCTCTTTTGTCTAGTGTTTACATATGTTGTAAGGTTTTTTTTTTTTTTTTTTTGAGTTTCATTTGTTTGTTGGCAGAGAAGGTAGGGATTTGGCTAAAATAAGTATCTTCCATCCTTATCAGGACCTGTCAACATACTTAAATGGATGGCATTTTTTTTATACCTGTTAAAGGGATACAATATTGTTTGCTCTTTTCACTGAAGCAAAGAATTATTACCATTCTTTAAAAAAAATCTTTCTGAAGGATGAAATAACACTTCACTCCGAAGGATAATTAACCTTTTTTGGGGGGCAGCAAAGAAATGTATGCATGTGCACTAACTTGGACTACTGCATCATCACATCATTCAGAAGGATGTGAAGGTCTATCTCCAGACAGAGCGAGGTAAGTAGATACACTTATTGCCCAGTGGCAGAGACAGATACAGAACCACGAAAACCCCAAAATGGGAAGAGGACATTCCTTTTAGATGATCCTCAATAGAGCTGAGGGCCTAGGAGGACCATCGTCTGATAGTTTATTGGGATTTTTCCCAAAATGCGAGTCCTAGAAGACGAACCATTCCTCGACCAAAATGTGGTAGCAGCTCCTCCCCCACTCTAACTAAAAGAACCATCTACAAAGAACTAAACTGAAACCCCAGAACCCGGGACGGGAAAGAAGGGGTTTCTTCTGAATTTTAAACATCCGCATACATCTAGTAAATTTTAGGAGAAAAATGAACTGGTTTTTTAAAATGATTTTCTTTATTAACATAAAATGTTTTTATTTGAAGTTTAATTTGCTTATTTAATGTTTTGCTGATTTGGAGTTCATTTAAAGATGACAGTCAGACAGGGGAGCCTGGGTGGTTTAACTGGCTGAGTGTCTGACTCGATTTTGGTTCAGGTCATGATCTCAGGATCCTGGGATCGAGCCCTATGATTCTCTCTCTTTCTTAAGATTCTCTCTCTTTCTCCCTCTGCTCCTATCCCTCACTCCTCATGTGCTCTCGCTCTCTCTCTCTTTGAAAAAGAATAAAAATTTTAAAGAAATTAAACAAAGATGATGGCCAGATGGGAAGAATTTCACTTTTGTCATTTATTTAGCAAAAATGTATTAAGTCCTACGATGGATCCGGGTGCCCTCTGGGTTCCTGGGCCACCCCAGGGTACTAACGGGACAGAGCTTCCTGCCCTTAGTGGGCAAATGTTCCGGGGGCAGGGAGATGGACAAAATGCAAGACAGAGAAGTGTTATGCTATATGTTAGGAGGTCACCCATGCTGTGGAGAGAAGGGAAGTGGGGAAGGGGGTGAGATTTAAGAATAATGGCCAGAAAAGGTTCTACTGGAAAGAACACCTGACGGATGAAGGCAGACGCGCATGGACACTTGGAGAAGGAGCAGCCTGTTCAGAGGTCCTGAGGCAGGATCGTGGCTCATGTGAACCACATGTGAACCCGTGAATACAGCATGTTAGTAGCAGCAAGAGGGAAGAAGGTGAGGGTGGAGGGGAATCAGAGAGCTGGATTAAGCAGGGCCATATCTGCCTGGTGAGGATTGCACTTCCACTGAGGAGGACAGGACAGGGGTCAAGCTCTGGTTAGGCTTTTAACAGGACCACTCTGGCTGCTGTGTTGAGAATGGACGGTAGGGGGCGAGAGCAGAGGGAATTGCCATGGTAATAACCAGGTAGGTGGGCTATGGTGGGAGTTTGGGGAAGAGTGATCAGATTTGCTGATGGACCAGGTATGGGGACTGAAGAGTCAAAGGGCACTGAAAGGTGCCTCTCCTGGATCATGGCAAGGACAAACTGACGATTGCTGTTGGGGAAGACTGTGGAGGGACTTTGTTAGAAGGAAAGTTAAGAAACTCAGGTCTGGAGATGTATCTGGGATGCCTGTTGGACAGCCAGTATAAGTGCTGGACAGACAGCTAGACCCAGAGATGTGGGATTCGCACCAGGGGTATTCATCTGAGAGTCCTCGGAATACAGATCTTTAACACCATGAAACCACAGGCGGTCACCAAAGCTTTGACCGAGAAGTGACAGAAAAGAGAAGTCCAAGTTCAGCTCTTGGCCGTCGTTGCTGTTCTTCATTCAAAGTCACTGCAACTTTCTTTTCAATACACAAAATTCTGTACAGCATTTCCTATAAAAATCACTACTTTGATACCATATTTAAAGTCAAAGAGCTTGCGGAGGTCACATTTCCTTTCTTGGAGATGGAGAAGGCAGGTGTGTTGGGATTATTTTTGTTGTTGTTGCTGTTGGTGAATTCTGCTTTTCTCATTCAAGAAAGAAGTGATTGATTCCATAAAGCCAGTGACTTGGATATTTTCAGTTCTATTTTTAAATGACTGGCTCCCTTTCCTGGCTGGTGACATTTGATAGTAAAGGCTTAATTTAACATAGGCAATATGGAGCTCCAAATGTTCTTGCCTCAGAGAGAGTCCTAGATAACGGGCCTCTGAGAAAGAAGAGGTGCCTGGAAGCTAGGAAACCAATCAATAGTTCCCTATTTTGTTATATTTTAGTCCACCAAAAGAAATAAAATGTGCAAGCACACAATACCTAGTAGTTAGTATCCAGGCAGTGGACTGATTAGCTATTGATTTTTCCTCCATTTTACACAGGAGCAAGAGGGTTTTATCAGATGCCCCAGCTCTGTCCCGTCTGAAACAACTACATAAGGAAAGGAAGGGTGCATATGGAGCAGGTAATCTTCTAAGTTAATGGCCTAGTTTAACTATACAAAATCCATAAGCAACACTTACGTTATTTTCAAACTAAGTATAAATATCAAATTGTGAGCCTATTTTTCATGGCTTGTAAGACAGCGTGGACTTAACAAGTACTTGCATTCATTAGACAAAGATTCGAAGTCTGTTTTCCCTGTAAATAACTACATGGATGACGGTCCACAGTACTTTTGTTTTTATTGGAGGATATGATAGGTATTATGAAACGGCAGGCAAAAAAGGGGCCGGGTTTCCTGATCACAGAGGGCTTGGAATGCCACGCTCAGGAATGAGGATAGAGCAAATAGAGCCACGTCTCCATGCGAAATTTGTGTATGACATTTAGCCCCCTGCCTGGGACCCCAGCTGCCCCACGAGTGGAATCTCAACCCGCTGCCCATGCTCACCCACTTTCTCCCTTTCCCCCAGCCGAGAGGCGGTGCCATCTGCACCTTTGGCATGGTGGCTCATCTGGCTCCCTGCTACCTGAACTCCACCGACACCTGTTACCTGCACGGAGCCTCGCCAGGCTTCATGAGGCATTGGCCAAAGACCCTACGAGAATCCTCTCTTTAATCTCAGATGCCCTAGCGGGACTGCACGTCTGTCGGGAGGCTTGTGTCTTTTCTGGGGGGGGGGTGTCTCCTCGTTCACCACTCCTCCAGGCATTCGTCAGCCTTGTCATGGGATCTTCCTTCCCCACCTGCAGGGGGAGGAGCCAGGAGGCCTCTCCTACCTGGGCTCCTACCACTCACTCTGCACCAGACACAAAAAGCCCCTTGGTTACCTTGAACTCGCCGCATAGCTCCCAGCTCCCCCACCATTTGCTCTTCTCCTAAATGTCCACAAAACCTACTCTCACCTCCTTCAGGTCTTTGCTCAAATGTAACCTTCCCACAACTATCTTGACTTTGACGTCCCACTTAAAATCACAACCCCTTATGCTGAGTGGGAGAAGCCAGATGCAAACACTCACACATGACATGATTCCATTTACGTGAAATATGCAGAATGGGGATGTCTGTAGAGACAGAAAGGAGACTGTGGCTGCCAGGGTCTTGGAGGAGGGAAAGCTCGGGTGCCTACGTAATAGTTTCAGGGTTTTCTTTACGGCGATGAAAAGGCTTTGGAACTTGATAGAGATAGTAGTTGTGCAGCATTATGAAAATACTAAATGCCACTGTAATGGCGAACCCTGAAGTGATTAATACAATGTTATGTGAATTTCATCTCAATTAAAAAAAATCTCAGCCTCACAATTACGGTTTCACTGATAAAGTCTCTGAGCCTAAAACAGGCATGGAACAAAGTAGGTCATGGATAAACATTTGTTGAATAAATAGATGAATATATGATCTCCTTAATGCGTCATTAATAAAAGATCTTCCCTATTTCTTGAATACCAAATTAGAGGAAGACGAGTCTTTTAAAAATAGGATTAAAGAGCCAGTATGCTCTAATCCAAAACAGATCTTCAAACAGATAGGGGAAGAGATGTGGCATGTAGCCATTAGAATTCCGGTTCACCACGTGGAACGCAAACAAACAACCAGACAGAGATGTAGAGGCTCAGGACACTGGTATCCAGTGCTGAGCTCTGTGGTCGTTTTTACTTTGCAAGCATTAGGAATGTCAACACACACTGTGATTTCCTCTAAATTCTAAAAGAGAGATCAGCGCATTGGATTTCAAGAAGAAGGCTAGCTGGAAGAATGCGACCTCAAATACACGCACTGCTTCTGCATGTGCAGATGTCCTGCCTATGGATTCGGCCACATGCACCCTGCCAGGAAAGGTTTTCATTTCTCACGATTCTGAGACGCTGTGAACTGGGGAGAACGTACCAATGAGCTCCTTGTTTCTGACGTCCAAGGCCATGTTCCGGAGCGCCGTGGCCACCGCGCACACCACACGGTCATTATCTATTCGGAGCAGCTCCACAAGGATAGGCAGGCCTTTCTCTTTTCGGACAGCAGCCCGGATATATACTGACCACTGTAACGAGAGGGAAGGCCAAGGCGTTAGACGTGGAGGTGGAAAACCCTAGAAGCTAATACCACGTGCAGGCTTTCAGACGGCTGTTTACAGGAGCCAAAAAGGATCAATTATCAAGACCTACTTGTAGAACTGGCTGAATGCGGTAGGCATGTACTGAAGTGTCTTAACTTTATTTTCTGCTTTCAGTATGTGGAAGAGGTTTCTGGATTAATCAGTTAGCCACAGTTATTTCTCGGATGCTGGCATTTGCAGTCCTTGACTTGGGCAAGCCATTTGTGTGATCTTGTACCCTTGATGCTTTAAGATATGGAGGTCTAGGACAGGAAGGGTGGGCTGGTTTTTTTGGGGTTAAGAGGAATAAAAAAGAGCTCCAGAAAAGGTAGAAAATGATAAAAGGTTGGGAACAGGTCATTTTTTTTTAAAAAAAAGACTTGGCATTTGGAGGTGGGGTACATAGGTAAAGCAGTGAGCAGACTGTGCATAAGTTGTTGGCTGAATAATAAAAAGTAAATGGGTCAGAAAAAGGTAGGGGTGAGGAGAGGTAAACACGACATTTAAAGTCAAGAGTAAAAACTATAAAAGAATTTTAAGAAAACATTTGGATCAAAATGTATTATGTCTAGGGCCATAATTCAACGTCCAATTTATAAAGTAAGACATACAATTTGTTTTAGATGGGTGGTTGTTGGCTTTAATGGAACACACCTAACCTTCATCTGAAAAGTGCTTGCAACTTCAGGATGATAAAGCATTCAGATGCATTGAACAGAATGCAGGGAGGTCCAGGTTTTCCGGACATTTACATATATACTTTATACTGTTGTACTCTGTTCCACAGAAGAGTATGACCATAAAAACCAAGCAATCTAAGGGTTTAAGAAAATGGCATTCATGACTGAAGGTTTGGATTCTGTGGCAGCGTCCTCCAGGGAACCACCAAAGGTGGGGCAAAGTCCCCACCCCTCCCCCGCCGGGCCCCTCCATCCCCCATTCCCATAGGGGCAGGCACCCCAGAGCTGGCTCTCACCTGTGGCAGGCAGGGAGCCCCCTCTGGCAGTGAACGTAGGGCATACGCCATGCCTGCCACATCCTCAGCCCAGCCCTGCATGAAATATGAGATTAAAAAAACACACAACTTCATCCTGTCCTACGTCAGAAGTCACATTCACATAGTTTCTTATCACCATCAACTCACGCTCTATGCTTTTTCTCCTGCTCCCACTCTGTGCGTCAAGCTCTAGGAAGCCCGAGGGCCTTGGGGAAGCAGACTGAATTCACTAAAACATCTCTTGATTGCAATGGACTATTTCACAGCCCCACTCTCAGAAAGCAATGAAATCAACAGTCAGAATTTCTTAGACGTAGAAAAACCTCAAGGTTTGGAAACTGCTCATTGGAACTTGGGTGTCTGGGTGGGATATCCCTCCTGAGGGAGGGAGGACCTTCATGAAGACAGTACAAAACCACCTTTATGTCATCAGAAATTCCACTTGCAATATGACATGCTGAGACATGCTTTTCATTCACCTCCTCTACTACCTGTGAACCTTCTTGTCTCCAGTGCCCGGAAAAGACTAGAAACCTGAGCTTATACAGCCCACTCATTGTTGGCTTTCTTCCCTAAAACTAAGAAAGGAAGCTAGAAAAAAGAAGAAAATGGAAATCAGATGTAGGGTCAATGTCCATGTATTGTAAGATAAACATTAACAATAAACTTTACTGCTGGGGTGATATTCTGGACCTTTGAAGACACCACAGGGAATGTTCTTGGTCACCTGAGCAGGTTGAAGTATAAGTCCTAAAGATGACTTCTTTGGTACCTCATTCTAGGTGCAGGAAGCTGCCTTGTGCATTATTGATCTCTCCTAGTTCCCCAAGTCCCTAGGAGCTTGGCACTAGTATTCTTATTTTGCAGATGGGGAAATCTAGACACAAAGATGTTAAATAACCTTCCCATAAGGGTCACCTGCACCTGGTCCTGTCACTCCACTTCTGCATCTCTTTATGATGCCGACAATACTTCCTCCTCTGCCATCACCTCTCTCTAAGAGTAGCTGAGCCTAATCCTCTATGCTAAGTCTCCCAGACACTGCCTCACCCTCCCCTCCATCCTACTACATGTAGACAGAGGAGAACCTGGCTGTATCTGAAATGACCTAAGAAAGGAAGGCTTTGACTTTGTTTTTTCTTCTTAGAAGTTCGGCTATTAACATCCCTCCCATGTTGGATGGAAAGATGATCTGGTGTTTGGAAAATAATGACAATCCTTAAGCTTTCCTGGGAAGTGATTTTAGAGTAACCAAAAAATGGCTATCTATAGCCAAAAACGTGTATGAGTTATAGATATGACTTTTTGGTGTGAGAAAATGGTCAGCAACAGTGGTATGTTCTTCCTAACTGAAAAGAGATAATTAGAGAATGGATTTGATCTTACATTATTGATACACAGAAAATAACTTCTATTTTGACACTTTTAGTTCTGTGTGCTTGCATGTACAGTTGACCCTTGAACAACACAGGGTTTGGGTTACTGACCCCCTCTGTGGTCAAAAATCTGCGTAAAGGTTTTGACTCCCCCCAAACTTAATAGCCTGCTGTTGACCTAAAGCCTTGCCAACAACACGAATAGTAGATTAACACAGGTGTTGTATGTTATATGTATTTATACTGTATTCTTATAAGAACATAAGCTAAAGAAAAGATATTATTCAGAAAATCATAAGAGATAATACATAATGTCTTATAATACAGATAATACAGTACTGATGTATTTATTGAAAAAAGTCCATGAGTAAGTGGACCTGCATAGTCCAAACTCATATTGTTCAAGAGTCAACTGTATATGAAAAATTCCCAATATTAACTCTATATAGGACAACTCAGAATACATTATTTACATTTCGCTCAAGAGATGTTGCAAATTTCCACACGTTTTCTTGACATGCAAAGCTACATGACAGCGATGGCTCCTAAATAGTAATCAGTCTTGGGGTAGATCATGTGTAACCCATGCATGTAACCTCCATGAAGCCCAGCATGAAGGAGTGAAAGAGTGCAGGGTGGAAAGAGAGAAAGTGATTCAGTAAATGGGGAATATTGCATTGGTGCCCTCAACATAGAAACATGAACTCATGTAGAGGTTTTCTGGAAAAGAAGTAAGTTGTCTTGAAAAGCATGGCAGTCTCTGTGGTGGTGAGAAAGGTATCCGGGTTGCCAAGAGTTTGGTAACAGAAATAAAAGTAGGAGTGTTGCTGGAATAAAAATTGCTGAACAAGAGAAAAAAACGCATCATAACTCATTGTGGCTGAGGTGGAAATCTTTGGGTGGAACCTTAACTTCCTGTAAGTGGAGCATGAGAGCATTGTGCACAGAGCACACTATGGAGGGAAGTCTATACAGTATAGAGGGAAGGGCATGGACCAGGATGCCTTTAAGAAAAGTGGTCCATGAACCAAAGAGACGATGTTTGATGATTCAAAAAGAGAAGAAGGGAGAGGGGAAGGAAGAAGAGGGGGAAGGGGAGGGGGAGAATGACGAAGAAGATGGAGGAGGAGGATCTGGTCCAGGAGGAAAGAGCACAGACATGTCTCAAAGTCTTCTTGGCGAGATGCTTTCCCAGTGATGATCTCAGGAGAGCCATGAGCCCTCAAAATATAGCCGCTAAAACAAACTTAACACTTAAATCAACTTCAGGTACTGCTCTAATGCCTTTATATGTATTAGCTCACTTAATCCCCATCTCTACCCTATGCAGTAGGCAGTATGGTAACTTCCACTTTGCAGATGAGGCAAGGGAGCCACAGCAAGGCCTCACAGCCTGCAGACGCTTGAACCCAGAGAGCGCTGTCCCAGAGTTGGTGCGCTCGGCCACCATTCTCATCTGCCTCTCAGAGAGACATCGGCACTCATAGTTGATATAATCTTTACAAAGGCACCAATTAATCTTGGTTTAATAATCAATGTTATTACCTCGGACTTGCAATAACCTATCTGCCACTCCTCAAAACTCCTGAGTTAAAGACGCTTCAAGTGCTATCAATGGGGCCACGGGACATTTCAACACTGTCATGAGAACAGCTTGCCCAGATTGCAGACCTGATACAAGAAGTTGTGTGTAATTGGAATTACAAAGAGAAAGGCCTAGTTTGTGTCAGGAAAGGATGCTTCTACACATGTGATGCAACAGTAATTCAAACCACTAAATGCTGTTTCTCCTCCTTGCTTATAGCTCTTGAAGAAAGGCTCTGCTGTTACTTGGCCCAAGGAGGTGTTTTCAGGATGGGGCAGAGCATAAAGCAGTGAATGCTGACTTTAAGGGTGGAGGACAAAGATGTAGGTAAAAGGCTGGACGTATCTGGAAAGGAATGAGAATACGCAGAAGACAGTTTGCCATCTCCTCAGTCAACACAGAGCCTCCAAGTCCTGGAGAGACAGGATCCAAGTTGGAGAGGAAGCGGGAGGTGTGAGAGCATTGTGGGGGCTCCCACCTGAGGCTCCCCCAGACAAGTCCTGCTCTGTGTGAGGGGATGACAATGATCCCTGGAAGATGGAAGAAGGGCTGAGATGACCAAGGCTCTGCTGCCCGTCCTGACCACCGCAGTGTCTGTCCAAGACTCAGGCAAGTCCCTGCATCATCATGGAGTGGGGGGCCACGGAGCAGTGGCAACAGACTCGGGGGGCAGGGAAGGGATCCTGTGGCCCCGGTGTGGCATAGGGTAGCCTCTGAGCATTTCTGTTGTCTCCGGTGGGTGGGCCATGTAAGTTAGCTGAGGAGAAAAGGCTAAGGACCCAGGGCTGCAGAGGGCGTAGTTGGCCAGCAGAGGGGACACATCAGAACAGCAGGTGTAGACGGTGCTTGCCTGGGTTAAGGAGAGGATGCTGTTGCATCTCAGGGGAGCTTAATAGTTGTGGGGGCGGGCAGCAGTGGGCCAGGAGAGCGCCTTGGACTACAAAGAGTCCAATCACCAATCATCATATCCCATCTGAAAGCCCAACAGGACAAGAAAGTTTGTCCTGAGCAAGAGGCAGCTTAGGACAGAGATGATGCCACACTGAGAAACAGACCCCCAATCCCTGTCACCTGCAGGGATATTTCTGCGAGACCCCCCAACCCCCAAGTATGGCATCAACCGCAGGGGGCAGGAGAGCATGAAGGCTGACAAACATAAATATGGCCAAGTGTTAAGCCATTTGAGTTTACCTAGAAATGTCTAGATTGTTTCTTTTCTTTTGTTTGCTTTTTGCGTTGGACAAAATGAGAACACAGAGATGAAACCAAACTGAATTACACGAGGTTTTATTCAACAATGTTCCTCACTGTCCACATGGAGGATTTGGTAATAAAGTGAAGGCAGGGTTGCCTGGGGCTCAGTCGGTTAAGCTTCGGCTCAGGATATGATCTCACGATTCGTGAGTTCGAGCCCCACGTCGGGCTCTGTGCTGACAGCTCAGAGCCTAGAGCCTGCTTCAGATTCTGTGTCTCCCGTTCTGCCCCTCCCCTGCTTGCGAGTGCACACATGCACTCTGTCTCTCTGTCTCTCTCTCTCAAATATAAAGACATCAAAAAAATTTTTTTTAATTTAAAAATAAAGTGAAGGCAATGCTTTTTAACCCTTTCAACTCTGGCTACCTCAATTCTCAGGATTCTCAGGATCCACAATTCAGTGGATTCTCAGGAGCTTCACTTTTCAAATTCTCAGCCCAGCCATGAACAGGATCAATGGCTGTAATTTTCCCCCAAATTTCTCCCCTGTTAAGCCCTGGTTAAGGCTGACTTATCTTCCTAAAAGAAGATTAACAGTGTAATTTAACTAGCTTTTCCCTCTTGAAATCCTAATAATTTGCTAAATAATTAGAGACAAGGTTCTCTTTTTAGTACTAAATATTCTATTAAGAAGCTGAACCCATGTTAGTGCTAAACTTCTGACTGTCGATTAATATCTCTATTCACATTAAATATTAATATTTTTGATTCATATCTTACAAGTTCTCCTGCTTTACAAGTATAGTCTGTGATTAAATGGTTTCTGTTGCATGACCGTTTTCCCATTGAATTCCTTTATCAAATCCCCTACTTTTCCTTTTGATGGGGTAAAGAAAAGTCACATTTCAAACCAAATCCTTCCAAACATAATTTCACCTTTCCGATGCATTTTGGCATCCTCTAGTGCCGCCGGACCACGATATACTAAAATCCTACAGCTGTACAATGAACAGTAAGTTGCAATGAATTTTGCACAGACTACACGGGCTTTCGAAATCTGTTTCTGAATTCACTTGTGGCATGTTATTTACCACAGCCCTTCATTCTCATAAGAGGGCAGAAAGTTAAAAAAAAAAAAAAAATCTCCTTCCTCTGTCTCATTTTAGCTGACAGTTTACTATAAAAAGAAGGTTCAAAATATTCAGAACTTGTGTGGCTTTTGCTGCATGCCTCACATTATTCTCTCAAGTGTGGATTTCTATCTGAATTACCACGTTCATACAGGACTGTGGCTGGTGACTGCAGTGGGATTGATGAAGCGCTGGGAAACTTTGCCCCAAGGCCCTTCAAATACTGGGGTTTGGCTGCAGTGGAGACAGGACACAGGTGTCCCCTGGTGAAATTCAGATCTTGCTGCAGGGTTACATATTTTTCCTTTCAAAGCCCATTTTAAACTTAAAAAAAATGTTTTATTTATTTCTGAGAGAGATAGAGACAGCATGAACAGGGGAGGGTCAGAGAGAGCCGGAGGCACAGAATCCGAAACAGGCTCCAGGCTCTGAGCTGGCAGTCAGCACAGAGCCCGATGCGGGGCTTGAACCCACGAACTGTGAGATCATGCGTGACCTGTGCCTAAGTCGGATGCTTAACCAACTGAGCCACCCAGGCGCCCCTCAAAGTCCATTTTAAAAGTTGTATCTGTAATGAGGAGGACTAGCGAGGAGTCCCTTGTGTCGTTAAACCAACTCATCAGTTTAATAAATTAAATTTTTAATTAAGGTAATGGCAGCCATGGCTTAGCTAATGTGTTTGTTTGTATGTTTAAACTGTAAGTCAGGTTTAGTGCAAAGACTGAATTTAGTGCAAGTGTTTATGCAATGGTGAAAATATTAATGTGCAAGCAAGAGAATTTCCTGGGGGGGTGGGCGGCAAAGCATTTCGATACACTTTGGTTGTAAGAACAAATAAAGAAGGTCAAGCTCACATAAAAGTGAGGCAGAAGATGCATTCACTCAACTGACTGTCACAAGTACACCTGTCCCCCTAACTCTCAGACTGTCTCAAGGATCAGCAATTCTCAGTGAAAAAACATACCTTTAAGAATGGACCTTTCTGAACACAGAGAGTCTTTTTTGGTGAATGTTATCAAATATGTCTACACTGTGTGCAGATGGTATTCAGAAATGCCTTCTGGGCAACAAAATGTGACCCTGTTAGATCACAGGCGTGGTGTGTCTGAGAGGAAGAATGCCACAGACCTGGCATGTTCATTAGTCACAGGGCTGTGGAAACCTCCCACCGGGAAGGGGAGATGGGCAAGAATGAATGTTCATGAGAGCCTGCTTTCTCCTCTGCTTTTTGACAATGAGGATGGTGACTGAGAAGTGCAGGCAAGGCGAACTTGGTGATTCCTTATTCAATATAGCAAAATAAAAGTAATTTAATTGTTTTTCATCCTCACTTATTAGACACTAAATCAGAAAGCCTTTCCTTCATCATATCCCTCCTTCTTTTTCTTTATAAACATGGACCCTCATGGGGAGAAGGAGTTACATTTTATATTTTTCTTTTGGATCCAGAAAACATGTTATTCGGGGGATATTAAGTGCAGTCTGGAGGGACCATGCTGATACAAACCCTCTCAGTGTTGGAAATACAAGGCACAGCTTTTGTTAAAGGCCCAGCTGGTAAGGCACCTAGAGCTCCATTGGTTTTTTTCCTAAGATATTAAGTGTTTTATTTTGTAACATAAATTGGATATATTAGCAAATCTCTGTTCCTTTAGAATGAAGAATTTTACTCTTTTTGAATCTGGATTCAGATTACTTTATGCCTAGGAGTTGTTATTATTCATTGTCAGTGGGGTATGAATGTATAGAAAGCATTTGTCTACCAGAGGTTCGGAGTGGAGCCCAGATTATGTGAGAAGGACACACAGGTATGATTTTGACTTTCTTAAGAGAACATGTCTGGTTGTGGATTTGTGTTCTTTTCCCGCTTCCTGCTGGTAGGTGGTGACCACAAGAGTAGTCTTGGAAGTTGCACGTTGACGATGGAAGAACAGCTGTTGTGAGCAGGGGTGAATTAATTCATGGAGGGGATCTTCCCTCCTCACACACCTGCCCATACCTGTTACATCAGAGAAGATAACTTCCGTCTTCTATGTTCAATTAGTCCTTGCATATTTGGGACCTCATAGCCACTAGCATCCCTCTTAAATAATGAGATCTGCTAGGGTACGACAATGAACTCTAATCGTGGACTCCTAGCCCTAAGGCATTGGCCCATGAGGTTGGCAGTGTGCTTCCTTATTCCTGAACTCTTTCTTGTCAAATGGACTCTAGGAACACTCTTGTGGCTTGTGAAGATACACACTTTTGTGTATATATTCCTATCACAACATCCATAATGGTTTTTGAACTTTTTGTTTACATGTTTATTATACTGGAAGGTACCAGGGAGAAGGTACCAAGCCAAACTTAGCTTCTTATATCAATTGACTTCCAACTAACACCTCACAATTGGAGATTTAAAAAAATATTTAACTGATCAAAGATAATATCAGGTTGATTTCTAGAATCTAATGCCTGTTAGTTAAGAATAGAATTCTCCCCTGAAAGGAACTCTATAAACAGAATCAAAGCCACTACAATTTTTGATAGGGCCAGCAAGTTGTAACCACCTCCTCAAAAACGCTGTTAGGGCTTAAAGTGATCACATGCTCCTTTACTAGTCTTTTCTAAAGCCAAGCTAATCCCTTAATCCTGTGGTCCCTGTGTGTGGGGTTAGAACCTGATACGGGGGCTATGAGTACTTGCTTATCCTCTGGACTGCAAGAACAGAATACTGAGTGGCATGTCCTGAGCCCCATAGCTCTGATGATGCGAGAACAAGTTACCCTGAAGTTTTTGTTTGAATTCCCTCTGCCCCAACTGCTCAGATAATTAATAATGCCAGGTCCCAGGTTATCCCATGTCTTAAACTGTGTTCAAGTGGGGCTCAAATGGGGATTATTTTATTGATCACTTTACAACTGTTCTATGTATAATCTGTGTCCTGGGTGTTCCTTTAAGAATAGGTCCTGTCTGGTAGATATCAAGCCAGAATCAATTTTTTATGTAATTGGGCCCAGCAGATTCTGAATGTTGCCTCACTGTTTTCTCATTGCCATTGTTGCTGATGAGAAATCAGCTGTCACTCTTCTTTGTGACAATGACAGAGTAACACACAATGTTACTCTCTGGCTAATTTTAAGATGTTCTCTTTACTACTGATTTTGAGCAATTTGACAGTACAGTTTCTTCATGCTTGGGTTTCCTTGAGCTGGCCTGGATCTGTGAGTTTAGGGTTTTCATTGGATTTGGGAAATCTTCAACTATTATTTCTCCATTTATATTTTCTGTTATCTTTTGTCTCTCTCTCCTTTCCTTTGGAGATTATTTTTTAAAGAATTCTTAAAAAACTTTAATTTGAGAGACTGGAAGAGAGTGTGTGTGTGCAAGTGGCAGAGGGGCAGAAAGAGAGGGTTTGAGAGAGAATTCCAAGCAGGCTCTGCAATCTCATCCCTGAACCTGATATGGGGCTTGATTTCACGAACTGTGAGATCACGACCTGAGTTGAAATCAGGAGTCAGATGCTTAACCAACTAAGCTGCCCAGGCGCCCCACCTTTGGCAATTCTAATGACATGTATATCAGGTCACTTGAAGTTCACCGATAGTTTCTTTTTTTCTTTGTGTTTCATTTTGGGTATTTTCTGTTCAGTTTGTTAATCTTTTCTTCTGCAATGTCTAACCTTCCCATTAATTCCATCCCATGTGGTTTTCATTTCACACACAGTATTTACAACTCTAGAAGTTTTATTTGAGTCTTACTTAGTTTCCATGTTCTAATTACCTTCTTGAACACAAGGAATACAGTGATAGTAACTACTTGTCTGCTACTGTTAACATCTGTATCACTTCTGAGTTGCTTTGGAAGGGTTAAGTTATCTCCTTACTATGAACTACATTTTCCTCTTTATTTGCTTGTAGGGTTATTTTCAACTAGAGACCAGACATTCTTAATTTTAATCTGCTGGGTGCTGCATACCTTTTTTATTTTTAGAGATATTTTTAAGCATTGTTCTAGGATTCAGTTAATTTGGAAACTGTTGCTATTTTTGGATCTTACTTCTAAGGTTTTATAGGAAAGACTAGATCATACTTAGTCCAGGGCTCATAATATGCTTTGTATCAGGAGACAAGACTCTCCTGAGCACCTACCCAAGTGGCCCGTGAACTATGAGGTTTTTCTGTCTCGTTATATCCACCCCTGTGTGGGCCAAGTTTAATTCTCCCTAATTGCACGAGCTTCTTTTCTCTGCTTTGGCCATTCCCCTCACATGCATGCACTGAGAGTTTTCTGCTGAATATTTGGGGGGGATCCTCTGTGTGTGACCTTCTCCTCTCTGGTACTCTGTCCTATGAATTCCAGGCACCTTGGCCTCCCCAGATGCCCAGCTCCATCTCCTTAGCTCAGGGTGTGCCGAACTCCTCTGGATTTTCCAGACCTTGGGCCATGGGCTGCAGGCTCTCTCAAGGCAGGTGCTGGAGCAGTCAGAGGGCTCACCTCGCTTGTTTTCTGTCCCTCCAGGATCGTTGTCCTTCATCGGCTAATGAATGCACCTTCATCGGTGTCTTAAAAACCATTGTTTCTTATATTTCTTTAGGTTATTTGTTGTTGTTGTTGTTGTTGTTGTTGTGATTCTTCCTTAAAAGTAGGTAAACCTGGACCCTGTTACTTCATCTTGACATCATGGCTGGAAGTGGAAGTCACCCCAGGTTTAGCTGTTTCTATAACTTAAGGCTTTGGAAATCCCACCATTCAATGACAATAATGAAAGTAATGCCAAACTACCAAAAATACAGGTTTGTTTACTCTATAGTGGAGTTGGATGCATATGGCACTTAGAATACAAGTGCGGCCCTTGCAATCAGGACCACCTACTGGGGTCTTGTGGGGAAGAAATCACCAAGTCATGCGTGGTTAAGGCCAGTGACTTGGTTACGACCTGGATCCTCCCCATCTCCTCCTGCTCCTCACGTTGGGCCCGTCCTTGCCTTGCCTCAGGCTGGTCGTCATGTCCAACTGAGTATGTTGTCTCTGGGAGCCTGCTGATTGGGCAGGGTCTTCAGATAACCTCCGTGTTTATTCTGACCCAATTCCTAACGCCCTAGGCATCGTGCTTCGTGCCCCATTTTTGCCATCATCTTTCAAACCTTTCTTTCTTTTTATTTGAACTTTATGCTTGACATCATACCATTAACTAGAATAAGACAACTGTCAAACTATGGTTTCTACTTTTACTTGTTGTACGCCACTGATGCCTGAAAAAGTGAACGTTTACATGATACTCCAACTGCTAAGCTACACTAAATTCACTGTCCTTGTCAAGGCTGCTGTCCCCGACTCTAGGGACAAGTCTGAAATTTCCCAGTTCTCTTATTTTTTATTCATTTTGGCCACATGGCCAGAGATTCTGTTTCCTTCTTCACTACATTTATGTTGCTATCGTGTTACCTCATTAAACATTAATAGCTTAATATCTGGGTATCTCCTTATTCTATCTCTTTTAGAAAGTAAATAAAATAAATAATAGATTCTTTGAAAATGGTCAGATTTTAGGGGAAAGTGGAGTGTACAAAGATATCTAAAATGTCCGACGTAATAATAAGTGCAGAATATATTTCTATAGTTCAAACCTTAGGTGTTCATAAAGTTCAATTACAACAGAAACAACCAGTAAATGTGAGTTGAAAGAGCATTCATTCACATTTTGGAAATCTCTAAACTACTATATCCAATTGTTTCAATATTCTGTGACAAACAAAATAATTGTACTGTAAATGAAAATAAAAGTAACCAAAGTCCGTGTTGACTGTGAAAAAAATGTATCACTCTGCTGCCTTAATACCGTTATGTTTTTCTGGTGCTCATAAACCAAGTAATGAGTCTCTTAAAGTTTAAAAAGCACTTAAGACCATTATGAGGATCTAGTTTGCTAGTCAATTTGTTACAGAAAAAGAGTGTGCATGATCTTCCTATAAAGAGAAGTTATTGTTTCAGATGATGAGGTCTATAAAAAGCTGTCTCTATATAGAATTCTGGTGCTTTACGCTTCACATTTCTGCTTTTGTTTGGGTCATAAAAAGTTAAGGACATGAAAAAAAAAGGCACTAAATTTCAACAGTTGCTATAAAAATACATTCTTAGTACTCTAGGTTTCAGATGGTAGCCCTGTCTGCATGAAACTTGATGCCAGTGTGAGTCTTAAATCAATGTTTTAATCATTCAAGACTTTTTCTTAAATAAAATCTATTTTTGAAAAGGAAGGATTTCTCAGTTTATTTTTTTTTGTACAAGTTATTTTCAGTCTTTTAAAAATTATAACACTTAACCAGCATTTAGCTTAATGATGACCTTCTTAAACTGGTTTAATGATTCTTCTTAAATCACCACTATGGATTGTCTATTTTCCCTTCCCACATATTTCCTTACCATTTAATATGATATGTTAATAAATTATACAGGAACTGAAGATACTGTGCCAGGCTATTATGCAAGCTTGTGTATTTGTATTAAGAAAACTCTTATGTAAATATAAACAAATAAATAAATAAATAGATAAATTTATAACTACAAACTCATATTCCTTAGCAGCCCCTCGCCTTGCCTGAGGGCTATTCCATTTTTCTACAGTTATTAGGATGAAGAATGCTTCTTATAGGTAAAGTTGACAAAACTTTTGGCCATACACAATGACAACCCATTGGCCCGTGGCATCCTGCTACCATCCTTCCATCTGGGGTCATGATTGATCTGGAAGCAGTGACATGAAGCAGCCACAGTATTCTCTATCTAAAACTGGCACATCTGAGCAATAAGGTGCTATAATTTTCTTGGGCTCAGAAAGCCCAGAAAAGGTAGAGGCTAGGTTTGAGTTGTAATTTGAATCAGTGCTTCTCAAATTTAGAAGGAGATAGATCTAAGAGTTAGTTCAAGGAAGTGATTTCCATTATTACCTCTTCCCTAATCATGCAAGGCCCTGCTCTAGAATTCCACCTGATGTGACTCAATTTTTGAAGTTTTTCTCTGGTTGAAAGCAAAAGATAACTTCGCTTCAAGTCTAGTTCAACCTGAATTCTTTCTGAACACCATTAGAGACACACTTATGGACACGAAGGAAAGGGACAGTGATGTTCATTCCTAAGACTCTCAAAAGAAGAGACGGGTCTGCCTATACATCAGCAGGCAGCCCCTGGGAGGTGTTGTCAAGGGCTGGTCCCCAAGGGCTGGGGTGTCCCACCCGAGAGAGAAGGTATTGCTGCAGCAATGGAAACAAAGAATGACAGAAGGAGAAGACACAAGAAGGCAGATATTGGAAGCTATTGCAAGAAAGGAGAATGCAGTTGCATGACAATGCTGAGGACAGTATGTGCGGTGCCTATGGTACTGAGCTTCGGAGAATTCTCTGCGTCTTATTAACATTGCTTTAAAGAAAGTGAATGTGAGACAGTGACTTATGAGTATCCCAAGGCCCAGGTTTTTATATTAAATGAATGAAAAACAGATGGTAGAGGTTCAAACTTCCTCTTATGATATATTCCCCATATGCCCTCATTCTTTCATTTGATTACAATCTTTTATGCAATATGACAAGTTAGCTCACGTAATGGTTAGTGATGAAACTGAGGAATTCTTTGCTCTGGTGAATTCTTTTCTACCCAGAATGAGGGTCATGGGAATTTTCCATGACAACCAATCAGGAACAGTGTGTATTTTCAAGAACTCAGAGAAAAAGGCCCTCTTAATCTCCTTCCCCGTTGTACATTCGCTTTAACATTCTGGCTAAAGTGACCCGGCAATACTCTTCTCTGTGAGCCCATAGGTTAAAAATGAAAGAGATTTTTTTTTTTTTTTTTGCTTTGAGGACTGGGCCAACTACAACATTATAGGGGTCTGCATGGGTTTTGATGCAAGGTTTTGGGTGTTAGCTTCCTTAACAGTCAACAATAGCAATAGCTTTGAAAAGCATCAACATGTCACAATCTCCCCTGAAAACAAAATCGCTCAGCTACCCAGATAGAATGGAAAGCATATCACAGCATTTTCCATGACCATACTTACAACTACTCATCTATATTTTGTAGCAATCTTTAAGGGCTTCCGAGTCCTTGAGAGTTTTTAAAAGGAATACCTTTCTATGTCCACCAGCTCCATGGAGCTGGTCTTTCTCTAACATCCTCAAAAACTGTATTGGGGTTGCATATCTCAAAACTGGATTCCTGTTTCTTCCTAAGGACATGCTCATGATTCCAGATTTCCTCTTTACGGTAATGAACTAGTCATACCTTCCAGCTCCCCGCAGCCAAGTTCTGCAGGGCCCCTGCTGCCCCCTCCAGCGTGTCTGCGTTTGAGCACTCAGAGAGCAGTGTGAGGTAGGGTTTGACTATTGACGGGTGCCAAAGCATCTGGATCCCTTTTGGTGGTTCTGCACAGTCTGGAAGAGGTCCTACTCCATCCCACTGGTGGAAGAAAAATAAGAGAGCAAACATTTTTATTATCATTACACTTCCCAACTCGGCCTTCTGTAAGCATTACACACAAAAACAAAGACACGCGGAACATCTGGTGAACATCTATTGCGTGTGGGGTGACGCTTTTTAAGTAAGCCCACAACGAGAGAGCTATGCTTGCCCACCCAGAGCTTATGATGGAAAGTGGAAGGCGGCGGTGCATGTACCTAAGTGAATGTAATTGGCAGGCGAACGCATAAGCTCTTTAAGGACGGTGCCAGCACATTGCTGTGAAAAGGAATAGGAAATAAATTACTTTTGGTGGGTAGAGTGGACAAAAGCTACGGTTCAAGGCAGCATGTCTTAAAGTTAGCATGCTACCGGCATAACACAGTACAGAGTAATACTCAAATGCCCTCCCTTCTTTTATCTATTTATTTCTTTTCATTTTTTTTTTTTTTTTACAAATAGTTTATTGTCAAGTTGGTTTCCATATAACACCCAGTGCTCACCCCACCAGTGCCCTCCTCCATGCCCATCTCCCCCCTCTCCCCCCACCCCCATCAGTTTGTTCTCAGCATTCAAGAGTCTCTCATGGTTTGCCTCCCTCCCTCTCCCCCACTATTTCCCCCCTTCTTCTCCCCCACGGTCCTCCGTTAAGTTCCTCCTAATCCTCCTATCCGTGCAAACATATGGTATTTGTCCTTCTCTGCCTGACTTATTTCGCTCAGCATAACACCCTCAAGGTCCATCTAGGTCTTATGCCTAACTGCCGGCCGATAAATTCTTATACAACGTATAAAATACATATTTGTTTGATTTTGAATTCTATCATTGCATTATAAGCATCAAACAGATGTCAGAATGGGCAAAAAAAAGAAACAATTGCTATGGTTTATCAGATGCATTGACCCAGCTAAAGGCAAATTCAGATATTATAGCGATTCTGATAGTTCAGTTTGCTTTGAATTGAATCTAATAAATAACTGGAGAATGTGTAATTAAAAAGTAATACAAGTGATATGAAAACTACCGCTTATTGCACAAGGGAATATCAGGAGGCCATTAAAAATGATAGTTCTGAAGACCGTGTTGCAATGTGGACAAAGGATAAAAGTGAAATGAACAAACGACGCAAAGTGGTATGTGGTCTGTGCTTTGTACCAGGTAAAATGCACTATAGAAACATGCATGATAATAAAAATTTATTAACAAAATGTTTATGTCTTTCATTTTTTTCTATATTCCAAGTTTTCTGTTACTCTTAGCGTTTTAAAATATGAAAAATTATAATAGTGATTCTGATCTTTGATTACACACAACCTTTTGGGGAAAAACAAAGGCAATACATGCAATGAGGGTAGAAATGAAGTAAGCTCTGTGTTTAGAAAAAAGACTCACATATTCATTTCTGAGAAAAATCCCAGGAAAACAAAATAATCCTTTACAATTTCAGCGTGGTCATATTACTTCATTTAACTGCTTTTTTTGTGTTTATTGATGGCTGTTTAAGATACAGCCTAAGTGACATGTACTAACTTTTCCTGTACATAGCTGGGTTCATATCTATACATGTATGTGTGTCTATATCTATATATAAATACAAAACCACAGCTGTATTTCAAAATCTATTTCTTAGTTCTGAAGAATTTTCTGGAGCACAGGCTTACTTCATATCCTTGTAACATAAAGATGGAAGGGTTGGTAGTGAAAATGTAAAGTCATTTAACTATCACAAATCATTTTAAGAACTGCATTATTTTCTAAGAGAAGACTTAGAAACTCATGTCTTCTTTTTCTCAATTATGATACAGTGTAGTTTAAGCAAAGGCCAAAGCTCAGATGTGAATATCCCAAGGATAGATGTTGGACATCCCACAAAAGGTCACCTTCAATGAGAGTGTCACTCAATTTCAACTTTGGGACAAGGACACTCAACGCGGGGGAATCTGCTTCTGCTTTTAACCAAAGCCACTTCTAAACCGTTTTGAAATGACCTTGCCGGCTTGTGCCAGCCTACTAATGAAACCAGTACATCTCTTCTAAATACAAAAAATGACAAGATTGGAAGTGAACCAAACTTGTCACATTGCTCCTGGTTCATTATTTGAGACGGGCTCACTACACCAGATAGAACGGTAGTGTCAGGGAAAGAGACAAGTCATTCTGTAGGTTTGCAGCCTTCCATGATGAAGCAGGGGGAATATCGACTTCTCCAGAAAGCCAGTTTAGGGAACTGAATCTCTCTGCTGGTGCAATGGGAAATTGAAAATTATTTCATACGGGCTTTTTTTCATTGTTTATTTGGTCATCTTAAAATAATTTTTTAAGTTGATTTCTTTATTTTGAAAGAGATAGAGCAAGCGCAGGGGAGGGGCAGAAAGAGAAAACAGAGAATCCCAAGATTCTTTTGGTGCAGAGCCCAACGCAGGGTTCAAGATCAATGAAACCTGAGATCATGACCTGAGCTGAAATCAAGAGTCAGAAGCTTAACCGATTGAGCCCCCCAGGTGTCCCCTTGAAACTTGTAAGCTATTGTTTTCATATAAAGATTTGATAATATTCAGAAAAATCATACTATGACACTTGAAACTCAGTGGGCATGGCCTTTCTCTCTCATGTAGAAAGAGCTGTAACAGCTGGAGGTGCCCAGAAGTAGAATTTGCATGCTCATTACATAACGCGGTAGCCAAACTCTAAGAACAAAAAGCAGCTGCGTTATCATTTGCTGGGTTTCATCTTGGCCTCCTTTCCTAACTTCTGCACAATAAAATAGGATAAATGGCTAAATCAGTAGACAATTTTCTTCTGCTCTGACACGTGATCTATGTAGCTCTTAAATATCTTTTATTACAATCCTTTCTTAATGACTACAGAGAGAAGCTGAAGGAAATAAAAGGAAAACTGATGTGAATACGGATAATCTTTGATGGCAACTAGAAATGAACTTCAAAGGGGATTCTCTGCTATTTCGGAACGTTGATGGCACCCCTGGTACGTCAAGACCAAAGAAAAAAGAGTTATTTCAAAGCCAGTCAATGTATCTGGCTTTTATCTGGGTATATGATCTCAAACTTTTACTGAGTTAACAGGGAAAGAATTATCAATCGTCTATTAAAAATAGATTTTTACCACCTATAAAAAGACCTTAAGTCTTTTCTATGAGGGTGCTTTACATTATGTTGCCTGGAAACTCAACACCAATGGGACCACAGGGTGAAGGTGACATCAGGATTTGACTTCAGTCGTCAACGTTCTGCACATGCAAACTTTTCATGCTCAGCTTCTTCTAGAGTGAGGGTCCATGAGAAGTCACAGGCTACGCAACTTTATGACCAAAATGGAAAGACATCATTTATCAATTTAAATACAAGCTGCATCCATCCTGAAATTGCACATGGACAGAAGGCAAGCTGTGGCTAAATCTTTGGTAGAATCGAGACACTGATCATCCAGCTATATAGTCTTAAGAACACAGGACTGACTTTGTAAGCCTTAAGCAAATTGCTTGTTTTGGACTATATCTTGAGGGCACATTGCCAAACATTGTCTAAGAGCTTGAAATATGAGAAAAATAAAGAAGCAAAATGTCATCAAGTCAGGAGAGAGAATTTTCTATGTGACAAAGACAGGACACAATCAAGAAGAAAGTATTGTCGAGAAACTAACAGAGGCAATGGTAGCAGAGTATTTTTGTTTTATCATTTGCATTACTGCCAAGTTATGACACACACACACAGACACACTTATATGTATATACATATATTAAGTATTTATATATCTTCATTTATAAGGCTAAAGATTAAAAATCAAGCAGAGAGTAGCCAAAGGGAAAGCAAAAGAAAAAGGAGACAGGCCTATATGGTTTTAAAAAGTTTAATTCTGGCTTTGGGGAAGTTTTCGGTGGATCTCTCTTATTCTTGCTAGTAAATTTTACTTTTATGCTCCTCGGTTTTGTCCCCGTTTTTGTTTTCATCAGTTACATTTTAACAAAACTTGCAAAGTTCTAGAAGGTCTCGATTCTTAGAGGCATTACTTAAATGTTCAAATTACACTCTGTACAAATCATTCATATGTTGTCACCTAAGGGAAAATGTCAGAGAATTTATTTCCGGCATTAACGCTGGCCTTATTCATTGTCTGGTTTGTAGTAATTTAGAATTTCACATATATATTGAGAGCTCAAGAAGTGAAGAATGGAGTGATTTGCACTAGTGTTTTAGATTTTTTTTTTTAATGGATGACACTTTGGAATGAATGTGTCTCCCCCCTCCCCCCCAATTTCCTTTGTTAAAGCCTTAACCCCCAATGTGACGGTGTTTGGATGCAGGGCCTTTGAAAAGTGATTAGGTTTAGATGAGGTCATGAAGATGGATCCCCATGTTGGGATTCGTGTCCCTATAAAGAAGTGAAGGGACCAGAGCTTTCTCTTTTCCATCTTGTAAGGGTGCAACGAGAAGAGGTCATCTGTGAATTTGGAAAAAGCTCTCAACAGACACTGAATCTGTTGGCACCTTTATCTGGGACTTCCAGACCCCTGCAATCTGTGGCATTTTGTTACGGCAGCCTGAGCAGACTAAGCCATAATCACAGTAAGGACTAAGTAAACTTGGTATAGTAGGATCCTTCTGGTTTCCCCATGACCTTTCTTCCGTGGAGCTCTCTTGGGGACAGGCTGTCAGCAAAGCAAGGAGAGCGCAGGGCAGGATTATGTTGACAGCAAATCACAGAGCAAATCAATTGGTTTTGTCACCCCAAATAGTGCCACCTATATACCCTCAGCGCTTTTCTCTACTGGTCTTAAACGTGAAACTGTATGACTAATATCAATAAGACAAAGCAGTCAATAGTTTCTATCATTCACTTTCTAAAACTAGAGAATTGAAAATAGAGATTTTCTGTTCAAGAAGGTAATGCTTAAACCTTTCTGGAAAGGAAGAGAATAATAAGCGTCCATGTTAGAAGCCAAGGAATTGCTGACTTTTGGACATGATGCTTTCTATTATGGTCACGGTGTTGGACATGATACTTTCTACTAATGGTCACGGTCAGGGGAGGAGAGATATACTGGCCACAGTAAGAAATGTCTGCTTGGGAAGAAAATTACACAGGTACCGGACTGTATTCAATGTGTGGCTTAAACAAACAAATGAGCACACACACACAAAAAGATGAAAGTCTTTCTTTGGACTTCTTTTTAATACTTTTGCTTCCCCGTGCAGCTTAAATTCTACTTAAAAGGTTTCTTAGTTGGCTGCAGAACGGAAGAGTGGAAGCCACCTGCTCCTTATATGACAAGAAAGGGAGAAACATCAGAAAGTTCCCAAACCAAAAGCAAAGATGTCCTTGAACCAGGAGACTTTGTAAACATGGGCTACTCTCAGGGATGGTGGCTCACAGAGTGCTCTGATCATTGCATTCATAAAAGCCCCTACTAACGAGAACAGTTAACAAGAGCCTTTCAGCCCTTCACCCTCTACCAAGCTCACAACTGTCCAGCCTCCATCTCCATCGCACTGGGCTGGGTCCCACGGAGATGCAGAGGAGGAGTGCTCCCTGAGTCCAGGGGGTGCGTCCACAGTCCAGAGGTGCAGAGAAACCCTGGCCCTCTCTACAGATGTCGCAGCCGTGCGAGTCCACGTAAGGAGAAGAGCTTCTCTGCTCAGCTATGTCTTCATGACACAAACAGAAAAGTCTTCACCACCACAATGCATCTCTGTTGCCCATATTTCTCTACCATTGAGTGGGCATCACCGTCATTACCCATGTGCAGGCTCTGTTTTGTTTTTAAGGGATTTTGGTGAAATAAACAACAGGTCAAGGAAGCTGCAAGATAAAGGGTGTGGATCTGCAGCAAGAAGGGAACATTGGCTTTAAAATCCCACTCTTTCCTCCCAGCTGATGTCACACCTCGCATGTCAGAAGAGAAGATGGCTCAAAGATGGGACCTGTCGGGAATGTCCTCACACACAGGGCTCGGTTTAGTCAGGCTCCAGCCTGTACTACATACTTTAAAAAGCAACAACATAAACACAAGTCCAACCTCTGTCTGCCATTTTCGCTTGGTGTATTTTGAATAGCAGAGTTGCTAATAGATTTTCCCTTGACAGGGTTTCCTTAGGGCTGCCAGCTTTTTGGGGGATTAAAGGAAAAGCAGGCAGGGAATGGAAGTTGAGGTTATGAAGAAACCCTGAGCAACTCTAAAGAGCCAGGAGTGAGATGATTCTCGTGTTGACTCTTGGGAATTTTGAAGAAGATGGCGGCTCAGGTGTGTGAACTCCCCTGGCCACTGTTCAGAGGACCTAGGTTACAGGGGGGCTGAGTCCGTGCAAAAAGGGGACAGAGGTTGTGGTCAAGGAGCTGTACTTATGTGGCACACATTTTCTCTAGGCTCTCCTTGAAGATACAAAGGGGTTTACATTTGAGAGATTAGAAACCTATGTTACAGAGGCAGGATCATTTTCTGAATCAAGGATCAGGATAAAAGAGATTCAGGGCTAGACAGCCTTGCTGATTCATCTCTGTCAGCATGGATCCACGGGGCACGCATCCCTTAGGAGGAGGTGGGAGGGAGGCACTGCCCCGCTCTAGAGACTGACATGATGACACCATTGTGCTGTGCCCCACAGACTCGAGTTATCAAGGCTGGGCCACATCACCAGGCTTGTCTGTGCTTTCTCCAAGTCGTTGTGATGGAACCAACCAGCACACCATCCCTCTAAATTCTCTCTGCTCCTATCTTCTCATGCACATCTAGAAAGACCTGGGCCATGAACCTCTCCATTACCTCCCTTTTGTTTTTTCCATTACCTTCCATTGAAAGGGGCTCTGTCCTTGACATGTGAACCTGCCTCAGATAATCCTGTGGTCTTCTTTGTTTATATCTTTGGTGATATATTCCTTTTTTTTTTTTTTTAATTTTTAATGTTTTATTTATTTTTAGGAGAGAGAGAGAGAGAGAGAGAGAGACAGCGCGAGCAGGGGAGAGGCAGAGAGAGAGGGAGTCACAGACTGAAACAGGCTCCAGGCTCTGAGCTGGCAGTCAGCACAGAGCCCGACGCGGGGCCCAAACCCACGAACCGTGAGATCATGACCTAAGCAAAAGCCGGACGCTTAACCGACTAAGCCACCCAGGTGCCCCATCTTTGGTGATATATTCCTGAAAGAGAGTCTAATACAATGATTCTCAACCAAAGGGATTGTATCATCCAAGGGGATGACTGGCAATGTCTGGAGACACTGCTGGTTGTCACCACTAGGGGAGGGGATAATATTGGCATCTGTTGGGCAGAGGCTGGGAATGCTGATGAAATCCTACAATGCCCAGGACAGCCCCCAGAACAGAGAATTATCTGGCTCAAAATGTCAAGAGTGGCAAGGCTGAGGAGCCCTGATCTAGGAGTATATAACAGGGCACTTGTTCATGGCATGGAGTACTGAATGGCCAAATGTCAATAAGGAAAGTAAAGGAGAAGCCTGATTCAGAGATTTAAGCCTGCAAACTCCCTAAGAGCAGAGGAACCACATTTCTAGGCGATGGGCTCAAGTTCATGCAAGAGGCGCAGAAGCAGAAGGAGAATCTCCTTCGTTCATGGGCGGTGACAAAGGGGAGCCACTGCATAGAAAGGCACAGCCGTGATTCTATGGGCTCATGCGACGTGTTGCTTTGAAATAGCATGTCTTGAGTCACCAAGCTCCTGGCATATGGTGAGGTGAAGGGACAGTGAGACCGAGCGGGAACCGGCCGGGAGGAGGAGGCAGCAGCTAAAATATGCAGATGGTCGTACAGAAGTGAAATTAGGCAGCACAAGTATGGCTTCCTAATAAAATGAAAACTGGGAGAATAAAAGGCAAGCCGGGTTATTCTGAAATGAGAACTTAAAAGCATCAGGAATGTCATGAGGGGCAGATCCATCTGTGTCAATAAACCAAATCCAAACGTGCCTCAACTGTCACTGCCATCCAGAGCGGCTAAGACAAATTCCGGCTTCTGTATCCCAAGCTTTGAAAACATTCATTTGGTCTTGATATGTCGCTTTTAAGGATTAATCCCTGAAAAGCGATGAAGGGTGTGAGGCGAGGTTTCACTGCACAAGTTTATCACAGTTCACACTAGTTAAAATTTGGAAGCAGCCCGATTTCCCGATCACAGGGATTGGTTCCCACGCCACGAACACACGGGTTCACACACCACATGTGGTTGTAGGTGCGTTCCCACCGCGGAGTTCTTGGCAGACTTTCTACACTCTGCTAGTGACTATTTGCCAGCAAGGGAAGAGGTCACGCTGTGTCGAGCGATAAACTACTGTACGACAGTGCGCAGCGTGAGACAGTGTGTGCTGCGTCCACACCTCCTCTCTTCCGTGGCGTGCCCGGGGGGGGGGCAGCGAGTGCAGCCCCCCAGTGCAGGTAACCAGGGGCTGCACTCTGCAGAGGAATTGCAATCCAATAAATGAATAAAAAGGAACTTTCTATTACCACATTCAGGTAACTCTATACAATTTGTGATAAAATATTCCTCCTCATGGGGACAGAAAGCTCTTGCTGCCCCCCCTTAAGCATGCCACTACACCCCCTTTTCCTTAGTTAAAAGAATGCCTGAGGGTCATGGCTGCCTCACAAATCTATTACACTTCCCACCTACCTTGTACTTTGGGTTTTAATGTGACCCAGTGCAGACCAAAGAGGGGGTGAGGAGGAGTGATGTATGCTCCTGGACGGTGGACATGACCTTGGACCATGAGGAGGAGGAATTATCCGAAAGAGAAGAACATGATAGATCTAAGAGCCTCTGAAGACTGCAGATCAGGGCGGCCAGCAGCATTGACCTCCACATTAGTGGGAAGGACACTTATCTATTCTCAAGACACTTACAAACTCTAAGGACGCCTATAAACTCTACGAGTTTGGCTGTCTGACCTGTGGCCTGACTCATACTCAGGCAATGTAGTTAAAACTGTATTTTGAAGAGTTAAACAAAGCTGTGCATAAATATGGATAGAAGAAGTTTCGAAAGGATATATGCCTGTTATAAATTCCAATCACAGCTCCATCTAGGAGGGGGTGGGGGAGGTCGGGTGTTTGTGCTACGTTCATCTTGTAGCTTATTGCTATTTTATTCCTATATAATTTACATGTTATGGGTGCATGTGTATACAGGTATATTTATATCTGTTTATAATTGATATCCATTTTGTCCAATATATGGAGAAACTTATTTAAAATTCAAATCTCCAATGTGATTTAAACTAGCAGTGAAATTCGTTTGTGTGCTCTGGGATACTGACCACTATTTAGTGTCGGGGTCTCATTTCTGGGCCAGTAACATCCGGAGGATGTAGTGGGCAATGTGTTATGCTCACAGAGAAGTGATACTAGATACAAAGTCCTGAAAATGCCAGCAAACCTTTCAGGTGATGGGATTTCATGACGTCTAATACCATGTCTGTAGTCCCATGTCAACACCTTCAGAACAAAGCATCGGTTAGTCTGGCATGATCAAAAGTATTGCTTCTCCAAGGATACTTTGAGACCCACCTATATCCATTGGTTGACATGAATCCTAAGTTTTTAGATGATTATCATGACACACAATGGTTGTTAAGTTTGGTGGTTCCTGCAGATTCAGAATGGTGACTAAGGTAACAAAATACAGCACTGTCATGAGAAGCCAGAGAGCAATTTGAACCAAAAACGGAGAGAGAAGGTCTATGGAATACTCTTGGCTCCCAGTGGCTCCTGGAGCCAAAGTGTCACCAAGAAAGAAATGGGTGCGACTGGCACAAGTCACAGCTTTGAATGTTTACTCTAAATGAGGGGTAGAGGCTGCTGCGGACCCCAGGCTGAGCCTCCCTCGGTAGGTTCTGGGTGTTGGGCTAGAAATGGACAGAAACCAGACCCAACCCATCCCCCGCCTCAGCAGATCCCCTCTATGGGAGTCGACTCCTGTACGTAACTCACGACGTGATCGGCACCAGGGGGCAAGTTTAAATAAAGCCATGTGCAAGTACATTAGAAGATGAGTAACTTTTTACTTGGAAGAAGTCCTGAAAGGGTGGAAGTGATGTTTTTATTCGACCTTGAAGGACAGTTGTCCAAGTAGCGGATGAAACGGAGGGGAAGACTGGACAGCGGAGAGCTTGTGCAAAAGGCTACAGGCTGGCCTGTGGGGCCAAGGACGGGCAGGTGGGAGACCTTGAAGGCTCTGCCAAGACATGTCCATCATTGGGGCGCCTGGGTGGCTTAGTCGGTTAAGCGTCCGACTTTCGACTTTCGCTTAGGTCATGATCTCGCGGTTCGTGGGTTCGAGCCCCACGTCGGGCTCTGTGCTGACTGCCAGCTCAGAGCCTGGAGCCTGTTTCAGTCTGTGACTCCCTCTCTCTCTGACCCTCCCCTGCTCACGCCGTCTCTCTCTCTCTTCTAGAAATAAATAAAAAACATTAAAAAAAAAAAAAAGACATGTCCATCATCACGGGGAACAAAAGGAGGCATTAAAGGTTTTACACAGATTCCTGTTACTATTGCTTTGGTTTACAAAACAGCGTGGTGATATCATCAGTGAAACTTCCTCCTCGTCCAGGCATTTGGCAACCGCAGTGTAAGAAAGGTGAAAAGGAGCAGTAATACTTTTAAATTGACCACAGCTCACTAACCCGTGAAACAAAGATGATCGGGAGACAGAAAGTCTGCCACATGAGAACAGAGGCTCAGAATCATCTTTGAATTGAGAGGTTTAAGTTGTCACCCCCGTGGATACATATATACCCATGTGAATTAAAACATATATATCCTCGTGAATTAAAACATTCACAAGGGATATTCAAACAGAAAAGAGAAGTTTTTTTTTTTTTTTTAAAGTGATTTATTTATTTCTAGGAGAGAGAGAGAGAGAGAGACAAGGTGAGCCGGGGAGGGTCAGAGAGAGAGGGAGTCACAGACTGAAACAGGCTCCAGGCTCTGAGCTGGCAGTCAGCACAGAGCCCGACGGGGGGCCCGAACCCACGAACCGCGAGATTGTGACCTAAGCGAAAGTCGGACGCTTAACCGACTAAGCCACCCAGGCATCCCAGAAAAGAGAAGTTTTGAGGGCATCTTGCTTGTCTTGATTTTTTGTTTATTGGTGTTTTGTCTGTTTGTTTGTTTCCCTCAGTGGTTTCTCTGCATGGTCAAGTTCACACTGAGTGGGGTCCTGAAGGCTCAGGTCTGCTCTGGCCAGCAGCCAGCGGTATCCTGTTACCTCAAGTCCATTTTTTGAGTTCCACCAATCCCTGGACAGCACCCCAGGAACCTTGGCCATTTCCCAAATTGAAAAACAAAAGATACTTTTTTCTCCAAAAGGTGGGAAAGTAAATACACCGATTTTGTCTACTTGCATTTCCCGGGGTCCCAATCTTCAGACTGCCAGCCCCGCCCCGTCCTGCCTGCTGGCACAGAGCTCTGCTGGAAGATGGCAGAGCCCCTCAGGTGGCATGTGCCTTTGGGCACGTGACGTGTAGACTGTTTGGCGGGGTGGAGGTGGGATTCTTTCCGAAAAGGGCTAGAGAGACAGTAATTTCTTATAATCTGGCGACAGGCGCCAAACACTGAGTCAGAAATTAATAAGTTTGCAAAGCCCTTTTGGACCAGAATATGATGCCCAGAAATGTTAAATACTTCTACGCACAGGGACGTATAGTATGATGGTTCCAGTATGATTCAACAGCAGCCACTTCTTGAAATAAGAGCATGAATGAAGCATATCTTTGTATCCTACGTCTTCCTGAATTATTTCAATTAAGTATCTGAGGGATAAAGTTTCTGAGATTTTCTATGATCACTAAATCTGACCTTCATAGTGTCAAAGCATTTTCCTAAGGCAGAGAATAACAACGCCAAAGGCAAGATCAACATAAAATTCTGGGATATAGCAAAGCTCCAGAGGCAATCATTAAACCAATTATGATTTTTATCACTTTGGCTTCCTCCTAAAAGCTCTGGCTCCTCTGTCCTGGGAATTCTCCGTTGTGGATTAGACAAACTTGCCTTGTACCTTTCTCTGGTATCTTAAATTTAAGAAAGAAAACAAATACATTCTTATAAGCAAATGTTGACTTAATCACCTAGTGCTTTTTAAAATATTATTTTCTAAATGGTATTTGAAAAGATTATAAATGTACTGCCCGTTAGAAAATTTGTAAATACAAAAGTACAGAACGGTCAGTAGCCTCTGTGCTTGATGTTACTGTACTTTCCCTAGAAACACATACATATATATACAAATACAAATATGTATATATTTGTGTATATATATATTTTATATATAAATAAATAAATAAATAAATAAATATATATATATATTATATTTGCATGTGACGCACGTTTAGCAAAACTGGCCAGGCTTTATCAACATCATATGTATACCTACATACACTCCCATTTTTATATTATTTTTCTTCACTTTGTATTACATATGCTGTCTCATCGCTGCATATTCTTTGAAAACCTGACTTTATGAGCAACAGATTCCAGAGAATGGATATCTGACGATCTTTAAAGCTGTAAACCTAGAACTTTCCAGGAGCTTCCAGATGAGTGAAGCCAGTGTGCAGGCTCTGAAGGTAACCTTCTGTTCTGGTGTTCACAAAGATAGGGATGCTTTGTCCTAGACAGGGCTGGGGACATTTCCACTTCTCACCTTGCTGCAACCAGTTAACAGCGATGAATTAGGGCCTTGGTTCCCCCTCTCACTGGAGGCAGCTGGCATGTCATTCCTTTAGATGATTTGGAATTTCAAATTCCTGCTTTCCCCAAGGGCAAAGCACATTCCTCAAGATGAAGCAAGGTTTCCAGGCTGGCGCAAATGCCCATCCTCCCCAGCAGGTGGCGCCATCTAGACTCAGTTCTCTCCTGGGGACCAGTCAACAGGCTGGGAAGTCAACTGGATCTGAGGGCGCCTTCCGGTCCCTCTTCTTCCTGCGCGTACGGATGCTCTCCTCCCCATCCCCAAACCTTTCAGCTGTGCCTGCCTTCCATCGGTTTTAAATGCAAGAGGGCTTTTACTTTTGACTGTTTTTTAAATGTACTGAACTTGACAAAACATCCTAAATGACTTTGAAACAAGCATAAGTATTATCCGTTTACACCCTCGCTGAAATGTTTCATAAGCTATTTTTATTATGTTAGAGCACAGTTCCAAGTCTTTTACAAAACTATCACTTGGCTGAAACCATGACTTTGGCGTTTCTTTGTAAGCAACGATGTTCCGTATTCTAACATGGCTGTTTCGGCAAAACTTTCTTAAAGAAATCTTTTTCGTCTCCTTGAAAATATTGTAAGAAAAAGATGGGACAAATGACCCTTATAAATTTTCACTTAGACTTTTGGCAAAAATGATAAAAGTGCTTTAATCTCTTTGTCTTATGCAACTTAGAAAATGGTTCATTGGTGTCATAAAATATGGTTGGAAGTACAACAGTCTTAGGTAAGAAATTGCTCATCATAAGGATCCATGGCAGCAGCTCACAGCTTGAAAGGAGGGATGCGTTTGGGGGTAAAGCCCATGAATATTTTCTTCTGACTCTTGATCTCTCCAGACCCAATCAATACCTAATGTCACCTGTCACTTCAAAGGCTTCAAGCCACGTGAACACACATTGGCAGTGTTGGAAAAAGGGTTCAGGGTTTGGGGGTGACTCTTACTAATGGGACACCAGTGACAGATACAGGGACCATCAGAAGGATGCACTTTAAATTTTTTAAATTTTATACCTTATTTTTGAGAGAGAGAGAGAGAGAGAGAGAACAAGTGGGGGAGACAGAGACAGAATCTGAAGCAGCCCCAGACTCTGAGCTGTCAGCACAGAGCCTGATGTGGGGCTTGAACCCACGAGATCTGAGCCAAAGTCAGTCGCTCAACCGACGGAGCCACGCAGGTGCCCCAGAAGGATGCACTTTAGAATCCAAAAACAGACTGGAGAGAAAACCTTAAAATCACAGTGAATTCAGTCTTAGTGAATTCAAAGAGTTTTTTTGATTGTTTTTGTTTTTTGTTTTTTTAAACCAAGGCTCATGCGTTAATACAATTTCCCAAATGTACCTTCCAAAGTTGCCTGGGCCCATCCAGGAGGTTCTGGGTCTGTGGTGGTGGGTAAGGCCTGGGGGATTATCATCACCTGACAGATTGGCAAGCACCACACTCCTGCCCAGATGCTGTTCTTCTCAGCCTTTATTATGCTCATTCACTTTCCAGGGTAAAGCAGTTAAGTGACGGGACCCCGTGATACACAGTTGTGCAGGAGGAAACCATGAGAAGGACCCATTATACCTTTGTTAGGCCACGTTTAGTTTATATGATATTGAAAAGGTTCAGAAGCATCATTGTCTGGCCGCCTTCAGTACTGGGCAGGAAAACTGAGGTATCTGACATAATTTGGCATAATTCCTGGCACAGAGTAGGTGTTCAATAAACACCTGCTATCTAACCACTACATTCCCCTGCGGGGAATTTTTAAGAACTATGGCTTAATCCTCTTAAAAGGCTCCTGCAATTCAGGAAGAAGCGGACACAGAGCACTGAGCCACAACAGGAGAGAATGCAGGGTTGGGAGCTTCTCAGAGTGGAAGATCTCCATCAAAAAGGCAAGCAGCATGTGCCTTTTAAGTTGTAGGTGTGTTTATGCTAGAAGATACAGATCTAGAAGCTGTAGATGTGCCTGGAGCAGCTCTCAGGGGCCATAAACAGCAAGAGGACTAGAGCCTAGAAAATGTGAACACCGATGCACTCAAGTTAAATTTAGGAATTCTATTTAAGAATGCATTCCCATGGATCCTTATTCCAAACAAACTAGCTCCTATAATCCTTACTCAAAGCAAAATGATTTTGAAGATACTTTAAAAAATGATGGGCTGTGATCTACACAGATACTTTTGCATATTTAATTTGAATTAAAACCTGCTAAGAGAGACAGTTGGGTGTTCTGTCCCTGCTTTCTTAGTTGTTCTCTCCTGAAGACAGGCAGGTCTTTATGGCCGTTAGCAGCTGGGATTTGACCGCAGTGTCCAGGGAAGGCTGGACGCATGATCGCACTGTCTGGGGAAGTCTGGACACATGATCGCACTGTCCAGGGGAGGCTGCATGCATGACCACGGTGTCCAGAGGAAGACTGGACGCATGATCACAGTGTCCAGGAGAGATGAAGAAACCTCAGTAGTAGGGGTTTCTGGCCAGCAGCCATGACTCAACACTACTCCTTCCCCCGCGGGGCCCGATGGGTGAGGGTTGCGCCGCCCAGAGGCTCCGGAAGGAAAGGGCTGGAGACTATCTTGATTCCACCAAGGCCAAGAGTGGCTGTCTAGTGGCCATTACTTCAGGGCAGGCAGCCGACTGACAGCTGCTCAAGGTAAAGTCCATCATTTTGAATTTTTTAAGCATTTATTTATTTATTTATTTTTAAAATTTTGTATTTATTTCTGAGAGACAGAGAGACAACGTGAGCAAGGGAGGGTCAGAGAGAGAGGGAGATACAGAATCTGAAGCAGGCTCCAGGCTCTGAGCTAGCTGTCAGCACAGAGCCCGACGCGGGGCTTGAACCCATGTACCGTGAGATCATGACCTGAGCCGAAGTCGGACGCTTAACCAACTGAGCCGCCCAGGTGCCCCAATGTTTATTTATTTTTAAGAGAGATGGAGACACAGCATGTGAGCAGGGAAGGGCAGAGAGAGAAGGAGACACAGAATCTGAAGCACGCTCCAGGCTCTGAGCTGTCAGCATGGAGCCTGACACGGGGCTCGAACCCATGAACTGCGAGATCACAACCTGAGCCGAAGTCAGATGCTCAACTGACTGAGCCACCCAGGCGCCCCAAAAGTCCATCATTATGAAGACACCTCTCCAGCTGGACAGAATTGTCCCCCAAAGCCAAGCTTCCAATGTGATTCTGTTGGAGCACTGTGAATTGGAGCCCCCATTTCTCACAATAAATGCAAGATCACATATCGAAATTTTTCAAAACATGCAGTAAAACATGTGTTGGGTTTTTTGTGGGTTTCTACTTAGCTTCTCTTTCTAGATCATACCTACAGTATGCCCGGGGAGCACCGACAGAGCACCCCTCCTGTCCCTGGCAAGGACCTCCATCAGTGTGCAAATCAACACATGGAAGATTCCGCGCCAGGGTCGGACTCTATAAGCTGGTACCTTAGAGCCTGCCCAGGACTCATGTGACTCTCTTTTGCAAAGTTCTTATTTTGACTGGGCTGCAGGAGGTGGGGCAAGTCACTGGATGCTCCCCTGTCAGACTCCCACGGAAATACCATGCAGATGGGTTAGTGATTTTAGCATGCGTTGGAAGTACAGAGCCCCGTACCTGTATATGCAGAAGAAAGATTAATGCTGTAATTAGGAAGGGGATAATTGTGTGCAGCTGCAGAGTTGCCCTCATTACCTGATCCTGGGATTTCTTTTTCTTCTTCTTCTTGCCCCAGCATCCGGAACTTTCCGTGTCCTTGCCGTTGGCCTCACCACAAAGCAGCCCATCCAGCTCGTCCGTGCCCATGTGCTGTCCCTGAGACGTTTCTGCTGCTAGTCGGTAGGACAGGTTCCTTAAGATGCACACACAGTTTTCAACGGTCTGGAGCACCCACAACGAGACGAAAAAAAAGAAACAAAAAAAAAAAAAAAAAAAAAAGAAAAAAAAGAAAAGAAAGGAAAGGAAAGGAAACAAAGGAGGAATGAANTTATAAATAAATAAATAAATAAATAAATATATATATATATTATATTTGCATGTGACGCACGTTTAGCAAAACTGGCCAGGCTTTATCAACATCATATGTATACCTACATACACTCCCATTTTTATATTATTTTTCTTCACTTTGTATTACATATGCTGTCTCATCGCTGCATATTCTTTGAAAACCTGACTTTATGAGCAACAGATTCCAGAGAATGGATATCTGACGATCTTTAAAGCTGTAAACCTAGAACTTTCCAGGAGCTTCCAGATGAGTGAAGCCAGTGTGCAGGCTCTGAAGGTAACCTTCTGTTCTGGTGTTCACAAAGATAGGGATGCTTTGTCCTAGACAGGGCTGGGGACATTTCCACTTCTCACCTTGCTGCAACCAGTTAACAGCGATGAATTAGGGCCTTGGTTCCCCCTCTCACTGGAGGCAGCTGGCATGTCATTCCTTTAGATGATTTGGAATTTCAAATTCCTGCTTTCCCCAAGGGCAAAGCACATTCCTCAAGATGAAGCAAGGTTTCCAGGCTGGCGCAAATGCCCATCCTCCCCAGCAGGTGGCGCCATCTAGACTCAGTTCTCTCCTGGGGACCAGTCAACAGGCTGGGAAGTCAACTGGATCTGAGGGCGCCTTCCGGTCCCTCTTCTTCCTGCGCGTACGGATGCTCTCCTCCCCATCCCCAAACCTTTCAGCTGTGCCTGCCTTCCATCGGTTTTAAATGCAAGAGGGCTTTTACTTTTGACTGTTTTTTAAATGTACTGAACTTGACAAAACATCCTAAATGACTTTGAAACAAGCATAAGTATTATCCGTTTACACCCTCGCTGAAATGTTTCATAAGCTATTTTTATTATGTTAGAGCACAGTTCCAAGTCTTTTACAAAACTATCACTTGGCTGAAACCATGACTTTGGCGTTTCTTTGTAAGCAACGATGTTCCGTATTCTAACATGGCTGTTTCGGCAAAACTTTCTTAAAGAAATCTTTTTCGTCTCCTTGAAAATATTGTAAGAAAAAGATGGGACAAATGACCCTTATAAATTTTCACTTAGACTTTTGGCAAAAATGATAAAAGTGCTTTAATCTCTTTGTCTTATGCAACTTAGAAAATGGTTCATTGGTGTCATAAAATATGGTTGGAAGTACAACAGTCTTAGGTAAGAAATTGCTCATCATAAGGATCCATGGCAGCAGCTCACAGCTTGAAAGGAGGGATGCGTTTGGGGGTAAAGCCCATGAATATTTTCTTCTGACTCTTGATCTCTCCAGACCCAATCAATACCTAATGTCACCTGTCACTTCAAAGGCTTCAAGCCACGTGAACACACATTGGCAGTGTTGGAAAAAGGGTTCAGGGTTTGGGGGTGACTCTTACTAATGGGACACCAGTGACAGATACAGGGACCATCAGAAGGATGCACTTTAAATTTTTTAAATTTTATACCTTATTTTTGAGAGAGAGAGAGAGAGAGAGAGAACAAGTGGGGGAGACAGAGACAGAATCTGAAGCAGCCCCAGACTCTGAGCTGTCAGCACAGAGCCTGATGTGGGGCTTGAACCCACGAGATCTGAGCCAAAGTCAGTCGCTCAACCGACGGAGCCACGCAGGTGCCCCAGAAGGATACACTTTAGAATCCAAAAACAGACTGGAGAGAAAACCTTAAAATCACAGTGAATTCAGTCTTAGTGAATTCAAAGAGTTTTTTTGATTGTTTTTGTTTTTTGTTTTTTTAAACCAAGGCTCATGCGTTAATACAATTTCCCAAATGTACCTTCCAAAGTTGCCTGGGCCCATCCAGGAGGTTCTGGGTCTGTGGTGGTGGGTAAGGCCTGGGGGATTATCATCACCTGACAGATTGGCAAGCACCACACTCCTGCCCAGATGCTGTTCTTCTCAGCCTTTATTATGCTCATTCACTTTCCAGGGTAAAGCAGTTAAGTGACGGGACCCCGTGATACACAGTTGTGCAGGAGGAAACCATGAGAAGGACCCATTATACCTTTGTTAGGCCACGTTTAGTTTATATGATATTGAAAAGGTTCAGAAGCATCATTGTCTGGCCGCCTTCAGTACTGGGCAGGAAAACTGAGGTATCTGACATAATTTGGCATAATTCCTGGCACAGAGTAGGTGTTCAATAAACACCTGCTATCTAACCACTACATTCCCCTGCGGGGAATTTTTAAGAACTATGGCTTAATCCTCTTAAAAGGCTCCTGCAATTCAGGAAGAAGCGGACACAGAGCACTGAGCCACAACAGGAGAGAATGCAGGGTTGGGAGCTTCTCAGAGTGGAAGATCTCCATCAAAAAGGCAAGCAGCATGTGCCTTTTAAGTTGTAGGTGTGTTTATGCTAGAAGATACAGATCTAGAAGCTGTAGATGTGCCTGGAGCAGCTCTCAGGGGCCATAAACAGCAAGAGGACTAGAGCCTAGAAAATGTGAACACCGATGCACTCAAGTTAAATTTAGGAATTCTATTTAAGAATGCATTCCCATGGATCCTTATTCCAAACAAACTAGCTCCTATAATCCTTACTCAAAGCAAAATGATTTTGAAGATACTTTAAAAAATGATGGGCTGTGATCTACACAGATACTTTTGCATATTTAATTTGAATTAAAACCTGCTAAGAGAGACAGTTGGGTGTTCTGTCCCTGCTTTCTTAGTTGTTCTCTCCTGAAGACAGGCAGGTCTTTATGGCCGTTAGCAGCTGGGATTTGACCGCAGTGTCCAGGGAAGGCTGGACGCATGATCGCACTGTCTGGGGAAGTCTGGACACATGATCGCACTGTCCAGGGGAGGCTGCATGCATGACCACGGTGTCCAGAGGAAGACTGGATGCATGATCACAGTGTCCAGGAGAGATGAAGAAACCTCAGTAGTAGGGGTTTCTGGCCAGCAGCCATGACTCAACACTACTCCTTCCCCCGCGGGGCCCGATGGGTGAGGGTTGCGCCGCCCAGAGGCTCCGGAAGGAAAGGGCTGGAGACTATCTTGATTCCACCAAGGCCAAGAGTGGCTGTCTAGTGGCCATTACTTCAGGGCAGGCAGCCGACTGACAGCTGCTCAAGGTAAAGTCCATCATTTTGAATTTTTTAAGCATTTATTTATTTATTTATTTTTAAAATTTTGTATTTATTTCTGAGAGACAGAGAGACAACGTGAGCAAGGGAGGGTCAGAGAGAGAGGGAGATACAGAATCTGAAGCAGGCTCCAGGCTCTGAGCTAGCTGTCAGCACAGAGCCCGACGCGGGGCTTGAACCCATGTACCGTGAGATCATGACCTGAGCCGAAGTCGGACGCTTAACCAACTGAGCCGCCCAGGTGCCCCAATGTTTATTTATTTTTAAGAGAGATGGAGACACAGCATGTGAGCAGGGAAGGGCAGAGAGAGAAGGAGACACAGAATCTGAAGCACGCTCCAGGCTCTGAGCTGTCAGCATGGAGCCTGACACGGGGCTCGAACCCATGAACTGCGAGATCACAACCTGAGCCGAAGTCAGATGCTCAACTGACTGAGCCACCCAGGCGCCCCAAAAGTCCATCATTATGAAGACACCTCTCCAGCTGGACAGAATTGTCCCCCAAAGCCAAGCTTCCAATGTGATTCTGTTGGAGCACTGTGAATTGGAGCCCCCATTTCTCACAATAAATGCAAGATCACATATCGAAATTTTTCAAAACATGCAGTAAAACATGTGTTGGGTTTTTTGTGGGTTTCTACTTAGCTTCTCTTTCTAGATCATACCTACAGTATGCCCGGGGAGCACCGACAGAGCACCCCTCCTGTCCCTGGCAAGGACCTCCATCAGTGTGCAAATCAACACATGGAAGATTCCGCGCCAGGGTCGGACTCTATAAGCTGGTACCTTAGAGCCTGCCCAGGACTCATGTGACTCTCTTTTGCAAAGTTCTTATTTTGACTGGGCTGCAGGAGGTGGGGCAAGTCACTGGATGCTCCCCTGTCAGACTCCCACGGAAATACCATGCAGATGGGTTAGTGATTTTAGCATGCGTTGGAAGTACAGAGCCCCGTACCTGTATATGCAGAAGAAAGATTAATGCTGTAATTAGGAAGGGGATAATTGTGTGCAGCTGCAGAGTTGCCCTCATTACCTGATCCTGGGATTTCTTTTTCTTCTTCTTCTTGCCCCAGCATCCGGAACTTTCCGTGTCCTTGCCGTTGGCCTCACCACAAAGCAGCCCATCCAGCTCGTCCGTGCCCATGTGCTGTCCCTGAGACGTTTCTGCTGCTAGTCGGTAGGACAGGTTCCTTAAGATGCACACACAGTTTTCAACGGTCTGGAGCAAAAAAAAAAAAAAAAAAAAAAAAAAAAAAAAAAAAAAAAAAAAAAAAAAAAAAAAAAAAAAAAGAAAGAAAAGAAAGGAAAGGAAAGGAAACAAAGGAGGAATGAATAAAAACCAAAGAGCATTCTTCTGCCCAGAAAAGCAAGTCATTTCCACACTCCTGATTCTGGATGCATTTAGCTGTTGGCTCCCAAAGGCTCTCTTGAAGGCCACAGTGGAGGAATTCAGAGAAGCCTGAGAAGGTCTTAAAATCTTTTCTTCTCTCAAGTTGTTCCTTTTATAAGCAGCTGTCATTGTGTGGTGTGGGGTGTGTGTGTGTGTGTGTGTGTGTGTGTGTCTGTTACTGTCAAGTTAGCTAACATACCGTGTAGTCTTGGCTTTGGGAGTAGATTCCCGTGATTCATCGCTTACACACAACACCCAGTGCTCATCCCAACAAGTGCCCTCCTCAGTGCCCATCACCCATTTTCCCTTCCGCCACCCCCCTCCCCATCGACTCTCAGTTTGCTCTCTATATTTAAGAGTCTCTTATGGTTACATAAGCAGCTGTCAATGTTGATTGAAGTTCGCCAGTGAGTGGGGAAGAATCCAGAGGCCTTGGATGGTGGCCCACTCCCAGACCACTCCCGTCTGGGGACCAGGGCTCAGATTCACCGAGAACATGGATACTCACATCTCCATCAGCCTTGGGAGGGAGACACTACTATTTGCCACCAACCAGAGCACTTTCTGGCACTAAAATGAGGTAGGAGATATAAAGCTGGGGGGTCCTAGGCAAGCCATGTGTGGGATCACCTGGGGACACACATATTTCCATGCTACTGACTTGTTTTGAGGTGACTGGTGCTCCTGTTTTCTTGGCTTGGCCGTTCAACAGGGCTGGAGGACACGTGTTGCGTGGCTGAGCACCTTAGGGCCCTTGGTGTCTGCTGGCTGTGTGACTAGGACAGTACACCCAACATCTCTCTGACGCAATAATCTCTTCCGGGAGATGGTCGTACAGTACCCACGTCTTCGCTTGCTGTGTGGATCAGGTGAGCTCGAGTATGTATGTGCGGTAGGCAGAAGGCCTCGCCTGCCAAGAGGTTCCCATTCATCTCTGGAAGCTCTGAATTTGTGAGGTTACGAGGCCAAGGGGAATGGAGGCTGCAGACAGCATTAAGGCTGCTAATCAGCTGACTGTCAGGGAGATGGTCCTGGATTTTCCCGGGGGGCCCACGGAACCATGAGGGTCCTATAAGTGAGAGAGGGTGCAGAGGAGGTGGAGTGAAGTGGTGTGAAAAGGCTGCGAAAATGGAGGAAGGGGCCGCTGGCAAGGGAATTGTGGGCACCTCTAGGAGCTGGAAAAGATGAGGAAATGGACTCTCCCCTGCGCCTCCGGAAGGAATGCATGCAGCCCTAGTGACACTTTTATTTTAGCCCAACAAGACCCAGTTGGGACTCCCGGCCTGTGAAACGGTAAGAGAATAAATATGTGTTGTTTCCAGCCACCGTGTTCATGGTGATGTGATTTCTTTTGGCAGCGATGGGAAACCAGTGTGCATGTGCTGAGGAGAGAGCCTGCGCAGGGAAAATGCTACACGAGTGTTCATGCCGTGAACAACGGTGCACATAGCACCTCCCGGAAGTCCAGAGCATGGGACCTAGAGCCAGCCAGTGTAAGTCTGAGTCCTGGCTCTGCCATGTCGCAGGCTGTGTGACCTCGGGCAAAGTGCTTAATCTCTCTGTGCTTCCATTTCCTCCCAAAGACCCTTCCTGCCAAATATCATCACACTGGAGATTAGTACCAGCGCACATGAGTTTGGGAGGACACGTACATTCAGTCCATTGCATCTACTTTTTCACATTTGTTCCGGATTTGATGAGCAGTGGGAAGAGGAAAAATACACCCAATCAAAAAAAAAAATAATGGTGGGAAAAAACACTGAACTGAGCTAAGATTTATTTTTAGAAGCACGCCTCTCTGGATGTGGCTTCTCGGGCACCTGCTCTGTGCACCAGCGTTCATGGCAGGGAACGTGGTTCCATTTCACAGATGAGACCTGCAGCTGTTGGGGACTCACAGCAGATTGGACTACTCTTTCTAGTCCTGGGCCCAGCCTGGGAAGGCGGGACTGAGTGCTCCCCTCCCACGACAGGGATCTGGCAGCACGCGTCATTGACCTGACTACCAGGTGTGTGACAATCAACCAGGAAAACCGGTTTTCAGGATAGATCTCTGGAGCCTTTGCTCCATTCCAGACCTTTCTTGTCAGCTTTTCAAGGTTTCATGGCTGCTAATCCCACAGGCTTTGAGTCAACTTGCTTTTCTATTTCAAGCATCCTCTCAGCATCAGAAAAAAAAAAAGGAACCGTCATGAAAGCAGGTAAACACAGGACGATGCATGAAAGAGAGAAAAGTCTCTCTCTGAAAGGGAAATGTTATGGCATCAGTCAGAACGATTTTTAAATCAGCTCAAACTGATTTCTTCTTACATCAAAGACTTGGGAGAATCAACTTCTTTCTCATCCTGCTGTTCATCTTCCCTGGGGCATCTCCGTGCTGCTGGTTAACAAATGACTACTGGGGAACACAGCCACAGTTTCGAGACCTGCTTTATGATCTACCTGTGGCTGGAGGAGGATTTGGGAGAAGCCGGAGGGGGAGAGAAGGCGGGGTTGGTGGAGGGGCGGGGGGTGCAGAGGAAAAGAAGGAGCGAAGGAGTCCCAGGGGCTGGACTCGCCTCTCTAGCTCAGCTTGGTATGGGAGGGTCACCCATTCAAGCTCTTTTCTCGAAAGCAGGGGAAAGGGGACGGAAAAAAGAGCAGCCACTGTCCTTCTTTGGGACATCAGCAGAAGGCATGTGGCAGCTGGTGGCTCTGCTTCTGACATGAAATGCTGTCAACAGTGCTTTCAGCAGCTCCTCTTGGTCACCAGGGTCATTTTGACTCCTTCTTTCTTTGAGAAAGGGCCAATTTGGAAGCTGTCTATAGAATACTCTACCATATGTTAGCCATTCAACAAACTGTCCCAATCACAGCAGCCGAGCTGAGAGCTTGCGTGGATTTCAGGTTCTTGGGTTCCATTAGCTGTGCCGGCCTTAAAGGGAATGTGCACTCAATTCCCTCCTCTAGCCTGTCACTGTGAAAGCTCAGCGGTGACCAGGCAGAGGGCCGAGTGGCAAGGTCTGGGAGAATGATACGTTAAAACTCTCCGGCACGCTCTGGCTGGCAAAACACTGCTAAGTAACTTGTGGCGTCGGATCCTTTCAGAAGCTATGATGATACTCATTGTCATGAAGCCGGGGCGCCCGGGTACAAGTCTATAATCAGCAGGAGGGTGGAGGCAAATCTACCCAAGCTTGGTGCTCTAGCTGCTGCATCAGAAATAGCCGTGTCTTATGATTCCGCCTTCAACACTCTCAGGGATTCCGGGTCCCTCTTTTGAAGAGAACGTGGACAGAACGTGGACATTAAAAGAGGTGATCTCCAGTGTGTCCCAGGAGTCTAGTGACCTATCAGGGGCCTCACAGCACTTTGGGGGGGGGGGCATGCTGCTGGAGGCTACCTTCCCACCAGTGTCAGCATGGGCAGCTGCCCGAGTCAAGGGTCTGTTGAATCTCATTTTATTTTCAACCACAAGGCCTGGACAATATTAAAGCTCTTGTGGCATCCCTTACAGTAAGAGGCTCAGCATCCCGATGCCGTAGTCTTTCCTGCTCTGCACTGAAGCCTTAGTGAATTTCCTTTGGCAGCTCTTTTAAAAATCTCCTATCGTGTTAAGACACATCTGTAAATACTCAAGACATCTTGACTGGTCACTCTTTTATGGACTTCATTTTCCTGTCAATGATGTTAAAAGTTCTAAAATGGCCATTAACAGTGTTCACAAGAGGGGCCAATTGCGTCTACAGTACATCATCTTCCATTTCGAAATTGATGAACACTTCAGAGTACGCTGATGGATGCAAGCGTAACTCGGTGGTGGTGACCAGATGACAAACTGTGTTTGGAACTGCAGTAAACTAGAACTCAAAGGATTGGGATCTCAGAAGATACCACGCATCCACCACTATAGGGAGAAGGGCCCAGGTATCAGCAATTTTCTACATTTCTCGGCCGCTCCTCTGTGCATTCAAGGTTGAAAACCGCTAACCAGGTCATTTCCCATGCCAGCTGGTAACTAAAGGGGTCAAACCACTCTTACTTGTGCTTTATGTGATTTTACAACTAAATTACATTACATCATATTCCTGATGAGAGTCCTTTTCACAGCTGTGTCTCGTAAGATAGGTTCTCAGTCTAAGACACATCAAATCACCTGATGAACTTCTAAGGAACAAAAAGCTGAGACCAGAGGTAGACATTCAGAGCCAGAGGGCTGTGATGGGGTCTAGGCACGTGTACTTACTGAACAGTCTTCATTCTAATGAAGAGTGGGCATTAAAAGCCATGGGATTAAGGCTGTGGTTTACAACCAGAACCAATTTTGCTTCCTGTATGGGACACCTGGTGATGTCTTGGGGACATTTTGGTTTGTCCCAGCTATGAAGGGAGGTGTTGTTAGCATGGAGCAGGTAGAGCCTAGGGATGCTGCTCAACGTCCTATGATGCCCAGGACAGCCCCCAAACACTGAATTATTTGGCTCAAAATATCCATGGTGTGGCTCCTGAGAAATTCTTAAATGTGTTAAGGTCTCCCATTTATCACATGGATTACCTTAAAAGCATTAGTAGAGTCTGTGCTTATATCAGGACACTATTACTTTACAATTTTACATTTAGAATGAATTGAAACTAATCAAAAGACAAACTGAGGCAAAACAAAATACCTCCCACATTGGAAAAGCCCACCCGATTCTATTTTGGTTTGTGAACTCAAGCACTGAAGAGACTCTGATGATGGACATACCAGCAGCCTCATTTATTTAGCATTTTTAAGGCAGTTACATATCTTTATTGGGCAGTTTTTTAGAAAATTTAAAAAAATTAATGTTTATTTATTTCTGAGAGAGATAGGGAGACAGAGTGGATGTGGGTGGGGGAGTGGCAAAGAGAGAGGGAGACACAGAATCTGAGGCAGGCTCCAGGCTCTGAGCTGTCAGCACAGAGCCTAACACAGGGCTTGAACCCACAAACTGTGAGATCATGACCTGAGCCAAAGCCTGACATTTAACTGTCTGAGCCACCCAGGTGGACCTTCATTAGGCACTTTTAAAATGGCATTTGAAGAACTGACATTTGTAAAAAGCTAACTTGTAAGAATATTCAAAGTTCAGGTAGTTTTAATATGTCTTTTCTTTTGAAAGCAGGTTAAAAAAATAAAACTGGAAGCTTGTGGATAATGTAGTATGTAAAAGTTTATACACTCATCTGGTTTGAGTAATTTAAAACAATCCACATTTTAATTTATTAGTTATTGAGACTTAACTGTCTAGTTCTAGGCTAGGATTAGAAGCCATCGAGAAAATGTAGGATTCCTACGGGGAGACCAAGATAGATTTCACAGCGAAGGTATTAAACACAGCATTAGCTCTCCGTTGTTGTTAGCCATTGCTTAGTCCCTTGGGCATCTTTATTCACTGAGATGTTTAATCTATGCAAACAGAACAAACCTTGCTGTCGATCTCACTGCTCCCCAGTGCAGACTGGATCACGTAGAGCAGCGCATCTGTGAGCCCATCACATTCCCGCATCCTCCTGCGGGCCTCCTCTCCGGCTGAACTAACATTCCTGCAAAGCAAAAGGGCGCAGTCAGCTACCTCCTCTGTGGGCCCCAAAGGAACCTTCTCCTATGCTCCCATGCGCATCTCCAGAATGTTTACCAAGAACACAAATTTAACGAAGAGGGACAGTTTCCACAAATGCATCCTAGAACCGGGCAAGTCCCAGGTATCTGCCTTGTAATGTGCGAAATGGAGACGCAGAATCGTGAATGCGTCATCTGTGATGGTCCCGTGACTGCGGAGGATGGAGACTCTCGGAAAGTCTTTAAGGTTGACTTCATTGACAGCTGACAAGGGAATCAGAAGCTCTGTGATTCAAAGGCTTCTTCTTTGAGACATTTGAAAGAGTGTTTTTCAAAGACAGAACTTCTGACTTACCGAAATATCTTAGGTTCTATATATATCTAATATCTACTGTCTAATTTCCCCTGTCTCAAATATATACCTACCTTGGCCCTACCAGAAGTAAACTTCTAGAAATTTATTCTAAGAGCCTAGGTAGGGGTTTCTGTGAAAATTTGGTCATGGGGATGCGCATGGCACCGTTTATGGGCAGGCGCGGCCCAAGCTCCTTCCTGTCTCAGCACAAGCACAGAAGGGCAGATGTCAGAGAACAGGCAGCTGGGAAGCAGAGAGATCTTCTACCTCTACAAAAGACATGAGAAAAGCCCAGTCAAGGGTGAATCTCTGGGGTGCTTTTACTGACCCCACCACCTGAGAATACGTTCTTCCTCTCCTACCCATGGTTAGGATTTGGTCCAGAAAGAGAACTGCTGCAGCAACTCATGGACAACCAGTCTGCTGGAGGGATGCTGGAGGTGAGTTAAGAGAAGGTGTAAAGGAACTGAAGGAATTCAGTGACCACGGGGAAGAGTGATCTCTCGAGAATGATCCCAGGAGGACAGTGGCTCTCAAACTTGGCTAATATCAGAATCCCCTGGAGGGGAGCACTGGGCTCCACTTTGGAGTCTCAGGTGGCAGCAGATACCTTCCTATTTGGTGACGCCAGAGTTGAGAACCACTGCTCTGACTCTGGCTCTGGGGAGAGGGTCTGGCCGGGAAGGGCATGCCCTCTGCTGCCCGCAGGCGGATGCCACACGGTAGATCCCAGGAATCCGTGGCCCTGGACAGCGCCCACAAGAGGCACCCGATAGGATGAATCTCATGCCCACGTTGTAATTGACACAGGTATTCGCATTTCATTTTCACAACGTCCTTCAAGGTTACTTTTCATTCTGTTTTACAGATGAGAACACTGAGGCTCAGAGAGCTGCCCCAGCCCACAGAGGGAGTAGTTAGTGGAGGCGCTGATGTAGAATCTCGTCTATGAAGAGAGGAAGGCAAGGCTTTCAGGCTTGATGTACAACATGGGCGCACCACTTTTTCTAGGAATGAAAATAAAATAGGCTCGACACTAAAATGCTAACGGCTAAAATGCTATTGAACATAAACGTTTTCTTCACTATCTAGAAGGTTCTGGAGGATGTGTTTGAATAGCGTCTCTCCACATTTTAATCTAAGACTGGGAAAGGTTATTCAATTCAAATTAGTATTTTTGGCATTTGCTCATCTTAAAATATAAACAAAATTTCTCAATTCCTCAGATAATATAACTGGGCAAATAATGACAGCATTTTTATGTAAAGTGTTATGACTCACTCCGCCCCCGGGGTGGCCAACCCTCATTTCTGGCAGGATCTTGGGGCGGGAGGAAGGGCCAACATTTCTGCAGGGAGAAGTGGTGAGGGCTTTGCTGGTATTTCTCTACATGAGAAGGACGGCCTTTGTGAGAGAGCAGTTTTGGACCATTCCTTCTTGAAATGGTTTTCGCCAGGTCAGGCTTTGAGGCTGTTAGAGTAATAGGCTTGTCAAAAATCTCAATCAGGCCTCTTTGGCCAGAAGAATGCCGGATGGCAGTGTGTACCAGTGTGTTTTAAATCTTGTCCCTGTACTCTGAAGAGATTGTGTTTTTCTAACGAGAGAATGATGGGAGTTAGTCTTGAAAGTGTCTGAGGGGTAGCTCTGTACACCCTAGTCTGAAGTCCTCGGCCCTCTTCCCTGGCCGATGAACACTCAGTCTTGCCCTTGAGTAGCTTTACGGTGAGGGCAGATTGCCTCCTCATTCACAAATACACTTGATAATGATCAGCCTATTTTCACTGGTAATCCAACAGACAGGGCAACCACAGGAAAGATCAGGAATTATCAACTCGGTCAACATTCTAAGTTGTAAATATGAATCTAAGCAGTATCCTTTATTCTCATATCTCTTTGATTCTAGTTTAGTCTTCTCCAAAATTAAAAAAAAAAAAAAAACCAACTTATTAACTGGCTGCTATATTAAAATGTGTAAGATATTGTGGGGTGCCTGGCTGGCTCAGTCGGTAGAGCATGCCACTCTTGATCTTGGGGTTGTGAGTTTGAGCCCCATGTTGGGTGTAGAGGTGACTTAAAAATAAAACATTAAAAGATGTGTAAGATACTGAGAAATGAGAAAGACTAATAAGTTAGAGTCTTTGTAGAGAAGGGGAAATGAATGCGACACACACACACACATGTGCATATTAACACACACACACCAACACACCTCTATGATATGTAGGGGAAAAGGGAGTTACCACAGTGTCTGCAGATATGGTGTTCACTACATATTTTTTTAATGTTTTTTATTTATTTCTGAGACACACAGAGAGAGAGAGAGAGACAGCATGAGCAGGGGAGGGTCAGAGAGAGAGGGAGACACAGAATCTGAAACAGGCTCAGGCTCTGAGCTGGCAGTCAGCACAGAGCCCGACGCAGAGCTCGAACCCATGAACCGTGAGATCATGACCTGAGCTGAAGTCGGCCACCCAACCGACTGAGCCACCCAGGCGCCCCAACATATTTTTAAACAGAATGAGGTGTGCACGTGTCTCTTAATCAATGGATAACAGTGTTTTACAAACCTCTGGGGTTGAGTTCACTTTTAAGCAACTACTCCTGCATGAGGGAAAACACATTAGAAAAGTACCTGTGGCTTTTCACTCAGGAGGAGAGGAGAGTTTCATCTTTCTCCTTTTCCCCCACAAAACAAGATCTACTATATTGTTCACTGTTTAAACATAAAAAAACCCAACAACGTTTAGTGTGTGTGACAATTAATTGCAATTATGGTCCTAAGTAAGTGACAATGAGCCTGTGTCCAACCTACAGAGTTCCACTCTGCTATTGCACTTGAACCCGTCTTCTGCCCATCTTGACAGGTGATTCTCATATCTGATGGGAAACCAGTAGAGCAAATTTCTATGCATTAGCATAACATTAAGACAAATACTTACGGATTATTTGTAAAAAGTGCAAATCTGGTATAATAGCTATTCCTTAGAAATAATCTTTACAATCTTGACTGAACTGTCAGTTGACATGTCATTTGGAGATTTCTGCTCAAAGTAGGTTCTATAATCTTTTTATCTCATTGATAAATAATGAAACTTTTTATTTCTTCCAATTAAAAGGTATAAACTCTCTCACAATCTCTTGTATTCAACTGTAACTAGTTAAGCTGCTTTCTTTCCCCTGCCTTCAGTGCTGTCTGACATCCCGTTTCTCTGAGCCTCTGTCACTCACTGAGCTTAGGTGAAACAAATTCAAAGCACGGAGCTCTCATAGGATCCAAAGTGGCACTTGTAATGTATGTTGAAAGGAATAAAACCAGCATTTCACACGAAAGACTTAGTTTTATGTGTCTCTACTTCAAGATGGTCAGGATATGTAGAGGGAAACCGCAGAGAAAACCAATGGATGAGATTTTTAGCAATTAGTCTCTTTGAAATGAGCCTCTCTCTTCTCCACACTCTCTTCGCTCTTTGAATCTCTCTTATTGATCACCATTGACTCTGTATTAGAATTCTTTAGGCTGTGACCTCACTGCTGCATTGAACCTTCTGGAGGGTAGAAGGCATGTAGCTGTCGTTTGCATGCCCAGCATACAGCTCAGTGCCCAACACAACCTCGGTGCTCAGAGCAAGGTGGTTATTACAGGTGCACTCAGCCCTTTCCATGCACCAGCATCCGTGTGAGTTCACCTCTGGCTCTGTTCTCATTGGATAAAATCGGATGTCTGTTCCATCAAGAATAAAGGCTTCTTATGCGGTGGTTTGTGCTCTGCCACGGGGATTATGCAGGGCAGGCTCAATTTGGGAAGAAAGAAAACAACAACAGCACCTGAACACAACTAAACAAATTTGAGATATGAGCTTTCTTATGACTGTGTTGGAGCGAACGGCACAGTCCTGCCACCTGGAGCCCATTGGGTATTCCCGAGCCATAGCCGTCTTCACCCCCAGCTTGCAGGAAGAGTTTTCTGGCTCAGTTTCTCTTCCTGTGCTCTGTTATCTCTTCTCTCCACCTTCCCCTGCTCTTTGGCCTTTATAATCTGCCCTCCACTGGGGCCATCTCATATCAGGTCCAGCCCCATCCCTCTGAGTTCTGGGTCCTTCCTGTGCATCTCTGGGCCGGTGCTCACAGGTCTCCTTTGTCTCATCTCACCAGCAGAGGCCGGGCGCTGGGTGTCTGGCGACATGGGCTACACTCCTGAGACTGACGAGTGGGGGCTGCCAAGGTCTTCAGACAGCAGAGCTTAGACTGTTCCGAGAAATACAGGTGGTCCTAAGGCAAAGCTGAAATACGAAGCCACACACTCAGAAGGCTTTGATGCCAATGCAATAGGGCAGGCAGGAAGAGAGGCGGCATCCATCACAGATGATGGCACAGAGCAGCCCAGGGACACCAGGCCCGGGCCTGGGGATACCGGGGACTCCCAGGGTCTTGAGCCCACTCCCAGGGTCTTATCCACAGATAAGGAGAGTGTGTCTGGGGGTCTGAGGCTAGGCAGACCTTTCCACCGGCAATGCCCTTCTGTCTCCGTCTAGACCCACTGATTTTGAGCGGCCACGCTGCCGAGGCTTAGTCAGAGCTCTGCCGTGGGCCCTTAGCTCCTGCCTTCATTGTTCCAGACACAAGCTCTTTTAGGGCACCAGGAACGCCTGATGTTCGAGGCCGGTCCATGCTGTGGGGAGGGGTGGGCACCATCAGCTCATTTTGCTGTCTGCTCCTTGCTCCCCGCTCTGCTGCACTTAGTAGGGACTCAGCTAATAACGACTAAGTACCACGGGGCATGACAGTTTGCACGCCTGCCTCCTTCTGGACCAGTGGGTCCTAGCCGGAGCCATTTTGTTACCAGGGAACATTTGCCAGTATCTGGGTGTCTGAGAGCACTTTGGTTCTCATACCTGGAGAGGAAGGGGGTGTTATTGGCCTCCAGTGTGTGGAGGCACCCAGAGCTGCTGCTAGACATGCTAGTGCCCTGGGGACAGGCTTCCCCAACAGAGAATGCCACGTGTGGAGGCTGCAAAACATGCTCTAGATAGCTGGGCTCCTCGAGGGTCTAATTTCTAGGTGTATTTCTTAACACCAAACCCGTGCAGAGCTCAAACCTCCACTGCATCCAAATCAGATTAAAATGCAGAGGCCCAGGCCCTTAACCTACTCCAGTGAGCCTGACGCAGTGTGTTGTCTCTCTCCGGGAGATGCCTCCACATCCGAGTGTGAGAACCATGCTCTTAGCAGCAAATCCAACAGCAGGACATTGAAATATGTATTCAATGACCATGTAATTGTCTGCTGTGAGCTACGTGATAAACTCTTAACGACTCTTGATCCTCGGTTTCCTTTTTCTAACAGGGCGGGGGCATTGTGGCCCCACATCCAACAGCAATGTGTTTACACCAATGGCCGTAGGCTCCCAACAGGCAGCCTGGGAAAGTCTTACAAACAACACTAAGTTTGTGAGGGCAAATCAAAGCGGAATGCAAATGGGGAGCATCTGAACTTCCTGACCACATGATTACCAATGGCATTTGTAGCTTATCATAAATGACCTGATCTGAGTAAGCATGGGAATGGGGAATGAAACAATCATGCTCAAGCCATTCTCCCATGAAGTAGGCTTGCTTCTTCTTCAGTTAAAAACATTCCATTTTAAATAGGACCTTCCATTCATGCATCTAAATCAGGAGCAGAGAACTTTTTCTGTAAGGAGCCAGAGGGTAAATAATATTTCAGGTTTGGGAAATTCCATAGTGTCTCTGTAACTTCACCTCCTCCTCCTCCTTCTTTTTAAAAAATTATTTATTTATTTATTTTGAGAGAGAGAGAAAGAGAGAGTTAGATAGGAGGATATAGAGAGAGGAAGAGAGAATCCTAAGGAGGCTCCACATTATCAGTGCAGAGCCCGACGTGGGGCTTGATGCCATGAACTGTGAGAACTGAAGTCGAGAATCAGACGCTTAACCGAATGAGCCACCCAGATGCCCCCTCACAAACTTTTCACAAAGCAAGGGACCAGTTGTTTACTTCTTATCATTTGACAACTTCAACAAAGGTGGATTCTCTTGTGCATCTGGCATGGTGTCAGAGCTGGGGCTACCTAGGTGTGGAGGTGCGTGCCTTGCCTCGGTCTCCTCATTCATAATGTGCTGGTGTGGATGTCTGGCGTCACCTGATTGTGTGGTAACACAGCCAGGTGTTCTGGGCTTGGCACAGAGTCTACGCAGTAAATGTTAACTGTTCCAGCTGCTTCTCACCCAGACACTGTCTCAAGAGGGAGACAGACACGTGTGGGGGGAGCTGCATGAACGCCCTGGGGTGTGTACCACAAGCCTGCAGAGAAGATGAGGGGTATGCAGAGGACAGAATGGAAGTTTCCTAGTGACCATGACACCCTCATTTTAAAATTTTTCATTACTGCTTTTTAAAAATCTGAAACTCTTGTAAAGGTATTCAAGCCCTGGGGGAAATGTATCAGTACAAGGGAACATCCTCACTCTCTTCTTCCTCTCTGTCCAAGAAAATCATTGTGACTATTTGATATTTATCATTCAAGATTATTTTCTACTCATACCAACAAACTGTGTAGGTGTGTTTTTGCTTTTTACCATACTGGTTCATAAGGCACCTCTCTTGCTTTTATCTATTAAAACCCATCATTGCCTCTTTTCACAACAGTACCTACCTATGTACCCTATTCATTGAACAACTTTGGGTATTCCGGTTATAAATATATGATGGTTTGTAACTTAGAAAGCTATTACTCTATTAATGGACATACAGGCTACTTTAAAATTTTTACTGTCATAAGTAATGTTGCACTGATATTGGGAAGAGTTATGGGTTTTGTGAGATAGACCTGTGAAGCCAGAAGAAAGGCTGACGGATAAATCAGTTCAAAGCAATGAACGAATCCACCTTGACTGGGTACAGACTCTGCTCCACACTTAATGCCAAGTCTTGAGAATAAAAAGAACACCTGGCCCTTGACCTTAGGAGCTCACAGTCTAGCAGGTAAGTAGACACATATTGATGTGCCTAGATCTGCTATCATCAGCATGAAAACAGTGGTATGAAGAATTTGGGAACCTAACTTGGAATAGGTTGCCTGGATGTGTTCAGAAAATAGCTAAATTGGGTGGAAGTTTTACTACTCACCTTTAGGTTGTAATTAAAATCTTTGCTGAGGCTGTAATTCTAATAAACGTGGACATCAATTGTTTTCCTTAACATTTGCTGCCGCACGTCATGGGTTCTTAAGTAAGAACATAGAGTATGATAAACATGTCTTAGCAAGAAAGCATTTTATGCATATTTAGTGGAATGTACCTTAAATTTGAAGGGCAAGGCTTAACCTATATGTACTGGCTTAGGGGTGGCTCCAGGTGACCAGGCTGTAGAAATGCTAACCAAGCTCAGCCATGCAGAGGAGGGGTCTCTGGGCCACTCTTGGCATTAACAGAGGATAAGACTTGTAGGGAGAGGTAGCGGTTTGTGGCAAATGCCAATTCTGGTGTATACTTCTCCATTTTTACTAAACCTGGCATGCTAAGCCAGCCCCTTGCGTTCAGTAAAACCATGGTGGGCTCATGGTTCACCAGGGTGAATCACGCTGATGCCCTTTTACCAAACCACATACCCGTGCTAAGTCCTTTCTGCTTGACATCCAGCTGCCGAGCAGCCCAGACATGTGGCTCTGGATGTCGGCTAGTGTACCACCAGTGGCTCTCCTGACTGTTGTGGCTCTGCAGGAATGCGACATTTCTGACATCTGGGAGTGCCTGGCTGGCTCAGTTGGTTAAGTGTGGATTTTGGCTCAGGTCATGATCTCAGGGTTCATGGGTTCGAACCCCGCATTGGGCTCTGCTCTGCTTTGGATTCTCTGTCTCCCTCTCTCTGACCTTCCCTCCTCTCTCTCTTTCTCCCAAAAATACATATATGTTTAAAAAAATTAAAAAAAAAAAACCATTTGTGATATTTGGCCAATAACCAAGAAGGAACCAAAGCAAGGCTCCCCTCAACTGCCTGGTGAATTGAAGTCATTCAAGAGGCTTTTCCAGGGTTGACTTTTTGGGACGTCTTACCCAGAGAGCAGAGCCAAGGATGACAGAAGGCAAACTCATGGCCTTGAAATCTAATGGGGATTGCTGGGCTGGGCTCCCAAGCTCCTTTGAACCAGCATTTTACTTTATTCTCTGTTTCTCCCCTTCTTGAACTGGCTTGTCTCTCACTGTTATCCTATACCTGTCACACCAGTGTTTGTTGGGAGCAGATGACCTATGTCTTTGGTATTGTAAGTCCACAAGAGGAGGGGACTTATTCCCCAGGAGCTACATGTGATTTAGATGCTGCTGATTTTAGATTTTTGAGTCGAAAAGATTTAGGACTTTGAGATGACACTGTACTGGGATGGGATGAAAGTGTGTGGGATGGATGTGAATCTTTGGGGCCCAAAGGGAGGAGTATGGTAGGCCAAGTAATGTCCCCCCAAGATGTTTATATCCTAATGCCTGGAACCTGTGAATAGGTTACTTTACATGGAAAAAGGGAATTTGCAGATGGAATTAAGGTGAGGGACTTTACAATACGGAGAACTGCCCCAAATGATCATCGTGGACCCAATGAGCACGGAAAGCAGAGACCGTTCTCTGGCTTGTGTCAGTGAAACAAAGCAGAAGAAAGTCAGAGAGATCTCAAGCATGAGGATTCAAGTCCCCATTGCTGGTTCTGACGGAGGGGGTCACATGCCGAGTTGTGAGAGAGGCTGCTAGCTCTCAGCTGACAGCCAGCAAGGAAACAGGGACCTCGGACCCATAGCCACAAGGAATTCAATTCTGGCCGCAACCTGAAGAAGCTTGGAAAAATCTTCTCCCAAGAATCATTAATAAGGAACACAACTCTGCCTACACCTTGGTTTTAAACTGGTAAGAATGGTGTCAGGCTTCTAACTCATAGAAACTGTAGGATAATAAATTGGTGTTGTCCTAAGTCAACTGTTACAGCAGCATAGGAAACTGATAGGGATCCATTAGTTTGTTTTACTCCAGGATAAATGAAATTCTTTTCAACATCAACCATACATGTTTCACACCCCACCTTTGCCTGGAAAACTGCTTCTCTGTAGTGGGCTCATGCAAGTTTCAAGAAGATATTTCTCAAGGATCAAATAATTGTATTATCTTGACCAAGACCAAAATGTCACCTATATAAGAAAATCAAGGGCACCTGGGTGGCTCTGTTGGTTAGCCATCTGACTTTGGCTCTGGTCATAATCTCACTATTCCTGAGTTCAAGTCTCATGGTGGGCTCTGTGCTGACAGCTGGGAGCCTGGAGCCTGCTTTGGATTCTGTCTCCCTCTCTCTCTGCCCCTTCCCTGCTCATGCTCTGTCTCTCTCTGTCTCTCAAAAATAAACATTAAAACACACACAACAAAAAGAAAAGAAAAATTCTTTCTTGGGACATGCATGTAGGGGAGGGGGTGAGGTGGTGGCATATAAGGCACGTGCTCTCAACTATGCCAGGCCAGGAGATGTTTTATCTACTCAGAGCAGACGAAAGCCCTTACGTAAGAAGCACTGATGTGAGGTGATGACGCACTTTTTAAGGCAAAAGTACTCGTTTTGCCCTATCCTCGATCTGATCAGCCACAAGACAAGCTACCAGATATGTGGGCATCAGCCTGCGGGGCTCAAATCCACGAATCGTGAGATTACAACCTGAGCTGAAATCAAGAGTCAGATGTTGAACCAACTGAGCCACCCAGGCACCTCATCTACCTTTAACTTTTGCTGGTCTCTTACTGCAGAACAGGCTCCTGAAAACCTCTGTCTTCACGGCCTCCAGTGAACAGAGAGCACAGGGGTTAGTATTCTCTTCTGGGGGGTGGGGGCAGTGAGTATGCTGGAGCATAAGGGACAGAAATGGGCCATGTCCTGGCTCCTGGCTCTGCCTGAGTGAAGTCTGTAGTGGGGCCTTATCATTTAAGTGAATTTCTGGAACGTTATCGGAAACGCCAACCAGAAGTACCAAATGGTATGAATGGTGTTAAGTTTCCTGTGCTGTGCAAAAGTAGAGTGTGCCAGTGAAACCTCTCAGAGGCTGAAGTGTGTAAAGCAAAGAAGCAATTACTGTTAATTTACAGGGGAAACATTTTTGAGGACTCAGCCCCCCAAATCTCCTCTCAGGTTTTTCCGATACCTGAAGGCATATTGCTAACAGATGCACAAAATACATGAAGACAGAGCTCAGACAGGGTTCAAAGTTCTGGGGGCATGGCTCCCAGGGAAGGAGCGTGAGGGGGCCATTCTTGCTGACCCTACCCCCTGCCCCAGTACCCGCTGTCTGCAAAACCAGCACTGGAGACCAGCTTTGCGTCTCACTATTTTCCCCATAAAAGCAAAAGTCTTCTTTGGGTTTCTTTCTGTTTGTGAAAACAGCTGCTCATGTAAGGTTTTTTGCCAAAGCAAAATGGCATAATTCAAACTTTGGAAAACTGAGGAACACCTGTATTAAGATTAGCCACACCTCCGTACATTTTTATTTGGTGCAAGTAACAGAAGGCTGAATTTACTTGAAAAGCTCTTGACTTCTCTTCATACATATGTGTTTCTTTTTTTAAACTTCTTTTTCTTTTCATTTATTTATTTATTTATTTTTCAGAGAGAGAGAGAGAGAGAGAAAGCACAAGTAGGGGAGAGGGGCAGAGGGAAACAGAATCTCCACTCAGTGTGGAGCCCGATGCAGGGCTTGATCCCGCAACGCTGGGATCCCACGACCTGAACCGAAATCAAGAGTCTGATGCTTAACCAACTGAGCCACCCAGGTGCCCCTAAGCGTACTTGCTTCTTAAGGTGGCATTTCATTACAGCTAAGTCAGGACAATTTCCAGAGGAAGAAATTTCCCTTTTTCTTTCCTTTTTTTTTTTTTTTTTTGTCTTTTCTTTCTTTTCTTCTCAGAGATTAGCACAGTCTTGTTTTGGATTCCCGTTATGCGCCTTACTGTCTTCTCTCAAGGAAGATAATCTCTTTATAAATCAGGACAGTGAGGGCTTGGTAACTGCTGTGTTGAGCGGTAGGGACAGGATGCTTCAGTGGCCCAGAAGCCCAGCTGCCTACGGGGCCAGCAGCGAACACTGCTGCCGAGCTGTCCTCGGAGTGGAGGTCCCTCCGTGGTGACACTCCAGCCACCCCCATGAACCTAAACCGGCAGAGAGAGACAGATGGGCTCCTCTTCAGTTGATGATTCAACACTGCCGCTCTCAAGAATGCCTAGACCCCTGCCTTCCGGAGAGAGCCGTGCATCAGGGCACGTTGTTGCAAAGAAGCCCACAGCAAAACCAGAAATACCTGAGTTAAAAGACACCCTACGGCTGGCAAGTACTACCCAGGGTTTTAGCTTCACGATTCCAATTAAAATTGATGGACACCACAGAGTTAACTGCTCTGTGAAACGTCGGCTGCCAGTGTCCCGTTGGGCGGAATTACAAGGAAATCACAGGGACAGAAAGGTGAGTGCTGAGCGGCTAAAACCGTTAACTGTGAACCTAATTGTGCCTGCGGTCCTTTGTGGTCCACGGACAACCAACTGTCGTTTCCTAACTTGCATGTGAGAGTGAGTGGAACTCACTTCGCTGTGACTTGAGGTCGTGGTGACCAAGCCACACGTCAACCTTGGGGGACCGCCATGTGGCGGAACCTTCTGGACCGATGCCTACCTGCCCCGTGTTCCCAGAATGCCTGAAACAGTCCACTCTGGCACAGGTGTGGCGGGCTCTCTGTGCGGACTCAGAACCAGGGAGCATCTCACGCTGCAAGCTCTGCATCCAGCCTCAGTCCTGGTACCTCTACTTCCCACCCCCACCGAGGGGGGCCTTCTGTGAGGTGTACACACTGACACCATCACTGTGGCACACACCCCCACAGAACAAAACCGTCCACCAGCCAAGGCCACATTACAAACGCAACAGCAAAAAGAAAATAGCCAGTCAAGATGCAAATTGAGTTACAAAATGAATAAAAAAGTGTTTTCTTCCTTTTTGTTAATAGACCAAATTATTCCGTATCAACCAGCCACAACTGAATGTGTCTCCCTCTCTCTCTACCCCTCCTCTGCTCATACTCTCAATCTCAGAAATGAATAAAACATTAAAACATTAAAAAAATACATACAACATAAAAAATAATAATAATTAAAAAGTAAAGTAAAATAATAAAAATACATACAATATATTAATATGCTAGGAAATCTTGCAAATTAGAAATGCAATATTCACTTCACCAACAGGTGGCTTCCAGGCAAGTGAACATTGTGGCTGCATAAATAAGGAGCAATGCCAAGGCCATCCAGTTCCCTGTATTTTGAGATCTCTGTCTTCTAAGAAGTAAAAGAACAAATCTGGGGGCGCCTGGGTGGCTTAGTCGGTTAAGCGTCCGACTTTCGCTTAGGTCATGATCTCGCGGTTCGTGGGTTCGAGCCCCGCGTCAGACTCTGTGCTGACTGCCAGCTCAGAGCCTGGAGCCTGTTTCAGTCTGTGACTCCCTCTCTCTCTGACCCTCCCCTGCTCATGCTGTCTCTCTCTTCTCTCCTAGAAATAAATAAAACATTAAAAAAAAAAAAAGAACAAATCTGACTGATAAGGGATTATAGGTAATTGGCTACTTGCCTTTTAAATGTAGATTTTGGGTTTGAAGTCTTTCAAGATTTGGCGTTATGTTCTGAACTATTAATAGCTATTATTAAAATCGCCCTTTAAACCTTCATTTCAATTCATCACCTAATTCCCTATTTACACTCATGTGATCTTTCAATTTATTTACTTCCAGGAAATTTTTAACAAATCGTACTTCAAAGACTTTAAAGCTGGGGATTGATGTGATTTCCAAAAGTTCACTTATCTAGATGAAGAGTTGTCCTCAAGGTGTATTTTCTGTTTTCATGATTGCTTTGATCACTCACTGATACCTTATTGGGTTCCAATAATAACAGCCAAATATCTGAAAGTATCTCCAGAGTAAAGAACTGCATTTATTCTTGCGTCTCATCCCCTCCCTGTTTCTACCCCCACCATGCTCTTGTGAGTCCCCAGCCCCTCCCACATGGTGTTTTATTCTGGGTATTCACTGTTAGGCTGGTACCAGCAGCATTTCTCTGAGTTGACTGTTCACGATCCTTGCCCAGCAAGGTAGGGTGAGTGATCAAAACAGGCAGCCACTGGGTAAGAAAGAGAGAAGACACTACATTTGTACATTCATATAAGACAATGACAACCTCACTGTGATATTTTCCCATCAATGCTCATTTTTAATATTTCTGCTCAAGTATTTCAAAGCTTTCAGATAAACTTTTTGCATCTTTAAATGAAGGTGTTTTTAGATGCTCTGAGTGACAGGATAAAATGCGGTCATTGGGACTTATAGCTGCCTCTTGTTGATGGAATGGTAAGCAGAACAAGATTCTCCCCAACTCCAGGTAACCTCAGAGTGTCTGCTCTTGGTTTACTACTACCAGATGGCTTGTGCTTAACACGAGTGTTGGATCATGGCACCGCTGGGTGTACCGTTTCCTTTTACTGCTTTAGCTGTGAAGGGAGTAATGTTTCAAAAATCCAAGAATTATAATGCTGCATAGGAAGGTCACCTAACAAAGACACTTCGAGGAGCCTCACAGCATCATTAAAACCAGGGCACAAGTTGGCCATGAAGAGTTTCGTTTCATTGTTTATCCTCAACACATACTAAATATGCACTGGAATTAAGACGTTCTCCCCTGTTACGGGACTGGTGTTACTCTCTTTGATGTTGAGCAAGTGTGAAGGTTTAAAGACTATGCACTTAACCAGCTCGGTGGGTACCCTGAGAATAAGCAGGAAACAAAAAGGGAGATTTGTGTCTTCACAATCGGCCCAGGGAGCATGTACGGTGCTGGCTTCACTGCTCTTTGTGAATGATGATGGTTCTCGAAGCCCCGGCATAGACCACATAAAATGATTTCTTGGGGGGGGGATGTCAAGGCACCAATGTACCATGAAAATAATCTGGAATATATAGTCTAGCAACTCCAGTTTTTTCTGAAGCTCATCTTACCACAATTACTCTTGTTATCAATACTTTTATATGTGCTAATATGGAAAGCTTTGGAGGTCTGTTCATCAGTAAAGAAAAAATAGTTCTGAGAAGATGGGGTAGAATGATTCGGTTTTTGTACAAGACAGAGGCAGAAAGAGGATCCTTCTATGGTATATAAACTGCTATTAGACCAGTAGATCCACTGACCAAACCTAACATTTCCAACAATCCACTATTTTGCTAAAATGCTCCCCAGAGGTACAATGTACTATTTTGATTTTAATCACAAATGTTCACCATGGAGTATTTTTTTGCAGAATGTACTAAAAATCAAACATGCAGTGTTAGCTTACTACAATGCCAGAGAAACTGTGAACTGCTGCAGTGGTAGAACATTTTTCCTACTTTCTCCACGCGGACACGCTCGCAGGACCAACCACATCCTGGTGCCTGGCGCTCTCCCGTTTGCACTGGCCCTGGGACATGAGACACGGTGGCCTGTGGGTCTTACAAACAGTTACATCCAGCCGGCCTCAGCTTCACCCCTGCTCCCCATCGGACCTGCATTGCACAGGGCACGTGGAGATGTACACCTCTAAATGAGTGTTGGTTTGCTTTTTGACTTGGCTTCTATGCTGGGTTTCCCTCACTTCGGAGACCCCGAATTCTACCGGGAATGGACAGAATGAGAATGACAATCAGGGTGACAAGGGACCCTCACAAAGTACCTCTGTGGTCACAGTGATCAAGAGAAGCAAATAAGGAGGAAATTTAGAAGGCGAAAAGGAGAGAAGAACAAAACGGAGCACGAGAAAAGTACCGCTAATTGGAACCTGCTTTGGGGGTTTTCCTTTAAAGGCTATTTTGTTGTGCGCCAAGAGACTTGGATTGACTTTCCGGACAAACACTGTTGCTCACCCTGGGCTTGGTCTTTCTCGTATACCTACACCCATTCAGTCCACACACCCAGGCAGCTCTGACCACGAAGAATCTCCAGAATCGTCCTGTGTGGCTACAGACAGGCCCATTACTGCCATGTCTTGTTTCTTAATCAAGTTCCTGTGATTCTTCTAAAATGTGCATCAGAGCACCAGCCTTCCACCTCAAGACTCTCCATTTCACTCAAACTCCAAGTCCCCAGCACAGCGCGTGCCCAGGACATGCTTCCTCGCTTTCACTTGGCCAACTCCTACTCATCTTTCCTTCTGGAAGGCTTCCCCTGTCTCCCCCGGCAGGTTGAACCCTGTGCTCTGGGCCCATTCGAGGTTCACGTGCACGTTTCTCACCCACCTGTCCTCCTGGCCCGCTGGCCGCTGGCATTCTGTGCTCAGCGTGCAGAACATCACGTGCCTTGGGGAGGCCGAAGGTGGGCAGCTGGCCGCCAAGAAGGCAGGCTGTGGGGTGAATGGGGAGCCAAGCAAGCTGACAAAGTGAGAGCGAACTCAAATTAGGGGCAGGAAAACCCAGACAGATAGATGCCCGAGGCCAGCTGAGTCCGCAGGCAGCAGGCAGCCCTCAATGGTTCCACGTATTCATCCAGGGCCGATCTTGGTCTGTGACCAAATAAATATGCATGGCTGCCTATGACTGATTTCTTCGCTTGTCAGATAGATGGTAATGTGCCAGAATGCAAGGAGACAGAAGGACTGAATGACACCAATACTAATGGACTCTTACCACGGAAGGAAATAAAATTCAAAGCCAGCAACAGAACGGCCTCCTATTGCTTGCTCCTTTTCCAGCCCTACTCCACAGAGAGCATATAGACAGGTCAGATGACATTCTCATCTCAAGCATGTTTAAAGGAATTTCAAGCAAGAGACTTTGCGGTTGAAAGCAATGGGGATTCTTGAAGAGCCTGGGGAGAAGGTTATGAACAAGGAGAAGAACATACCAGAGATACTGTCACACCCCAACCTTAGCAGGTCTTGATCTGCCTAATATGATGTTTATGAATACTGGCATTCACTTGTAAAGGATGGAAGTATTTTATACTCCAAAAGACAGTCTAGGGGAGTAGAGGAGCTTTGGTGTCAGATTTCAACTCTGTTATTATCTGCCTGGCCTTGGGCAACACATTAACCTTTCTGACCCTCAGTTTCTCCAGCTGTAAAGTGGGCTAATGTTTTGGAAGGATCAGATGAGGCAAAGTCTGTGCAGTACGTAGAAGGCAGACCTATCGTCACCCACTGCCCTTTCTTCCCAGACACCTCACGCAGGCACAGATGTCTGAGCAAAGGACAGAGAGACCTGTGTTGACAAAGAGAAGGTAAAAACAAAACATGGGAGATCCCAGTGTGGTACACAGAAGACTATTAATTTAGTTTTTGGAAGAGAAGAACCTCTTCTCCCGGCTTTATTTTTCTATGATGTTCTCCAACATTTCCTCTCCCCTTTCTCCAGGCTCTCTCCCCTGTATTAGTCTGCTCAGGCTGCATTAGTAACAAAGTACCACAAACTGAATGGCTTGAGCAATAGAAATTTGTTCTCTCAAGGTGTCCACGGGGTTGGTTTCTTCTGAGGCTATTACCCTCTCCCCTCACCCCCCAGCTTCTTGTGGTTTGCTAACCATCTTTGGTGTTTCTTGGCTTCTAGAAGCATTGCTCTGATCTCTGTCTTCATCTACACATGGTGTCCTGTTGTGTGTGTCTCTGTGTTCAAATTTCTCCTTTTAGTATGGACACCAGTTAGTCATCTTGGACGAGAGCCCACCTGAACGACCTTGTCTAACGTACATCTAATGTACATGCTGTATATCAGCAGTGACTTATTTCCAAATAAGGTCTCACGTTCTGAAGTACCAGGAGTTAGGACTTTAATATATGAATTTGGGGGGTACACAATTTAACCCATAATAGCCTCTATCTAGTCAGACTGAATTGTCTGACTGGGGGTGGTGGTGAGTGGTGACAAAGCTCCACCATCCTTTGCTTGAGATTTCTTGCTTTGCGGAGCTCATCCACCAACAGAACAGCCCCTGGACTGGGAGGCAGTGATGCTGGGTATGTCCGTCCACTCTTTGGGTCTCAACTTTTCCCTGGGGCCAGTCACTAGGTCTACACTGGCATAGCAGTCCCATCAGTAGATCCTTGGCCTGCCTCTTGGTTGCAGGTAAGAAGGCACAATCTCTGCTCAGCATTCTCAGAAGTAAACAGACTGGCTTCCATTCACCACTTTTGTCTTATTTATCATTTGGTTCTTAACTTAGGACAAAATGAGGTTATGTTTATTGGGCCCTCACATCCCAACATAAGCCCTTAAGCAGGTATCAGTGAGGCATCGAAGGCTCAGGGAGGCTTGTGAAGGGTCGAGAAGGTTTGGGAAGTTGCCAAAGTTCCAACACCTTTTGTCCAAGTCAAAGTTTGTCTAGTCATGCGAGCCTAGTTCTTCCCACTCAGATGTGCTGTCTGTTGCCTCCTCTCAGAACCCACCTGTTACCTTCCTTGCTTCCTGGGGCAGGAGAGGTTGAGTGAATGAGGGTAAAGGTTAATGCAGGTAACCAACATAGGAGATGTGGAAACCTTGGGGCTCATCCTTTTGGGCTAAGGAAATGAAAACACTAAGTATGAGCCATATGCGCCATGATTAAGATTTCCTTCTATCCTTCTAGGCTGTAAGTATCATGTCTTATTCATGTTTCTCTGGTACCTAGCTGAGTCCTTGGCATGTAACAGAAATTCACTCTATGTTTGTGTGGAATGAGAGATATCATCCATTTTACCAAGGTGTTGATTTACCAACGTGTTGGTTTAGCACTGGACCGAGGAGGAGATGATGTGATGGTTATGACCGTTCTCATTATTTACGAGTAGGGCAGACCAGCTGCAGTGTTTCATGCTAACAGGCCGACCCTGAACCAATGATGTCATCAGACAGCATTCTACCTGGCTTCTGGAAGCTCAAGACTGCATCTGGGTTTACAGCTTCCCAACATGGGCTCTAGGACCAATTGCTCAACCTCCCCAAGTTTCAGGTTCTTCTTATTTAAAATTGGGAAAAAAATCTGTAATAACTTCTCCTTTACAAAGCTATCATGAGATTTAAGTGATGACTGGCATTATTAAAGAGTTTTTGCCCACATTTATCATTCCACTGTGCTGATCAATCAATATTCCGATGGCTTCCTTCAAATGAGGTGGGTGACAAAATCAGTATCATGATGAACCAAGGGCAATACAAGGAAACTGCAAGACAAAACCTGCAGACTGTCTGCAAGAAAAGATATATTAACTGATGTGGTGGTTTTATTTAGCAGAAAAATCACAAACACCCACACTAGAAAACAAGCAGCTACGTGGCTGTAACCAGGAGGTTAATCTCATGTGGAAACTGGCGATCATGCAAAGGAACGCTGTTTCTGTGACCGGGAAGATTTTATTACTCACCAGGAGACTTGAAAGGTTCCTTGCTTTGGTGAAAATTCGTACAGGGCAGTTATGAGGCACACAGAGAAGCAGCCAGGGAAGGGCCACCCACTGGCTGTCTCCTTCACTCACTAGTTATCAGGGATCTGCCAGGTGCCAGCTGTGGCTCTAGGGCTGAGGAGTCCAGGATGACAAAGACATTATCCTCATGTAGATGACAGTGTAGCTCTCTGGACTTAAGTACACAAGCACATGGGCAGCGACATCACTCCCAATTGTCAGAAGGTCAGATTGAAAGCTCAGAAGGCTTTGTAAAGGCATTAGGGAGGGCCTGATTTATACGGCAAGAGAGGCTGCTGTGGAAAGTCTCTCTGTATAGGAGGACACTTTTAAGCTGATATCTAAAGGGAGAGGATAAAGCCATTCAGGTGCTGGAAGTCACATGTGAAGGTCCTGAGGTAGCAAAGGCCACAGTGTATAGAGCAATAGAAAGTAGGCCAATACTGCAAACACGGTGAGGGCAGAGGGGCCCAGCAATGGACTGGACCTGTCCAACTTTGCCCGCGTAGCTGCAGTGAGTTGACATCGGTCCTCAGAGTTTTAAAGTAAGAGCGTAACATTCACATAGTACCTTCCTTCTAAGGACTCATGCCGAGTGATAAAAGATAAATGGCCTTAATAATCTAGCAGGCAGAAAGAAAATTTCTCTGGGAAAACAAAAGACGCAAGAAAAGGCAAATGATCTGAGAAAAAGAAAACAATCTGGGCCAGAAAACGTAGTGGAGAGAAATGTACATAAAATGAGTAGGGCTATGGAAAACTACTTGTTCCTCAAAAAGTTATATATAGAAGCACCTATGATTTGGAAGCTCCTTCTGTTCCTCAGTGCATACCCCAGAGGACTGAAGACAGGTACTCAACCCAATACCTATGCAGGCATGTTAACAGCAGCATTAGTCACAGGAGACAGGGTGGCCACAGCCCAAACGTCTATCAATGAATGAATGGATAAACACAATGTGGTATATCCATACAAGGGAATATTACTCTGCTCTAAAAAGGAATCTACATCACAGATGAACCTTGAAAACGCTCTGCTAAGTGAAAGAAGCCATTCACAAAAGACCTTGAGTGCATGAGTCCATTTCAATGTAATACCCAGAAGAGATAAATGCATAAAGACAGAATGCAAATTGGTGGTTGCCAGGGCCCTCGGGAGGGAGAATACAGAGTGACTGCCTAACAGGTACAGAATTTCCATTTGGGGAAAGGAAAGTATTTCAGAACTAGTTAGAAGTGGTTGCACTATGTTGTGAATGTACTAAATGTTGCTGAATTGTTCACTTTTAAATGGTTAATTATACGTTATGTGAATTCTGTTTGAAAAAAATTAAATGATAGACAAAAAAAATAGGGAAGAGAATACTGGGGAAGATGGGGTTCATGCTAGAGTCAAATAGAAGGTGCCTCTTGGGTGGCAGGACACATTTTTGCCAGTCAGATTGATCCATGAGTCAGGTTAATCCGATCTTCATGGTTTATTGTGCTCCTTGGCCTTGGCTTCACTCAAATTAAAGGCTTCAGAGTATAAAAGGTTTCTAAGGAAAGAGGAGGAAGCTCACAGACCCTGAGAGGTGAGAGGTAAGGGATTCCCTTTCTCCGACTGCATTCTTGTCCCCTAGCCACACGAGTGCCGTGGACCCACAGCTCTGCCTTTCTGAGCTGCTGTCCCTCGGGGGCCTTCTCTGAAGGTGTCCTTCCAAGCTTGCTGGGAATCCTGACTAGGTGCTTGAAAGGAAACATCTAGGGATAATCTATTTCAATTATTTCCCCTCAAATAGGAATGAGCCCTGAAAAACTGGTAATAAACCCAAGCACCAATTCCTTTGTGAGCTTATTACTGAAGGTCCTGCCTGAAGACACTTGGCTCCAACTGATTTGGGAAGCGTCAGCCTCTTCATCTATTTCAGCTGCTTAGGAGTGACAGGGGTCAAGGACAAATGACATTTAATTATGTTTGCTAGTCAGGATGATGGTGCCGCCTACAGAGGAGAAATAAGTAAGGTTCCTTTATGTTCTGGGAAGAAACTTACCAGCGCTGCTTTCATACATGTTAAGGAGAAGGACCCTTCAGGCCCTGTTAAGATTCTAACTAAGCAAAGGATGAAGCCAGTTTTCTCCAGAACATGTGCACACTTATTCCACGCAGCAGACCATAAACCACGCTTCCCGGCAGGCCTTAAAAGGACATGAGGGTTTTTTTCCTTACTTGAAATAATTATTTTTGCAATGAGTTCCATTGGCTCCAACCACTTGACCCAAACTTGTACAAAAATAGAGAGCTCTTAGAGCAGCAAGTACCAATCACAGTGACAATGCTTTCATTTAGCAGGACCCTTGTTTGTTTATATAAATTAGCCCATGATTACCAATTACATTGTTGGTCCAAAATAAGGTCAGGGCAAATGTAACCCTGGAAAGAACAATGGTCTGAACACAAAAAGTCCAGACAGGACAATTACAGAGAATTATGGGGGATGATTAATCCGCTGGCCTCTTCCTGAGTATTGCCACTCTCACATAAAATCTTTGTGCTAACACAGCTACTTTCTGGTCATAAGTTACCTTAAGAGAAATGTAATTAGTTGTTGGGATTCATTAGCTCCAGTCAGCGCATTCCGGGCACAGCGTCTTCCTTGCTGGTTGAGTGCTTGTTAATGGGGAATAATGATGTGCTTGTACCTCTACAGGACAATAGTCAAGGACGGAGGGTTGATCCAAAGTCCTGGCATGCTTTTCCTTTTACTTAGCAGACTGAAAAACTGAAAAGGAATTTATGACACAGTCCTCCCCCCTCCTCAAAAAAGGACAGAATCCTAAAAATCAATCATTGAAGCTTGTCAGTCTATTGGCACAAGTTGTTACTACCTGCTGCTTCTTGTGCTTAATTCTTCTGGAGGTAAGAAAATGTAGACCCAGCATGAAATCTAGGTAGGGCTGTTCTTCTCTGCCTCAGGAAAGCATTTGAGTTAGTACTTCCAGAATCTTCTGCCAGCTCAGAACAAGAACCATTCTAGTAAGAATGAAGAGACAATGATTTTTGTATCTAGTAGCTTCCCCAATTCATGGACCCAGGAAAGGGGGCCAGTAGAACAGGATGGCAATTCAAACACCTCCCATTCTTTTATTTCAAAGAGTCCTTTGGTCAACCGAGGGACGAGTGAAATTTATTTCAAATATTCTTGGTCAATTAAGGAACACCCTGACTCCAGAAGAAGAGAATGAGGGGAGCAATAGAGTTGAGAGCCAGGTGTGCAGAGTAGAGTTGTGCATTCAGCTCTTCACTCTGGAATTCTACAGGACGGTGGGAGGGAGGCATGATCTCCGAGCTGGGGCTCTGGAACGGTTATTCATGAGCTGGGGCTCTGGAACCATTATTTATGCTCTCATTGGTTATGTTTCTCTTTTCTCCAAGAGGAATGGAGAGCTGGAAGCTGGAGGTCTTCATTAACTCCACTGGGGGTGGGCTAGCTTCCACGCATGCTCTGCTCATGCTCCTCCATCTGTCCTCCTCTCTCTGGCTGTTTTTGTCACAACTCTGGCAAATGCTGGCTTTATTTATTTTAAAATAAGTGCCACTTGGAAAAGGGAAAGGAGAAATGGTATGAAAATAGATGTGTTAAAATACTGGAGAGGTCTAGCATGGAAGTGAAAGTGCTTGGTGAACTCCTTCTTCTTCAATTTATGGATAATAGACTTGTTTCTTTGCTTGTCTTCCAGGGAAGCCACTTTGGATGCAATGTAATATAATTTGGGAGGCAGCAGGAGGAAAAATTATTTTTCCTTCTTGATATTTTTAATATCAAGAAGCTATGAAGGATTTGAGGAACGATCCAGTTCTTACGATTTGCTTTTAATTTATCAGGGAGTTAACACCCTCCAACCCAATGTTTTATGGGGATAAATATTAAACACCATTGTCTACCAATTGAGGATTAAGTAAGCTTTTTTATTTAATCTTTTTTTAAAGGAAGCAATTTGTTCATACTAATGGAAGGTTTGAATATTCATATTCTAATAGAAGAATGACTACTCATGCTGAAAAGATAAAATTTAACATTTGCCTGTCCTTTTAAAAGAAGCCCATACTTGCAACCAGATTATAGGATAAATAATTCAAAGCGAGTTTTCGTTAGATCCTGCAAAATTTCATAATTAAGTAGATCAAATTTTGCAGAAATAAGTTGTGGAAACTTTTAAGAAGGAATAGCATGATGGGGTATCTTCTATTAAAAATTTCTATGTAAAGGGAAATCATTACATTCTCACTTCTTCTAGCTTAGGGAAACAAAACAATGTCTGGGGAGAAATGATCCCTATTACTATTTCATGGACCATAAATGCCAGGAAGATCTTTGCCAAATTATAGTTAGTCCTCAGGGGATAGCAATGTCTTCTGAAAGATGAAAAAATGAATTTTTTCAGACTTTTCCTAATAGAAAAAATAAGAGAATGCAAAACCCTGAAGCGAGAGAAAGCTTTAAGACTACAAGATTTAAAAGCAAGTCAATTAAAAGTAAAGAGTTTTTTATATGTCAAGAAAGAATTAGTAAGAGAAGTAGGTTGCCCATGAAAATTTTGGAAAAAAAAAAAAAAGGAATATGGCGCTCTGAGGCATTCTTTGGGAGAGACGCACTCCAACTTTTCCAGTTCTGGGGCAGCCTCAGGGACTTGGATGTAATCGGGTTGTCTTAATGACATTATGAATCGCTTTCAATAGCAAACACCGTAGTCTGTGTCTATCTGGCTCTTTATTGCAGCATCCGTGTCTACCATAAGGGTCAAGCACATAGGAAGGACTCAAAAGAACAGATCTTGAGAGAATGAAACTTTCAGTCAATGTAACTAGCTGCTCTTGTCTGGATTCCATATTACCAAGCAATTTTCTGGCTTAATGTGTCTTCTTAGCGGCTAGTCTACAGAGAATGAAAGCTCTGGGAAAGGATTGGGCTTACGTAACGTCCATAAAATTACACCCACTCAAATCTCCCATTGCAGGGGCAGCACTGACTGATGGTGCAGCTGCTGTACGCTGAGGTTCATCACTGTGATTGCCTTCACGCCCGGGCCTCACTCCGCGTGGTGCTCCCAGCCAGTGACCCAGCTCTGTAGCAGTGATAGCGTAAGCCCGGCCCTGGGAAATACGAGGCTCCTTGGAAGAATGACCTGGGATTAAGAACACTCCAGTGGTCTTCTCCAAGTCCCTGGAAGTCTAAGACATTTTCACCCACCCACCCAACATTCCTTCCTTCCTTTCTGCTCCCCTTCACTTGGGGTCGGACCTGCCGCATCATGGTTTGAAGGCTGTTAGTTTCCCCGGTGCCCTCTCACTTGCCTCTCCAGGGTTACCCCTAACTAAATACCTTGCATGGACTGCTAATTCTGTCTTGGTGTCTGCTTCTCTTAGGATGTGGGCTGAGCCAGCATTCTAGCCTCAGTGTAAATAAGCATGTGTTTTGGGGCTGCTCCTTGTCTCTGCCTAATGGAATGGTGATGTGGGAGGAAGCTGGGAAGCTGGCTGAGGTATCATATAACCTGGGATTTACATCACCTTTCCTTCTCTTACTAACTGTATGACTTGGGGCAAGCTACTCTTATTCTAATGAGTATTAGCTTCTTGATCTGTAAAATAGGATAGGGAATCCTACCCACTAGGTTATTTGGACAAGTGTATCAAACAGCATGCATATTACAGACACATAGCATTATAGGGCTTTTAACAGATGCTAAGCCAAAGCTAATTTACTATTGTAGCTTTAAGGTCCAGTTTCTGGCCAGGTGAGAACAAAGGCCAGGTTCTGAAGCCTATGGCATTTAAGAGTGATGTCCCACTTGGGGATGCCTCATTTGGAGATCCCAACTTGGAGATTTATAAGAAGAGGGGATCAGGACACAGAGGCACATAGGGAAGACCATGTGAGGACATGGCAATCTGCAAACCAAGGAGAGAAGGCTTGAGAACCAGCCCTGCTGACTTCTTGATCTCAGACTTCTAACTTCCAGAATTCTGAGAAGATACACTTCTGTTGTTTAAGCCACCCAGTCTGTGGCATTTTGTTATGACAGCCCTAGCAAACTAACACTGGGTAAACTTGTTAAAACCTCTTAATAGCATATAGATCTATAATTATAAAGTAATAAAGTACGAACTTCCCTGACTGAGGGGCATGGAGTGAGCTAGAAAGCTGGGGTGCTCCGGAGATGGGAGCCCTCGTCACCAAGGGAGGTGCTGAGGTGGGTAGCCCAGTCATCCTCTCTGGTGGGGTGCTAAGACCCCCAACTCCTTCTGCCAACCAACTCTGTTCCCTTCCTTCAAAGAAGACCTTCACTGCTGAGTCATTAATCAACAAAACCATTCACTTTGCAACCATGATAGACACGGTGATCAGAAGTGGAGAGCTGCTCAGGTAAGGAAAAGCCTCTGCTTCAGGGCCAGGTGTGGGGGAACCAAGTATGAGTGGGTGAACGGCTCTCCTCTCTTCACAGCATCTGCATAGAGTAGGTCATTCCTGTTTTAAGTCCCTGGATAAAGAGTGCTCAGTTCAGCTGCAACACAAGACTAGAATAAATCTAGAACTCATTATATGAGACTAAAAAAAAAAACAAAAAACAGCAACTGAGGCACCTGGGTGACTCAGTCAGCTGAGCATCTGACTCTTGGTTTCAGCAAAAAAAAAAAACAAAACTGAGGCACCTGGGTGACTCAGTCAGTTGAGCATCTGACTCTTGGTTTCAGCAAAAAAAAAAAACAAAACTGAGGCACCTGGGTGACTCAGTCAGTTGAGCATCTGACTCTTGGTTTCAGCTCAGGTCACGATCTTGTAGTTCACGGGTTTGAGCCCCATATGGGGCTCTGTGCTGACACTGCAGAACCTGCTTGGGATTTTCTCTCTTCTCTCTCTCTCTGCCCCTCCTCTGCTTGCTCTCTTTGTCTCTCTCAAAATAAACAAACTTAAAAAAAACTTTTTAAAAAGGATTCCTTTTTTTTTTTTTACTACATATTCTACGCTAAAGTAAGTCAGATAGTGAAAGGCAAATGCCATATGATCGCACTTACGTGTGGAATCTAAACAAACAAGCAAACAAGAAGAGCAGAAACCAGCCCATAAATACAGAGAACAAACTGATGGTTGTGAGAAGGGTGAGTGTGGGGGATGGGCCAAATGGGTGAAGGGGAGTGGGAGGTACAGGCTTTCAGTTAGGGAATGAATAAGTCATGGTGACGGAACAGGTTCTTTTTAATGGTTTAGTAATATTGGCAACCAACTGGACTTACCATAAAAGTCATAATACTTCCTCCTCTTCCCTGTGTCTAATGTCAGAGGCAAACCAAATAAAATAAATGCTTTGGAGCTTTCCAGCCAGATTGTGATTGATTATTAGTAGGGTTACTTGGTGAACGGGTTTTTTCAAGGTCACTCCGGAATGCGTGGCTCTATCGGACCAAGGGCTCATCCATTTGATGGGTTAAGATGACTCATCGAGGGTCTGAGCTTAATTACATTCAAGCAGAGGCGCAGCTCCTTTGATGGGCTTAATAACGTTCTCGTGTGCACAAAGATGGATGGAAAAATTAGGGTTGTATGTTGTTGTCCTTCAAGACAAGATGTTGAAGTGGGAATAGAATAACAAAAATAAATAAATGACTCAGCGGTTCTAGGAAATGAGATGTGGAAGCTCGCAAAGCTGGCCTCATGCAAATCCTCTGGCTGGAGATGAAGTCGAAGTGGGCCTGACTGAATGCAACACAGCCAAACAGTAATTGATTGGAGTTATCTTACTGAGCTGGCAGATTAAATGGTAAAATAGGGCCTCACCTACGGTTCACTCTGAAATGATGATAACGGCCACGACAGGTATCTTTAGGATATTGATCTGTGATATTTTAAATGGGAAACACAATCATGTTTCACACGAAATCCAGAAAGCATTCATTCTGTGCCCAGCTGCTGGAGCCAACTTCCTTAAAGGACCCTTAAATGTCACGTGCCCTGCCTGAAACCCTAGAATGGCTCTTGGCTCCCAGAATAATCCACACAACTTTCAGGAAGTAGTTTAAAAGCTGGAGGACATGGGAGGTGGGTTCAGAAACAGGCACAGAAAACACAGAAATCAGATCCACAGGTGGAGAGATGCTGGTCCAGAGGGTACATGCGAACCTTCTTTGGCTGGGGCTGGGCAGAGCCCAGTCCTGTGCCAGGGACGTTTGGCCTTGAGCCTGAGCTACGGAGGAAGATGGCCTAGAGAAAAAACAGCTCCCTATCTGTGTGGTTTGTTCCTGTGTGTGAACCCTGGGGACAGGCAGCATCTGGGAGTCAGACACCATGTCCCTCCTCCCTTGGCTGTGTTCTCTGGTGGCTCCCTGGCTTTGCAGGCTCCCTCTGCTCACTTTCTTTCTTTCTTTTTTTTTTTTTTAAATGTTTTATTTATTTCTAGGAGAGAGACAGCATGAGCAGGGGAGGGTCAGAGAGAGAGGGAGACACAGACTCTGAAACAGGCTCCAGGCTCTGAGCTGGCAGTCAGCACAGAGCCCGACACGGGGCTCGAACCCACGAACCGTGAGATCATGACCTAAGCGAAAGTCGGACGCTTAACCGACTAAGCCACCCAGGCGCCCCTCCCTCTGCTCACTTTCTGACTGTAGACGTTCTGAGGGTGCCAGAATGAGGTACCACACACACTGGTGGGGGGGAGGGGCCGGTCTTGACACAACAGAAACTTATTTTCTTACAGTTTGAGACATTAAAGGTCCAAAACCAAGATGTCAGCAGGCCCATGCTGCCTCGGAAGGCTCTGGGGAAGAATCCTTCTTTGTGTTTTCCTCATTTCTGGTGGCTTCAGCAATGCTCAAACATTCTTGGCTTTTTCCTGCATCGCTTCAATCTCTGCCTCTGTCTTCGCATGGCCTCCTCCTCTGCGTCTATGTCCTCTTATAAAGGTACCATCTGGGGTGCCTGGGTGGCTCAGTTGGTTAAGCGTCTGACTTTTGATTTCATGTCAGGACCCTGTGGTTCATGAGTTCAAGTCTCCTGTCAGGCTCTGTGCTGGCAGTGTGGAGCTGGCTTGGGATTCGATCTGTCCCCCTCTCTCTGCCCTTCCCCTGCACACACACTCTCTCTCTCTCCCTCAAATTAAATACATAAACTTAAAAAAAAAAACAAAACACCATCCATTGGATTCATGTCCACACTAATCCAGTGCGACCTCATCTTAATTTACATAGTTTTAACCTGCAAAGACCCTATTTCCAAATAGCACCACATTCTGAGGCTCCTGGTGGACTGAAATTTTTTTGGGAGGGAGACACTTATTTAACTCATTACAGTGATCTCAGCTAAAATGAGCCTGTCCACAGGCTGGGTCAGCCTGACCTTCACTTCTCAGCAATCACGCTGTGGCTGGGCCATACATGTTTTGGTTGAAGGGGATCATTTCGGCCAAGTTAGAAAAAGTATTTGATTATACATCGTACAGTAAAACAATCCTCGTGCAGAACTATATCTCTTTCAAGGTCCGGCTTGCCTAAGTTAGGCCAAAGGAAAGCAGTTTCCTGGAGGACTCCTTCATCATAAAGTGAAGGAAGAGAACTAATCTGGCAGCTTCATGCATACTTACAGCCTAAGCCGTATCTAACGTTTTAGCGCATTCATTTTAGGCCATATTTTTAATGGCTTTTGTTATAAATTAAAGCTTAAATCAGGCCGCAGTGGAGCCAAAGATAAACATCAGAAAATAGGGAGGGATGAGGAAGAAGGGGAGTGTGAGTGTGTGCCCGGGGTGGGGACGGCAGAGATGAAGCCTGACCCCCACGAATCACTGGCAGCTGTACCTCCCGCTGCCGCCTGGAACCCCTCAATCTAGCTGCCATCGTTCTTATCAACTCGCTCCTCCATCAAAATTTAAGAGATATTTTTTCCCATTTCTACCCTCTTTCCTCAGTGACAGATGGATACTTCGGGAACAAATAGAGACCTGCTTTTGAAAAATTCCATTTCCTGCCCCAAAATGAATTTTAAATGGAAAAGGACTAAGGGCATTAACTTTTCATTTTCTATGTCATACGTGCTTAAATTTTCGCTAGGGCAACATGATATGACATCTTTCCATGAAGATTTTCTGTGCCTTTGGAGAGAAGGCAAAGGTGAGAGTCTTTTCTCTAGGACAGTCCCCATGGGTAGGGCCCCTGCTCCAGGCTGGCGGGGTGGGGTGGGCACCACCATTGACATCAGTACAACATCTACCACCAAAGAGAAGGCTTGAGAAACTTGACAGAGTTTATTAAGAATGGACGGAATTATCTAAAGTTTGGACAGTGTTAGCGGTCCAGAATTTAGCTTAGGAAGGCATAGGCTTTTTTTTTTTCCTCTCTCTCTCTCACTTAAATTTCACTCTGATAAGCTTTGGAACATTTAAGAGTGGTACAATTTGCATTTATAATATTTTTTTCTTTCTGAAAAGTGAAAAGGTGATCTCTTTTAGAATAGTAATTGCTTAAAGGCCTAACCTCGGCTTCCCACCCTGAAATGACACAAACAAGTTTGAATCCTGCCAGGAACAAATATTAAGAACACTGCTCTCCATCAGTGACCAGATAAATGTACTTTTACCCACAATAAGCTTCTCCTGGGGTCGAAAGCCATCCAGGGTAGGAAATGCTATCCTGGAAAAAGAGTGAGGCCATCAGTAAAAGAGAACTAAGCCCTCAGTAAAAGAATGGAGGAGTCTGAGTCCTGGGAAAATAATGTCAACTTTGTTTTTCTAGGGTATGTCTTAAAATACACTCTTAGCTTTTAAGAAAAGGCAACCATTGCTCTGACTAATTGCCTAAATTAAGATTGAAGGTGGAGGTGGAGGGAAGGGGCTGACGTGAGGCTCCATGATTAACCGCTCAGGTGGCTTCCCACTCCATACTGGCAGCCTTGGGAGGGAAGAATGGGAAGTAGGAAAGGAGGAGGAGGGGAAGACAGTAGGTAATTTGGATGGACATTGGCTGAGATGATGCCACTCAGTGGATGTCGAGAAGCAAATGAAAGCAGCCAACACAAAGGAGAGTGAGGCCATCCGCCGGCTGGGTGCGCAAGTCGGTTGTGTGGCTCTGAGCACAGATCTGTTCCTGGCGCCTCATAGGACACTGTGTTTCCTCTCTGTGTGGTACAGTGGGAGTGGGCTGGACCAGGAGTCAGGATGCAGGCTCTGGTCCCTGACTGACTAACCACAGGCTATTGAACTTATAATAAATATGAGAATAAACAATGTATTCGAAGCAGAAATTTCTGGTCCTTGGAAGATGGGGATTTTATGAATCAAAATGTTCATTTTCAAAATCAGAATCTTGCCCTTATTGACAATGCATAAAGTTATCTGATAAACATGTTGCCAGGTCAAACCAGGGAATGGACACACGCGGGTGCGGGTGCGGGCGCGGGTGCGCGCACACACACACAGCTCCATCCTTCAATTTCTCTAGAATTCATGAGAAAGGAGAGTTTCCATTCCAACTCAGTATTAGGAAAAATATCACCCGAGGACAGATAACTGAATTAAATTTAACTGACATCTCACATATCAAAAATATTTAAACAGTGACTCATGTACTTTGCTACTTGTAATTTTTTTAATTCAAAGTGTTGTTTGATAATGAATGGTAATGAGAAAATCACACTCTCAAAATAAGTTTGTAAAACTTATTATAATTATGACAAGGACTGAATTATATGGAGCTCCTGATCCTCAAAGGTTGTAGAGGGTTTCTAGAAGTTGAAATCTATAAAAGCAAATAATTGAAAAGAATCTTAATACAACAGGATGGTCCTCAACAATAATGTGTTCATTTTAAAACTGATTCGCTAACAAGGAATAAGATCTAAAAGAGGAAGTAAGAAATATTTTGTGTGTATTCTATGTTATTTTTTTTTAAAGTTACTAATTTTCTTTGCCATAAAATACCCATAAATCACATGAACTGAACTTAACTATTATTTGCCAGTTGTGACACTTAACATGATTTATACCAACTTAGTCCCAGAGTTATCTGTTGAGTTCCTTACACACCCATGAGCAGACAGGTACATTTCATCCGCCAAATGCAGCTGGCTCTTTCTTACCAACTAAACAAGGTTCTGAAACATATACTTAACGTTCTAGCCAAATTTCCTGAACTATGATAGCAGTGGTAATGACACACTGCAAATGAATTCTAACACGTACATTTGGCATTTTTATACAATTTCGGCAACTTTCAAAATCAAAGCTATAAATTAATGGGCCTGATTGAAGTACGCAGATGTTACAGAAACTCTGTATCTTTTTTGCGGTACAAACTCACTGTCTCATTTTTACATACAACATGCATTTAGTACATGAAAATGACAAGATCAATTGCTGAGGATTTTTTTCTTTTTTGCTTTTAGAAGCACCAAAGCATCAAATTCTTTCTAAATATTTTGATAGAAGAAAACGTTCCTTGCAAAGGTACAAACCCAGATCTGATTTAGAAACTGAGACAATCTGGTTGTTCATATACATTTTAAGGAGTGTATTCAAATCGGTTCTGCAGTTCCTAAGGGGCTCTTGCTGAGCCTTTGTTTATTTCTGCCTCTCTGGTCCCTCTCTGGCAAATGGCAGACAAGCAGTAAATGCTCATGGATAACAGTGTTAAAGCAGGAACAGCATAGAAAGTAACTTAACATAGACAAAAAGCTAGGCTTTCTTACAAAAATCAACAATGTATATAACCTCAACGAATAAAATCTAGAATCTTCCATCATGATAAAAACATTTGTGACGCTTCTGGAGTGTTGCCAACACTGGTTGTAAGTTACTTGTCAAATATTAGTAGGAATTTCTTGAAACTTTGTATCTGCAGAGTCTTTGATAAATCCCTTCCCCAGGCTATTCTCTGCCTCCCCTTCCCAAGGCTATTTTCTTCCTCTCTCAGCTCAGCCTGCTCATCCATGTGGAATGATTCACAAACACATTTAAATAAGAAGACAAATGATTACTTCTTTCTGTAGAAAGGCGGGAGTTTAATGAAACAAGGGGGAAATTAAGTATTTGCCATATATTGAGGGGTTTTGCTTTGCAATTACATGATAAACTCAGAAAAGTGGTAAAACCCCTAAACTTGGCTGCATCTTGACTAAGGAAGCCCTATTTGACTACATGAAATTCTTTCTAAATTAAATGTCCCCGTTTTTTTGCTTCCTATGATGTGTTTGCTCGCGGCCGTACCCAGTGTAAGCAGCACATGGCCAACGCTCTGTATGTGTGAACAGGGAGGGTTGGAGAGTCAGATTCTGATCTGACCCAACTTCACTCTGGGTCACACCCAGGTGCTAAACTCAGTCAGATGACTTACAAAGGGGACCCATGAACCTACGTGGTCTAGCTTCCTTGTCTGACTTTTCATCAAACAGTGCTGAAGGATGCTCTTGATGGCGGTGGCCCACATCCGTAAGTCTAACATCCTGAATGTAGAATCATGTTACTGTATCATTCAGAGAGCATTTTAATTGACAGAGTTAACCAAATCCTTACTGACCATACTTCTACAACTGATTCGGAGGCACTTTTTCGGTGATCTTTGTTAGGAACGATGATATTCTCTACAAGTCAAAGAGGCTAAGTAGGGACAAAACTACCCATAATAGTTGAAAATAACTAAACTAGAAAATTAGGTATATGAAGTTGGAAGTGGCTTACGGTTTTAGCTTTGCAAAGGAGTTATATTTCTTCTGGTGGGGCAGGAGGCTTCTGAAGGATAACAGAATGTAAGAGGTTGTAAAATGAATGTCTCAACAGGGAGCTTTGGAGAACTGTAAATTTGGCTTATGGAAAAGCTTAGCCAGAGAAATCATGTCAAAAGATCATTATTTTGTGACCTTGAGGAAAAGCAAAATCGTTAGAGGATTTCCTATTCTTGCCTGCGAATGTATGTCGATATTTATGGAGGGAGACTCACTTTATCTCCCTCTATGCACGCACATTTACACAAACACACCACTCCTCTGAAGACTGGAGGCCCGGAGCACTGTTATACATATTCATGAGATAATTATTATTAATGTCACCAAGGTGATTTTGTTCCTTCTCAGTAGAGACCATTTTTTGTCCCTAGAAGCCAATCAATTGTAGGCGAAATGACAGCTTTGAGGCAGCCCAGCTGAAACAACCCAGTACATTTTATGTCTGAAATAGAGATTATTTGACTGGGTATTTTGGGTCGCTCTGGCACCCCCATCTCCTCATTAAATTTATCCAGCAGAGATTTGCAACTTTGGTACAAAATACAGCATCCTTGAGAGCACAGTCACCTAAGTTTAGAAAAAATGTATCTTGATTATTACATTCTTTTCTAAGAGCAAAACTTAAACAAAAATTAAGATGACTTTAAGACTTCTCAAGAGATTTCTGTGGGATGATTTTTGTTAAAAGTCACCGAGAGAGGATTAGAACATATTTGCTACTTTTATTATTTAAAAAAAAACCCATTTCATACAACAGGCTTTATTAAAAAGTTATCTCTAAGCATTATAGGTTCTGGTAGTCACATAGAAAATTAAAAAAGAATGAAAACCAAAAATAACTAGTGATGACAGTTAATTAGCTCCCTCTCTATTTGTCATAGCCTCTGTCCACACCAATGGGCCTGCCTGGTTATTCTACAGGCACGGTATACTGTAACATGGGAAAGAAATTATTGCGAACTGTTGTTTTTAATCAAAGAAAATGAATTATTTTTGGCAGGAATGAAAATGTTTATTTTTTGCCCAAGAGCCAAGAAGACACGTTAAAAAAAACCATTCAAATTTCTGGGCCACTCTGATCCTTGGTAAAGCAGCAATGGCAACCGCAGAAGCAGAAAGTGAGTGACAGCAGCAGGACACTGCAAGGGTGTCACTTACCTTAGGCAGCCGGTCGCATTTCGCAGCACCTGTGAGGAATGCAGCTGTATCTTCCGGTCATCCTGGAGCGGTGAGTTTTCCCAGCCTGAATGGGGGATAATCACGGCGTTGGTCAACACCACCAGGGTGTCCTGGATGATGGGCATTTTGAGGGCATCGCAAGACGAGAGGTTCCAAAGGACTCCTGCAAGATGCACACAGAGAGAGCTTTTGGACGGCCGCTCTTTTTTCTCATCTCAAAACCGTTCTCCCTAATCAAGTTAACAGCACGGGCAGGATGGACTAAGAGAGTGCGAGCACATGACCTAGAGCGCACCCTTAATTTTAGAACATCTGTGAGAACCATTCAAGGGCTGCTGTGAAAATCTGACAAGTGGGCTTAGGACTCGGGATGTGATTGTCTTTGTTCCATCTCAATGAGGTTGAGGTTGAGGTCTGATTTGAACTATGGATACCAATGGGGCTTCCTTTCACTTTGAATGCAGTGGGACTAAGGATCCAAAAATCTAGCCAAGACGAAAGAGTTGTGAAAGTTATCTGAGCTACGAACTAGCAGGAGGTCCTTGTTTTATCTAAGACCTTGATATGTACATATGGGCAGTGTGATCGGCGTGGCCTCCATTTAGAGCCAGCCACCAGCACCCAGGTCCTTATGAGAGTCCAGCATCAGGCCTGATGACAACGGGCTCAACAAGGAGTTTAAATTTACTGTCACTTGTGACAGCTTCATCAGTTTATCTCAGAAGGCAATGCTGGCGGAGGAGCCAGAGAACAGGGAGCGGTAGAAAGCGGAGGGCATGTCAGCAGCAGATAGACTAGAACAGAAATTAATGTAGGCAGAGCAAAAGCTGAAGTTTTAGGATAGATGTAATGTTTTAGACTTTTAAATATTTTCATTAAAATTTTTTAAATGTTTATTTTTTTAATTAAAAAAATTTTTTTTTCATTTATTTCTGAGAGAGACAGACAGCATGAACAGGGGAGGGTCAGAGAGAGAGGGAGACACAGAATCCAAAACAGGCTCCAGGCTCTGAACTAGCTGTCAGCGCAGAGTATGACATGGGGCTGGAAACCACGAACTGTGAGAACAAGCTGGATGCTTAACTGACTAAGCCACTCAGGTGCCCCTAAATGTTTATTTTATTTTATTTTTTTGAGAGACAGAGACAGACTGTGAGCAGGGGAGGGGCAGAGGGAGAGAGAGACACAGATTCCGAAGCAGGCTCCAGGCTCTGAGCTGTCAGTACAGAGACTGATGCAGGGCTCGAATTCGACATCATGACCTGAGCCGAAGTTCGTTGTTTAACCAACTGAGCCACTCAGGTGCCCCTTACATATTTTTAAAGGAAATCTTAAAATAGGATTAAGTTTAGAAGCAGTCCGAAGTATTGCGTATAATGTATAATATCTGAAAATGCTTTTGAAGAGTTTTTTTTTGTTGTTATTGAAAACAGGACACATGAAGGTAAAAGAAACAGAATTATATTCTACATTTTTATAAAAGAAAGATTGTATTTTCCCCTCGAGACTAATCTAAATATACATCATCATTGCAGATATTGAGAATAAAATATATTTTTTTAGAAACAGAAATTCCAACTTACTTGTTTAATAAACTTTCAATAAATGTTAAGATGAGATTGTGTTTTATCTACTGTGTTATGAATAGGACAAACAGAATACACGTATTTTTGAAATTTATTAGTCTTCCATGGCACATGTTGACCTTACCAAGGGCATGACTAATACTAATCTGAAGGTTGATAATGTTTGATGGTTAATAACTGAAGGAACAGTTTTAAATCAGTTCTATAAAAGTGTGATTGTAGATATAAACGCTTTCAACTGTCTTTCTAAATAACATTTGCTGGGAATTTTACTGAAGTAAATGCAAAGGAAACAATATGTTTTTCGTGCCCAGTATATAAACCAACCCTTCAGCACAGGGGGTTGGGTCAAGGGCAAATCCTGCCGGCTTGTCTTTGTAAATAAAGTTTTACTGGAATATAGCTTGGCCTGTTTATTTACATACTGTCTATGGCCCACAAGGGAAGAGTTGAATATTTGTGACAGAGGTCGTATGACCCACAAAGGCAAAATAATTTAATATATGGCCCCTTATGGAAAGATTTTGCCCACCCTGCTTTAGCACATAGAATGTTTTCTATAAACTTCTGTGTGCATGTTTGCATTGCCATTAGTATCGTAGATTGGGCACTCACAAAAAATGCCCAGTCGTACACAGAAAGTGCTCAAAGATATGTTCTGATTGGAATGGATTTGAAATGCTAGCAATATATTCACAAATACTTACCTTGCTTTAAATAATATATAAAGCTATTTATTCATTTCATTAAGAAAGATTTCACTACATTTTAGAAAATCAAAATACATTCGTTTGCATTCTTGCAAAAAATTCTTTTTTCTCATAAAACAATTAGGTTTTCAGATTTAAAAAACACGTTATAATGAAATTAATATCTTCCTCAATATCTGAAGACACCTTTAAAAAATATCACATTATAAGGTTTGTGTCTATTTTTCTAAGTATACAATGCACACATACAGCTAGAAAATAAATTTTTTTTCCTCCTCAAATTTGGATTTGAAAATACCAATACGGAAAACTGAGGCACATGAATGTTTTAAAATATGGGTGGTATGTTTCTTTAAAGAATATAATTTATTGTCCAGTTGGCTCACATACAGTGTGTACAGTGTGCTCTTGGTTTCGGGGGTAGATTCCTGTGGTTCATCGCTTCCATACAACACCCAGTACTCATCTCAATAAGTGCCCTCCTCAGTGCCCATCCCCCTCCTCCCCCGTTTGTAACTATTTTTTCCCCTTTATGGGTGGTATGTTTTGCTCTAAAATACATTTCCTCTAAAACCTAGATAGTAAAAGCCTTCTGCATTTTTACATGCAATGAATTTAAAAGAATCTAAAGGCATTCTGTGAAAAGAAAGCAATCTTTACTGTTTTCTAACAGAATAAAGGTCCGAAGAGGGGAACATCAAAGGTAAGTTAAAGGTCTAATTTAATATCTGACAAGGAGTGAATGATGGAACAGGAGATGGTCCAAGATAACTCTTTATTGGGCTCTTCTCTCCATTACCTTCCTCATTAATCCTTTAATTGGCGTAACCTGATTCAGCAATGAGCATGGGCAGAAGTTTCTGCGTTCTACCTTCCAGTCTGGCTCCATCTCTGTTTCATGTTCTAGAGAGCTTATCATAGCACTAGAACTTTCTATACTGCCTCCGAACTTTCTATACTGACTCCCATCTGCAACCCCCAAGGGCTTCCTGACCCATGAGGTGTGCAGTGGACCTGTGAGCGGGGGCAGCTGTTACCTCCCCTGTTTCGATAAGGACTCGGCCAGGTGGATGTAATGTGGCAGAATTTCTTTTGGGGGGGAGTTCAGAGCGTTTTGGTTAGATTATCTGGACACAGAGACTAGCTCGAGTGTAGAACCAGAAGCCTCTGGGATCATTTGATTTGAGGTAAAGGCTGATAGGTCTGGCAGGAGTCAAAAGTGGGAAATAGCCAGGAAAGGCTTTCTTGCTAGAGATGGACACACACACTTTCACACAGACACACATACACATACCCTCACACATATACACACACACCTATTCACACACACATTCATAGTCCTGGCAGACGGGAGAGAGATTAGCTGAGAAAAATGGGCACATCTAGGCACTCTCTATAAAGAAATGAGACATCGTTGTTCTGCTCAAATTTCTCCTCACTCCTTCGTCTTCCTTCTGTGCTGGTTTAACATTTTTGTTATTCTGTTTTTTTGACACCCCCTTCTAATGCCGGAGCCCAATCCTTCTCGCTGGGAGTGAGCACTGGACTTAGAGACTTGCTCTGACTGACATAATATGGTGGAGTTGGCTGGGTGACCAAGTGGCTTCAGAGAATCGGTCCCAGAGAAGGTGCTGCTGCCTCCAAGCTCTGTCTCAGATTTTGCTGGTTGGAGGGGAAGCCAGCTGTCATGTTGGGAAGACCTTCCAGGGCTGCTCTGAAGAGGCCCACGTGGCAAAGAACCGAGCTCGGCAGCCAGCAGCCACACGGAGACCGTCTTGTTGGGGACAAACTCCAGGTCCAACTAAGCCCTCAGATGATGGAGCCTCATGAGGGACCCTGAGCCAGAACCACCCAGATTTGCCACCCCTGGACTCTTGACATTCAGAATTCTCTTCCCTCTCTATTCTCTTTGTCCCTGGCTCAGTCTTTCCCTTTTACCACCCTTTGTTCCTGGTTACTCCTCTCGTAACTTAGACCCACTTGTTTTCTTCCCTCTTCATCTGCTGTGAGAGAACAGAAGATACATAAAGGAGGATCCAGCTAAATACTGCAACTAAATAAAAAGTGCATTTTAATTTAGATTATAAATATGAACTTTTTTTTAAATACATGTGCTGCGGAAGCAAGTGAGCACGCTATGTGACTGACTTTTAAGAACGTATCCGTCTTCATGTTTGCAACTTATTAAATGGCCACTTTCTTTAATTTCGAATAATAGTGTCTTGGCTTCCCATTGCTGCTGTAACAAGTTACCACAGACACGGTGCTTAAAATGACGCATATTTATTATCTTAAAATTCTGCAGATGTGAAGGCTAACCTGCATTAGCAGGGTGGTGCTCCTTCTGGAGGCTCTAAGAGAGACTTGCCCTGTCTTTTTAAACTTCTGAAGGCTGCCTGCGCTCCTTGGTCTGAGGCTTGCATCACTCGGTCCTCAGCACCCATTATCACTTCCCCTTCTCGAATTCCGAACCCCCTTGCCTCTCGGTTATAATGATACTTGTGATCTCACTGAGCCCGCCTGGGTAATCCGGGATAATCTCCCCATCTCAAGATCCTTAACTTAATCCCAACTACAAACCCCTTTACTAAGATAACATTCACAGGCTCTAAAAATTAGGATATGGACTTCTTTGGAGGGCCAACATTCAATCTTCCACACACTCCGTTAAAATATTGCTCTGCTTAAAATAAAATTAAACCTCTTATTATAGTTTCATGATCAGGCATTTCCCCAAATCTCTAAATTCATCTCGAATCACTGATTCATGTATTCACTCCACGCACATTAAGGACCCCGTGCCAGGTTCCGTTTGGGATACTGTGGATATATTACTGAACAAAACAAAAGGTCCCCGCCCTCAGGGCCCTTACATTGCTGTAACTGTAGTCATTTTTCTGTCTGCATCATGGCCACATTTCTTCTCCTTGGACACACAAGCTCGTTTGAAACTCAGATCTCTTAGACTTACTGCTCTCTTAGCCTGGAAGGTTCTTCTTTAGAGCTTTCCATGGCTGGTCTTTCTTTCTGCTCACATGGTACCTTAAAGGTGCAAAAACTCAGTAAATTTTTTCTGGATCAGTCTAAACTAGCCTCCTAGAAACTTGCTATCAGACTTCCTATTTTAATTTTAGCAGAGACCTCATCACTAACTCCTATTTCCCATTATTTGATCTTCTGCCATTTCCTCACTATTCTTCCCCACAAGGTCCCAGCCATGACCTGAAACCCAGGGGCCTATCTGAGTGTTTGTAGCATATGGAACATATACAACACATAGAATATGCTTTGACACACGTTAGGTGTTCACCTATCAGGTGCTAAATAAAGACAAAAACTTGTAACTGAATGATAGACTCTTATAAAATGACATGTGCTCCAAGCACTGAACATTTCTTAAGCATTACACTCTGGCCAATGACGTCACGTAAAAAAATAAAATAGCAGATGTTACAATTATTAAGTCCAAATGAGAATACAAAATGTTATTTCATTGACAATATAAACTCTGTTGAAATATAGATAATATAACTACAGAAATTCCACTTTTAGCTAGTAGAGAATGTTTTATATCACCAAAAGACATTAGTCAATTTAGCATTAGAAGGCTCATCTCCAACGTTGAGTAATTTGGGTAATTATCTTGTATTAACTCCTTGATAATTCTAAATTAGCTAAGGTAGTACTAAAATTTCAATTTGTGAAAAAGAACTGTGGAATAAACTGAATTCACAGTGATATTTAGTATCCATATGAGTTACTGCATTTATTCTTATCTGAAAGTAACATAAAAATGTTTTAGTATTTTGGTTGATGGTCACTAGCAAATTTCAATTTACCTGTTGAAAATATGCTAATTTCTCTGAGATTAAAATCTCTAATACAATTTTTGTAGCATCTTTCCTTTATTTATATGGATTCAAAGCTTTATAGTATAAAGTTATTACTGTTCCAAATATAATTTTGACAGTAGGTTTAGTTGAGAAGACATTTAAATAACGAATTATGTATACTAAATATATTTAAAATATAGCTTATTTTTATTTCAGGCACAGGGTGGCTCTTTTTTCTGAGGTTATCCATATTCATGAGCAGTAATTGGTTTATTAAAATTTCTTTAATAAAATTTTAATTACTTTCATTGGATCTTTTACGTTAATAGAGGGTAATTGTGTGTTTTTCCCCCTAAAAGAGGTAAAGGATATTTCAGAAAAAGAAACTCAGATTGACAAAAAGTATATTTTAATAATCTTAAGTCTTTTAAAAAATTTTTTAATGCTTTATTTATTTTTGAGACAGAGAGAGACAGCGCATGAGCTGGGGAGGGGCAGAGAGAGAGGGAGACACAGAATCTAGGGCAGGCTCCAGGCTCTGAGCTGTCAGCACAGAGCCTGATTTAGGGCTGGAACCCACCAACCTTGAGATCCTGACCTGAGCTGAAGTTGGACACTTAACTGACTGAGCCACCCAGGTGCCCCTAATAATTTTGAGTCTTAAATCATAATAAAATCAAACCCTGCCTCTGACTATGCAGGTCTTTCCTATGACCCCACATTTGCTTTTAATCTTTAGACCTAAAACACAATCCCTGAGCATGAGTGAGGCTCAAACCAAAGGAAAGTTATACTGAATTCATTTTAAATAAATGCTTTAAAATTTATTTTAAATTCACTAGTTGATTATGAATTAATTAACTTAATATATATAAAGATTTATTTTTAATGAATCTACTATTCATCTTATTCTGTGAGTGAAAATGTGTGCATCTGTGGAAGGGAGAGAAGAGAGAAGAATGGGAGCAAATGAGTTTATCTACCTTCTCCATCCCCACCCATTCACACTTTGAGTCGTGGGTGGCTGGAAGGTGGCTGATGAAAATCTGGAGGCCCATGACATGCTACCCTTGATCTATGCTGTGTGCAAGTGTGTGCGTGCCTATGCATGAGTGCGTGTGCATCTCTGTGTGTGTGTGTGTTTATGTATGCGTGTATCTGAGTATTTGGATACATGATATTGAAACTTTCAACTGTCCCTGAGAAGTCATGGACCTCAAGGTGTGGTTCTGAATTAGGATTGTGCTGAAAGTTCTTCCAGATGGTGTGTGGGGTAGTTTCAAAAAGATTTGCACACCTGCTTCATTTAATGCTTGTAAAAATAAAAGCACTCACCTTAAGTCAATGATAAGTCTATGAAAATGATGCTATAATAATGGGTAGTTCAAAGTAAAAAGCAATTCATTGGACTACATCAAACTAAAAAGCTTCTGCATAGCAAAAAAAAAAAAAAAAAAAGAAAGAAAGAAAAGAAAGAAAAAATAAAGGCTACCTAGGAATGAATGAAAATATTTGCAAACCATATATTGAACCAGGGGTTATATCCAAAGTATGTAAGGAATTCATACAACTCAGTGACAAAAAATAAACAATTTGAATAAATATTGGCAGAGGAACAGAATATATATTTTTCTAAAGAAGATACTCAAATGGCCAGCAGGTACATGAAAAGATACTCAGCATCACTAATCAAATCAAAACTACCATTGAGATATCACTTCACATCTGTTAGAATGGCTATTATCAAAAAGACAAGAGATAAGTGTTGGTGAAGATGTGGAGAAAAGGAAATCCTTATGAACCATTGGGGGGGGGGGAATGGAAATTGGCACAGTCATTATTTTTTTTTTAATGTTTTATTTATTTCTAGGAGAGAGAGAGACAGCGCGAGCAGGGGAGGGTCAGAGAGAGAGGGAGACACAGAATCTGAAGCAGGCTCCAGGCTCTGAGCTGGCAGTCAGCACAGAGTCTGACGCGTGGCTCGAACCCACGAACCGCGAGATCATGACCTAAGCGAAAGTCGGACGCTTAACCGACTAAGCCACCCAGGCGCCCCATGGCACAGTCATTATTGAAGACAGTATGGAGGGTCCTCAAAAAATTAAAAATAGAAATAACCATAGTATTTAGTAATCCCACTTCTGGGTACATATCTAAAAGAAATGAAAGTAGGTTACAGAAAAGATATCTGCATATTTGTGTTTACTGAAGCATTATTCACAATAGCCAAGATATAGAAACAACCTAAGCATCTGTCACTGGGTGAATGGATAAAGAAGATGCAGTATATATATTCTTTGAATATTACTTGATCACAAGAAAGAAGGAAACCCTGCCATTTGCAACATGGATGGACTTTAAGGACATTATGCCAGGGGAGAGGAGGCAGAGAAAGACAAATACGGTATGATATCAATTGCATGTGGAATCTAAAAAGCCACACTTAATAAAAACAGAGAGCAAAATGGTAATCATCAGGGTTTGGGAGGTGGGAGAATTAGACAGATGTTTAAGGGTACAGAAACACAACCAGTAGATAAATAAGTTCTGGCGATCTGAGGCACAGCTTGGTGATCATAAACAACAATACTATATCATGAACTTTACAGTTGCTAAGAGACTAGATTTTACCTGTTCCCACCACGAAAAAGAAATGATAATTATATGGCATGATAGATGCGTTAGCTAACACTAAGGCAGTAACATATTGTGATATATCAGTGTATCAAATCAACACCTTGTAGGCCTTAAACTTCCACAATGCTTTATGTCAATTGTATCTCAAAAACAATAAAAAAATGTATTTTTAAAAATGTGTGATGTGAATGTTACTTTGAGAAGAATAATTTCAGGAAATGGATGTGACAGTTATTCTGTAATGCATGCAGAAGAGTGTTTTAAAACATAGGTAATAAAGATGGCTATAGAGTGCAAAATAGAAGAATTTAATTTTAACACGTAGTGTTATGCAATATAGGAAATTTATTTTATTCTGTTATTTTTAATGGTTTTTAAAATTTATTTTTGAGACAGAGAGAGCAAGCATGAGTGGGAGGGTACAGAGACGGGGACAGAGGATCTGAAGCAGGCTGGATCCACACTGACAGCAGTGAGCCCGACATGGGGTGCAAACCCATGGTGCGCAAACGAGATCATGACTGAGCTGAAGTCAGACACTCAACCGACTGAGCCACCCAGGTGCCCCTCCATCACAGGAAAATTTAAAAGTAATTGTATATATTCTTGTGTCAGAAAATTAGGATTGGATGCTAGATATAGTGACAAAGCCTTAATGAATTTGATCAATGGGATATCAATATTTCTGGGATGTACATGGGCAAAAAAAAAATTCTTAGTTATGATTTGAAGCTTTGTCTTACTTTTATAAACCCTCCCTCAAGAGCAATCCGTTTTTTGATGATAAGTGATTCCCACCACTCAATTTATAATAAATAAATCTAAAATAATTTTTAAATATATTAAAAAAGGGCAGTTCCTTAGGCCAGAGCTCCTCAAGCTTTCAGGAGTCCCAGGGGAGGGCTGACCAGAACAAATGATCACTAGAGCTTAGGTGAAGGTTAATCCTCTTAGAAGTGGACTCACCCAATCATTCCGAGTTGAGAGTCTCACCGAGGTGATGGCAATGTGGGAGAGGGCTGCAGGGGCTGATAAACGTGTGAGGGGAGGGGCAGAAGAACTGTATCGTCAGACCCAATAACCTAAAACTGTCACCCTGCTATTGTCACTGACGGCTTCTAGCCCAAATGCAGAATTCTTTTTAAAAGCATCAGGTACACGTTACATGCCGAGAATCAAGCAGAATTATTCTTGCTTATTTTCAAAATAGGTACAGAATTTGGTTAACTCCAGAAGAGTGAGCTGTTCGTCACATTAGCAAGCAAATCAGATCTTTGCTTTTACAAATGAGGCAAATTCTGGTTTCGACTGATTAAATCTATGAGGGCCCTCCCGTGAGACGCTTTAATTCCTGAGGTTCTGCAACAACTCTCTTATGGATATAGTCATCAACGATCAGTTGGAGCCAAAACTGATGCCAGGGATCATTCCAATTTTAGCACCTTAAACATGTAGAACAAGCTGGTATAGATTAGTTCAAGTAAAAGGCCCAAATTCGCTTAGATTTTTTATCAGTAATTTAAGAAATGATCTGCACTGTTTTCAAAGTTGGAACTAATTTAACTGAAAATTAGGTAATTTCACAGACAAAAGAGGATGACTTTTTTTTGGAAGGAAGAATGAGTTTTCAAAACTCAGGTGTATCTAGGTTATCTCATTCCATTTCCAGTTGGATTCTGTATATCTGTAATTTTTTAAACTACATTAAATGCTCACAATAAGGGAATACCAGTCCAGAATCCAGTCATCAGAAATGAGGCTTATCTCCAATTGGGACCAGGTAGTGTAGTTCTAAGAAGTAAAAAGCTCTTCCTATGGTATTTTTTTAAAAAGTAAATTGTAGTGGAAAATAATTTGGATGTGAAGGAAACCAAAACATGTCATCCCCAACTACAGCTCTTTGGGATATGGGTAATTATGGGAAAAAGGCCACTGAGTGCCAACAGAGGTGGAAAAAGTTCTATAATCAGCACAACTTGTCATTTTGTAATGGAAATTTACATTTATAAAGGAAATTTGAATTTGTCAAGATGTCTCCCTCTTCTGTACCGGAAAGAGGAGGACTCTTAGCAACTCTTATAGCATCAACTTAAATATGCAAAACAAACCTTAGCATGCATCCCGTGTTTAACCATACTTTTCCTAGTCACCTTCCCATAACTACTTGTCTCTCACTCTCAGAAGTCCCCAATCTCTTTTCCTTTGTTTATCCTAATTGGTATTTAAGCATAAGTTCTAACCACCTCTTTGAGCTACCCATCACTGGCTGCTCCCATGTGTATGTGCTATATGCACGTTACTAAACTTCTGTTTTCCTTTCATTAATTTGTCTTTTGCCTATCTAAAGTACAAGACCCCAGCTGGAGAGCCTAAGATGGGGAGAGGAAAACAGATTTTTTCCTCCCCTATACAATGTCAATGTCTGATAGTAACCATCTGTGAAAGTCATGGGTTCATGTTTGAACACAGCATTTTGTAAATGAGCCATAAAATTCTTTATTTTTCAATTCCCACGAGATGAAGAGTTAGGAATATAAAATTGGGCTTCCTTGAAACTATAGCCTTCCTCAGTGACCTTGGATAAGCCAGACCTTGAAAAAAAAGCACACAAGCTGAGTTTTATAATCTCTGGAAACTGGCCCTGGGCCTCTTTTCCAAACTGCAGTTAAGATTATGTCATTTCATCTGACAACTGTCATATTCTTCTGTGTAATAATAAAGGTGATTTCTTATACTTTGGTTGTGTTTCTTGGTAGTTTTTTGTATCACGAATTGCATGTATTAAATACAGTAACTTACATTTGCCTCTTTCATAAATGATTGAAGGGAGGAAGGAAGGGAGAGAAAGAGGGGGCAGAGGAGGTAGAAGAAGAGACTGAGGGAGGAAGGGAGAATGAAAGGGAAATTCAAAGACATTCAGCCCCCAAATATAATGATTTTTGAGAAAGTAGGAGGTGAAATCATCATAATTTCTGGTCCTGGGATAAATGATGGAAGGACAGACTGATCCAACTGCTTGCTTCAGAAAATATCTGCCTCTGCAAGTTCAGACTGTGAACTAATCAGCTTGCTTATCAAAAGTAATAGTTTGCTTATCAAAACTCTTTTCATGCCCCTTGTCTCCATGTACCACCAGTCCAAAGCTATTATGTTATAAACTCTGCCCAATGTCAGTTGTTTCTCATCTTGGAACACCCACCTTAAATATACCCAGTCAAAGATCTAAGGCCTTATAAATACCCTGCCCAATTTCCCTTTGGACTCTTGCAAGGTCGTGTTCTCCCTTACCATAGTAAATCTAGTAAACGTAGCTTTGCTTGATCTATAGGTTTTTCTGGTGGAGGAGCTGACAGTTGGCAAACCATGTGCATTACTGAAAATGAGCAGATACCTAATTTCTCTAAACATAGAGCCTGGAAAATTTCTGAATCTGCAGATCATTCATTGACCACAAAATCATGACTTTCTCTATGTGGATGACAATGGGTGCTAAGGGATCTGCACTTCCTTTAGGTACCATAACCCAGAAGTTACAACTCTCCATACGCTTCTTGGTAGAGCCCCAGGCTGCCATTCCAAACTCTCTAGCCTTAGAGTCAGTAGGCAATGATTAAATTATATAACCTGCACAAAGATAGGCTAGCTCCTTAAGGATTTTTATTTTTAATATTACAGGTACCACATCTTCCTTACTCCTGCCAAGAGTCCACATAAGGATTTAAATAATTTGTGGGAGCATCCTTAGCTAAGAATCTCTGGAAAGAAGATGACTGGGGATACTCTTTTCTACTGGGGCCATTTTAGAGTGCAACCTTGGTTCCTAGGGTTCTCAAAAAAAATAGCCACCTTGATGACCACATGGTGGTGGAGCGAAAAGAGTGGAAGTTGGGAATCAGACTGAAAGTTTAATTCAGCTGTCACATAATCAGTATTAAAAAGAGTTTAGCTTCCAGTGGGCTATCGATAGGTGCCTACTGAATGGAAGACCATGGAATGAATGATACTGTTGAGTCAAGATGATGTTCAAGTACAAGGATCTCACATTTCCAGAGTGTGACTAAGCTAGGCATTTAAAATAAGATCACACTGAAAAAAAAATAGCCAAGTATACCTAGCATTTTTGTATTCTTGTCATACACTACGATTTTTGCTATCATCTTGCATGTATTAACTCATGTAAACCTTCAGCAAATTCCATCTTACAGATGAGGAAACTGAGACCCAGAGAGTGGCATTATGCATGTGGGTGAAAATGAAGGTCAGTAGTCTTACCATGTTGCGATATGAACAATCAGACAAATGTCAGGCACATAAATCTGCTACTTGAAATTGGAGAGAGGTGATGTGGCTTGCAGTTCTTTGAAGCAGAATACACATGAACACAAGAGAATGTTCTGCTTTTCATCTTTTCCCAGTTTTCTTCTAGCCTCAGGTCATGTAGCTTGGGAAATTTCAAGAAGTCATTTGAGTTCATAGACATATGAGTATTCCATTTTCAAACAACTTTGACAAATAAATTTTTCTTGCAAACTTTAATTCTGTTGACCTTTATGAAAATAGGCAGCTATAGTCTTCCACGGAGAAAACACTGAACAAAAACCAGATTGAGATGAAGGGTAATATTAAAACAAATCCTTTCCCTATCCACCACACTAATTTTGAAAGTAGGTCTTATTTTCCATTAAATCAAAACTGTTTCATATTGCCATTCCATCATAATGATACCAATGGTAATCACAAGCCCTCATTTATTGAACCATTACCATGTCACATGCACTGTTTTATTAATTCTTTATACCAAATCTGGGAGAGAGGTACTGCTATTGATTTCATTTTACAGATTCATAACTAAAGATTTAAGAGGTTACAAAAATCTCCCAAGGACAGGTAACAAACAAGAGATAAAGAGCTGGGATATAAATATAGGCTCCCATAGTCCAAATTATCTTGCTTTTTAGAGACACTCTATTCAGACGTTATTTTTTATGGAAAACATGATGACAGTGGATAAGAACATTAAGACTCAACTATTATCTCTGCTGCTCATTCTCAAATTTGTATTTCTGAGTTTCATTTCTGACTCCAAATTTGAACTCTGTTACTGCCTATTTTTCTCTAAACATATTTCCTTCCCCCTCATATTCCCTAAGCTAATCTACTACCCAAACCAGAAATTTGGGGAAACTTCACTTCCTTGTCCCATTTCTATGCTTTTAATGTTTCAGCAGATATTTTACAAATGCCCCAGAAAACAAAGGACTGTTTAGCACTCTGGGTAACATACGGTGACTTAAACAGAGTTTACTTGGGGAAAGTGCGCGTTTGTCCATTGAAAAGTGAAACTCTATCGGGTTGTAGATGATAAAACCCACCAACTGTCAGAGCGGATGTGCTATGAGAATTCAGGTAGTAAAAGGTTACCAAGGGAGAGATCACAGAAGGCTACCTGGGAGAGCAGAGGGTCTCTGATAGGCCCTTGAGGAATAAGAATAATTAGCCATGGAGGGGGAGCGAGGCATCCAGGTATCCAGAAAGAGCTAAAGCTTGCAGATATGAAGACCATCTTAATGTCCCTGGGATCAGTTGTGTAGATGCCCGCTAAAAAGTTAGTTGACTAAAAAGAATACATTTCTCAATGATCAAAAGGAAATATCATTTGGACAATCATAGCCTAACTACCAGAATTGAGTTTTCCTATCCATTATGGGAAAATTAAGAAAAATATCAAGTGCTGGCTCCATCTCTGGAGATTTTGATAGAAGTGGTCTCAGTGAGGGGTGTCTGGGTGGCTAATCAGGTAAGCATCAGACTCTTGGTTTTGGCTCAGGTTCACGATCTCATGGTTTGTGAGTTCGAGCCCCACAATGGGCTCTGCACTGACAGTGTGGAGCCTGCTTGAAATTCTCTCTTTCTCCCTCTCTCCGCCCCCTCCTGTGCTCTCTCAAAATTAATAAACTAAAAAAAAATTTGTAAAAAGTGGTCTCAGTGGGTCCTGCCACCAGCTTTTTTTTTTTTTTTTCTTTTTGAAGACCAGCAAGGTGAAGAACCAGGGGAAGTTATTATATCTAAGTTATGGAGAATATAACTAAGTTCATCAGTGTCAGCTTCCGTTGTGACTTCTTTCTGAAGAACACAGAAAAACTACCTGTTTCGACAATGTCAAGCCTTCATGTGAGTAAGCCATCCCAGAATTCAGTTCCACAAACACTGGGCAATGTGGGTGTGGCTCCCCCGCAGAAATGGGGAGATGGAGGGGGAAGTGGGGCAGCAGAGATTTCAGGCCTCAAGGAGCCAGGGTGGCCAAAGCTCTCCTAAAAGTCAAGTCAGGCAGAGGGAATTCTGTTCAGGGAATGCAGAGAAGGTCTGCAAGGCCAGACAGTGTGTGGGGCGGTGGGTGGGGCTATCCACTTGCTCCCTCTGTGCTTAGCTGGGTTTTCAGCAAGGTCGAAGTTAAGACTTCGAGGGTGGGTTGTAGATACTCTAAGCTTTAGGCTCAAGGGAACCCTTTGTGCCTCTGCTGCTGTCTTCGGAATACTGATGTTCAATTAGGAATTCAAGGCATTTGATTTTTCCAGGTTCCTACCAACTCACATTGTTCTTACCAAACAAAACAGAACATGGGGCTCCTGGGTGGCTCAGATCATGATTTTACAGTTCATCAGTTCAAGCCCCATGTTGGGCTCTGTGCTGATGGCTCAGAGCCTGGAGCCTGCTTCAGATCTGTGTCTCCCTCTCTCTCTGCCCCTCCCCTGCTCACGCTCTGTCTCTCTCTAAAATAAATAAACATTAAAAAATAAAACAAACCCCCTCCAGCCTTGGGCTGAATCTTCCAGGCACCCAAGCCCTCTGGCAGGCAGCTGGGTTCAGCATGAGGAGAGAGAGCGCTGAGCTGTTTCTTCTCCTCAAGCTCCTGTCCTCAGCTCTGCCCTTAGGGCCAAGGCCCTTTGTGGCTAGACCAGCCCATCTCCATGGCTCTTGAACTCTGGAATACAGTTTTCTCTCACTGCTTCTACTGGTGATAGTCAGAAGCCGCCTGCCTGCCTTGGCTCAGTCCCTTTACTTTGCCCCCACTTTGGAAAAAAGGCCCTTCACTAAATTCTCTCTAGAATCCTCACTGAGGGCTCCTGACGTGTCTGGCCAGAACCCTGATTGAAGCGGGTGAGCAGGGGACACAGCCTTCAAAAAAGGGCCTTGGATGCCATGGTCAGGTGTTTCTGTTTTATCCATCAGTGCAGTGGGATAACATTAAGCAGGTAACTGTTACAATATGTTTTATTATGTTTCATTCCTTCCTGGTGCATCCACAGCACTAAAAACCCCAGTTAGTCTCCCAGGTACAAGGGTAGCTTTAAGGAAATCTTTTTCTAAATTAAGAAGAAGCTTATGTAACATACGATAAATCATTTTAAAGTGTACAAATCAGTGGCAGTGACTGCATTCGCTAGAATGTGCAAGCATCTCCTTTAGCTCCAAAATATTTCCATCACCCCAAAAAGGGCAACTGGTTTTGAAAGACACCATTCTGGAGGGTTTTGGCAGAGAAGAGACATGACGGAAGACGTGAGCCGACTGGGGAGAAGGCCAGTTCAGAATTCCGGGGGAGAGATGACCAGGTCCCCGGAGCTGGAAGTGGTCAGGGGTGACGCAGAACGTCTGGCCCCGCAGATGGACTGTATGGAGGGGTTGGGGGGAACCAGGAAGTTGAACAACAGAGGCCAGGAGGCCTGGAGGAAGGAAAGGTCGGGAGAGAACGGGGACTGCAGTTTGAGATGTGTTGACTTTGAGATGCCAGTTAGACGGCCAATGGCTGTCCAGAGGCAGCTGGAGGCTGAAGTCAGGAGCACTGTGGGGAGATAGAAATGTAAAGCCCTCTGCATTTGGATGGCATTTAGAGCTGCCGGATGGATGTGGTCACAGGACCAGAGTTCGAGGAAAGAAACGAAAGCCCAGGGCTGATCCTAGGCATCCCTACATTTAAAGTCTGACGGTGAAGGCGGGTTGTCATGAAGAAAAAGAGCACCATAAAAAATACAAACTGTTAACAGATACAATACAGATACAAAACAGACACAAACTGTTAACGTTGGGGAAACAAAGCTCCTCTTGAGTGTGAGCAGACACCTTTCTGACAGTTGCTGAAGTTTGTCTTTCTTTCTTTCTTTCTTTCTTTCTTTCTTTCTTTCTTTCTTTCTTTCTTTCTTTCTTTCTTTCTTTCTTTCTTTCTTTCTATCACAGGTAATCGGAAAGGTCAAGTTCTCCTTTCCTTTTGCACTTTATGAAATGCCTCACCGCCTTTCTCATTTAAAAGCATCTGTTTTAGTCTCACCAATGGGTTGATTGAGGACAAATGAAAACGAGTTGGCCAGTTGATCATTACGGCATGTATTCAGTGACTGTAAGCAGAACAAATGACATGAGGGGATAAAATCACTTATTTTAGGTATTTCCCGAACTGAAGCTGTAGCAACACAACCAGAGCGTGGCAAAGCATGCATAATAGCAGAGCCTCTATTATGACTGCAATGTAAAGTGTAATAGGATTTGCAGAAAACAATTTAGGAAAAGTGACAATCTTGCTTATTCAAATGCTATGTGACATTCGGCATTGCTCCTTCAGGTAAAATTACAAAATTGATAAAATGACTTTTAGAGATATTGTTGAATATGTGGAACACATGTAATGCATTTATCTGTTGACTAACCCTTAGGTTAGTATAAAAACTACACTGTTAACTGAGAATTGAAGGCGACTTTGACTGACTCATTATGCCAAAAGTTTGGAATTTCTACGTTTTATTTCAAACCAAATTTAAAAAAAATGTTTATTTATTTATTTTCAGAGGGAGAGAGAGTGTGAGTGGGGCAGGGGCAGAGAGAGGAAGAGAGAGAATCTCAAGCTGGCTCTGCAGTGTCAGTGCAGAGCTGGATGTGGGGCTCGATCTAACAAACCGTGAGCTCATGACCTGAGCAGAGATCAAGAGTCATGATCTCATGGTTCATGGGGTTGAGCCCCATTAGGCTCTGTATGGAAGGTAGGGAGCTTACTTGGGATTTTGTCTCTCCTTCTCTCTGCCCCTTCCCCACTCGTGTTCTCTCTCTCTTTCTCAAAATAAATAAACTTAAAAAAACACTACTATACTAAGAGCACTAGTTTTTTCTGATTATAAAATAACTCCTGATAACCTTAAAGTCTTCAATCTATTAAAAAAGGACAAAAAAGTTTAAAAAAAAAAAAAAGAAAAGAAACCCACCCAAAGACCAGTATTTGGTACATCTGTCTATGCCAATCATACTCTCATATGTGTTACTTTATAGAAGCAGAACCATAGTGCACATGCTGTTTAATTTGCTTCTCCCATTCAACATATGCCATGGATATATTCTGACGTCAACAAATATCTAGACACATCTTAATTTTTAATGTGTGGTGGTGTTCTATTCGATGGACTCTTTTTATCCAAAGGTGCACTGATAGACATTTAGGTTGTTTCTGATTTGTTTCGCTGACATTAGCTCTTCCTGGATGCCAGGGAATGTTTTAAATGCTTGCTCTATATTAATTCATTTGTTATGAAGGTCTTTTTAAAACAGTTTCTCAGCATAAATTCCTAAAACTTGAATTGCTGGGTAAAGAGTCTGCGCATTTTAATATTGAGGCATAGTGCCAAAATGGTCTCCGGAAAGACTACACTCGTGACACTGAAAGGACTGTCCTATGGTCCCTAACTAACGCTGCATGCCAGAAACCATTTTCATCTTTGGAGATTTAATGCCAAACATGGTGCCTCCTTCCCATCGGCATTCCTTTTAATTAAACTTCTTTTACGAGCATATTAGCTGCTTGCATGTTGTTTTCTGAAATGCCAGAAACATATTTTTTGTTCATATTTTTTTTTTTTTGCTATTTTATTTCCCATTTGGGTCATACATGGGAATAAACATATGAATAAAGCTACTGAAAGCAGCAAAGTTATAAAGACCCTGAAGAATTGAGAAGCTATCAGAACTAGTATTGATGCCCACAATCACGATGTATTTTTCCTATTTCTAATCTTCATTTTTTGTGACTCTTCACCTACTGACACCTACATTTCACTTTTAATGACATCTTTTAATTCTTTTGTTTCCTATGACTCATCTTTCCTTTTAAAATCCAGGTGACATTTGTCTTTGCTATTTCCCACCTTTACCTTGTCCCTTGGTAGGAGCAAACTTCAACAATTATAAACAGATTGTGTAAAAAGCTTTAGAAACCTGTTTGCCATCAGACATATACATTGTTAACAATGGATATGAGCATTTACACAATTTCAAAGGCCAACTCTGTTCTCTGTTGGTGGAGTCTGAGAGCATAAAGTTCTATCCATCTACTTCAGTAAGTATACTGTGTGTGCCGGTTGAGGGTAGTAACATGGATAGAGGAGCAGGATTTCTTCTTCACTCAAGAAATGAGTTCCTACTGATCTATCAAGTAATCTCCACCCCTTTCTCCAGCCACACTACTGGGAAAGCCTAGTTTCCTTACAACAATGGGAACTTGAAACAATGGGAACTCAGGATCTATATCATTCTAATTGGACTCTGTTGTCATGCCTCTGATGCACTATTTGTAGCTTGAAGTACATTAATAATCTAACTGTTCTCACCACCACTGTTTATCCCAAACCAGGCTACTTATTCTAATACTTATTCTAATCCATCAGGTCACTGCTGTCAGATTAATGCTCCCACCCCACAGTAGGGATTCATGTTCTACTCAACAACCATCTGTTTGTCACCATAACCAACAGATTTAAGAACAAATGAGACCATCAAGGGCAAATGACAGAATTTAAGACCAAGGTGGTAGGATTTGCTGACACGTTATTCAAGTGAGTTTGTTATATAAACTCTTATTAAGAGTAAGGACAATAACACTGAACTATAGCCTCTCTTCTGGGGTCTGAGCTAATGAAGTCCAGGTACAGAATCCTGAACTGAATGTAATAAGTAGATGGCGTTGATGACACCTGTAAAGATGGATTGGTATTAAATTCCTTAGCAAACTTCAACAAATCCCAAAATACTTTGATTTTCTGTGAGAACTATATAAGTTAAAGTTAGGGTTCTAGGTAGAAAGTGAGATGTAGATCTGTGCCTAAGACTCAAGAGAAATCCTTGTGCTTTTGTTTCTAAGTGTCTAGATGGGGAAAGTGATGTTCAATGAAAAAATTCAAGGCACCTGGGGGTGCCTGGATGGCTCAGTTGGTTAGGCATCCCACTCTTGATTTTGGTTCAGGTCATGGTCTCATGGTTCATGGGTTCGAGCCCTGCACCTGGCTCTATGCTGACAGCATGGAGCCTGCTTGTGATTCTCTCTCTCCCTCTCTGCTCCTCCTTCGCAGTCTCTCTGCTCGTCCCTGAGTGCGTGCACTCTTTCTCTCAAAACAAATACATAAATTTAAAAAAATTCAAGGCATTTGATTTTCAGTTTCCTACGAACTCTATAGGGGGAGGAGGAGGGGAGGGGGAGGAGGAGGAGGGGGAGGGGGGAGGAGGAGCAAATGAAGGGAAGGGCAAACGAGGAAGCCTAGAGGATGTGAGATGATCGAAGTCAGGAGAGCCTAGTAGAATTTTGTCATTTAAAAAATCATATGTTAAATTAGAAATTTATAATATATAGACTTTTGTCATCAAAATTAATTATACCCAGAGGAATCATATTTAATCACTTGGACCAAGAAAAGAACATAANTTCAAGGCATTTGATTTTCAGTTTCCTACGAACTCTATAGGGGGAGGAGGAGGGGGGGGGGGGGGGGAGGGGGAGGGTGAGGAGGTACCAGCAAATGAAGGGAAGAGCAAACGAGGAAGCCTAGACTATGTGAGATGAGAGAAGTCAGGAGAGCCTAGTAGAATTTTGTCATTTAAAAAATCATATGTAAAATTAGAAATTTATAATATATAGACTTTTGTCATCAAAATTAATTATACCCAGAGGAATCATATTTAATCACTTGGACCAAGAAAAGAACATAATGATTATCAATCTGGTTCACAAGGATGATAAATACAATATACTGAAGATTATTTATTTGTTTGTTCATTTATTTATTGTTTTTAAAGTTATTTATTTTGAGATAGAGATAGTGTGTGCGCATGCATGTGTGTGTGATTGGAAGAGAGGCAGTAGAGATGGGGAGACAGAGAATCCCAAGCAGGCTCTGCATTGATAGTGCCTGATTCAGGGCTCGATCTCATGAACTGTGAGATCATGACCTGAGCCAAAACCAAGAGTCAGATGCTTAACTGACGGAGCCACCCAGGCACCCCTGTAGATCTTACATTTAAATTTAGCTGTTAGAAAGACATTTCTTTTTTTTTTTTTTTTTAATTTACACTTTACTGGTCTCTTTGAGAATATACAGCTATAATAGTTCATAGCTCAAAAATTCTTTCTTATAATTTTTCTCATAGAGACAACATAAATTTTATAATCATTTATTAATTATGGAATGGGAATGTTCGGTAATAAGCAATTTTTCATGGCTTGATTAGATTTTCTCAGTTTCAGATGGCCACATTTTTTTTTTTGGATATAAACATTTCAAGATAAATCACATAAATATTTATTTTTAGAGATAAAAGCAGAGCACTGTACTATATTTCCTAAGGTAAGGCTATTATTTTAAATATAAATTATGCCTTCAAAATGTGTATTTACATATATAGCACTGATAATCTATGATACCTCCAATTCTCTTCAGAAAGGGACTTTTAATAATAGGAGACATGGTTTTTTAAAATCACAGTCTCATCTTGACTCCTAAAAGTAAATTTGAGGTCTAGGGACATTTCATCTAATTTACACCCTTACATCCTTTCATTAAAAGCTTAAAGTATTCTTGGAATAAGTAAGCCTGGATAATATCTAACTTTACATGCACGTGTGAGTGTGCACTGTGCGCGTGCAAGCACACACACACACTTTATACATGGGAAACCATATTTGTATTCTAAACTGATTCTGTTTAAACAAAGAGAAAGCAGAGCTTTTGGTTTGGGGTCTATGATGTTAGTCTTTAAATGTTTCCTTCTCATCCCCACAAGTACATAATGGCAATGACACGCTTTCAACTTGCCGGGAATCGTGAAGTCCAGACTCTTGCTCCTTGAGGAGAAAACTTAGAACACTGACCTGCACGGAAGGAAGACACCGTTTTTGTAACTAGCAAGGGACGTGGGAAAGATGGGCTTAAGAATGTAACACATTTGCTGTGAAGGCAGAATTACAGGTTAACTGTTAAAGCATTCCGAGAAAAAAAGAGATCGGTGACTGGTTGGGAACTCACTCACAAATTTTACATCCTGAAAGCAGAAAGGATGCTTGTGCGCCCTTCGAGTGGTAGAGTGTGTACCAGGGTGCCTGCCCGAAGGCGGGTCAACTCCCCAGGCACCAACCAGCCCCAAGAGCGGGGGGCTGGTTGTACATCTGGTACATCTTGTACCCGAGAGCCCAGCTGAGCTCGGCCTTCCTGGTCCAGCTCCTCGATGGCAAACACGGAACTGGGAGTTGGCTCCTCAGGGAACCAAACTGAGATGCGCGCGCTCGTGGCGATGCAGAGCGGCCGCCGCCAGAGAGGGTTCACGTGCAGCAGCGGTCTGAGCTGGCGCCTCCCAGCAGGTCAGCGCGGGGCCCCGGGGGTCGGGGGGAGAACTCCAGCTCTGTGCGGGTGGGGGCCCGCGCGCACCCGGCGGGTGGGCCGAGCCAGGCAGCTACTGACGGGCAGGGTGGGGAGGCCTCCTGGCTGAGAACCGGTTTGAGCGAAGACCGGGAGCCGTGAGCAGAGCGCAGCGATGGAGAGTGAGGACTCAAGGGCCCGAGCGGGAGCTCCTACTTGAACTTGTCCCCAGCCCAGCAACCAGAAAGGCACAGAGGTAAAGAGGAAGGAGGCTGTTTCGGTGATGCCTGGAGCATGAGAAGCTCTGCGGAGGAATTCCAGAGCAAACTGGAAAGCAACGGGTGGCGGGCCATGCTTCTTGTCTGGGTCACGTGCCAACTCTTAGCTCTAGCCTCCCGGGGGCTCAGGGTAGATACCTGTGGGGACACTTTGCCCAGGGAGCAGCAGGTGACACTGGCAGCAGACAGAGCGCTACACGCCTCGCTCAGGGAGCGGCGGCAACCAGCATGGGGTGCTGCGAAGCCCTGTGGGAGCACCGAGGAGGTTCCCGCCGAGCCCCGTGTATCAGACAGACACGCAAGGGGACTGGGGACCTCAGTCCTCCCAACGCGGAACTGGGCCCGGCAGAGCGGCGGGCGAGCCTGTGAGAGGGATGTAAATGGGTGACAAACGCAGGGGCTACGCGCATGGTGTGTGTGTCAACGTGTGCACACGCCTGCATTGCACACGGATGTCTGCATGTGTGTGCCGGCGCCTTTTATTTAGTGGAGGACGGAGATGAGTGGGAGACAGTTGGTATTTAAATAGATGTGCTTCCATCCTCTCTCTTCCCCCATCCGTGTCTAGGGAACTCGATTCTTCTGCAGCCCACAACACACAACCCTCCAGACTCTGACTCCAGGCCATTGCCATCAACTTAGCACCTTCAACTCTTAACTGTTGGTGATCTCCCTCAAGGATTTGGGAGTATTTGTTTTAAAACAGGCACAGCAAAGGAAATTTGAGGACAGTTAGAGAGGAGATACAATGCCAAGAGGAGCTATGGGCTGGAGTCCTCGCAAATTTCATATGTCAGACAGACTTTCTGCGGCCTAATGATTTTTTAAAAAGTAATTTGCATAGATATAGCCGTTTCCATAGCAACCCAGATAGTGTTACATTTAGCAAAGCTACCTCCCTGGAGGTAAAAGGACTTTTAATAAGACCCCGGTGTTTGGGGGTTCATCAGCAAACTGTAGAGAGAAATCCCTTTCCTTCTTCCACTGACTGTGTGGCTAACTTAATCAGACTTGCTTCCTGATGGGAGAGTTCCCATCCTGGGGTCACATGACCATTTCTTTCTTTTCAATCCCATTTTCATTAGATTCAAGTTATAAATACTTAGTTGTGCTCGATGTGAAGTTTATACATGACAATAAAATTTCACATCTGTGTTTGCACACTCCGATAACTAAGTTAATAGCAAGGGCAGTTTTGCAGAAAATTATTAAATTGATAAACTGCTTGAAAATCCTAAATGATCCATGTTCATCTTATAACTGTAACTGTGTGTTAAATACAAATTTCTCTTTCTCGTTAATTTAACAAAACATTAGGAAGTCTACTGAAAGTGGCATGGAAGGTAAAGTAAATTAACACTGTCCTGCTTATGGGTGTTGGAATTGAAAGGTACATGTGATCGGGTGTTAAGTGGTTACATGCATCAGAAAATGCCTCCAGGGGTAGAAGCAAAGAGTAAAGCTTCTACGCTCACCCTGTCTGAGAAAGATACCCCAAAGCTGAGGCTCCACTGCCAAAGAAAAGCAAATGTATTTAGTTTTCTTCTCTCTCTTTTAACTCTCGTTTCTTTCATTGCTGTGAACGAGATTGGAACTCATATAAAATAAAACATCTGCTCCATCCAGACTATAAAATCACTTTAAAAGATGGATGCAAAAATCCTCAACAAAATATTAGCCTACTGAATCCAACAATACATAAAAAAGCCCTTCACCATGATCAAGTGGGTTTTATTCCAGAGGCAGGAGGATGGGTCAATAATCACAAATCAAACAATGTGATACATCACGTATCAGCAAGAGAAAGATCAAAAGCCATGTATCATCTCAATAGGTGCATAAAAAGCATTTGACAAAGTATATTATCCAATCATGATAAAAACTCTCAATAAAGTAGGCCTAGAGAGAACATACCTCACCATAATAAAGACCATTTATGAAAATCCCACATATATGAACACCATAATCAATGGTGAAAAACTGAGAGCTTTCCCTCTAAGATCAGGAACAAGACAAAGATGTTCACACTCATCAGTTTTATTCTACATATTACCGGAAGTCCTAACGGCAACAATCAAACAAGAAAAAGAGAAAAAAGGCATCCAAGTTGGTAAAGACGTAAAACTTTCACTATACGCAGATTATATGATACCATACATAGCAAACCCTACAGAGGGGGCGCCTGGGTGGCTTAGGCGGTTCGCTTGGGTCATGATCTCGCGGTTCGTGGGTTCGAGCCCCGCGTCAGGCTCTGTGCTCACTGCCAGCTCAGAGCCTGGAGCCTGTTTCAGTCTGTGACTCCCTCTCTCTCTGACCCTCCTCTGCTCATGCAGTCTCTCTCTCTCTCCTAGAAATAAATAAAACATTAAAAAAAAAAAAAAGAAAACCCTACAGAGGCCACCAAAAAACTACTTACTGGAACGGATAAAAGAATTCAGTAAGGTCACAGGACACAAAATCAATACATGGAAATCTGTTGCATTTCTATACACTAGTAATGAAGTAGCAGAAAGAGAAGAGTGGGGATGAGCACTGGGTGTTATATGGAAACCAACTTGACAATAAACTATTAAAAAAAGTTCTATTTACAGTTGCACCAAAAAGAATAAAATACCTGGAATAAACTTAACCAAAGAGGTAAAAGACCTGTACTCCAACAACTATAAACCATTGAAGGTGACACAAACGAGTGGAAAGATATTCCATGTTCATGGATTGAAGAACCAATGTTGTTAAAATATCTATACTACCCCCAAGCAATCTACATATTTAATGCAATCCTTATCAAAGTACCAATAGCATTTTTCACAGACCCAGAACAAATACTCCTAAAGGTTGTATGAAATGACAAAAGATCCTGAATTGTAAGGCAATCTTAGGTAAGAAGAACAAAGCTGAAGGTATCACAATACTAGGTATCAAGATATGCTACAAAGCTGTAGTAATCAAAACAGAAAACTTCTAGACGAAAACATAGCAGTAATTCCTCTGACATTGGCTACAGAAACATTTTTCTAGATATATCTTCTCAAGCAAAGGAAACAATAGCAAAAATAAACTATTGGTACTATCCAAATAATAAGGTTTTCCACAGCAAAGGAAGCCATCAACAAAATGGCAAGGAAGCTTACTGAATGGGAAAAGATATTTGCAAGTGACATATCCAATAAGGGGTTAATATCCAAAATACATAAAGATCTTATACAGCTCAACACCCAAAAACCAAATAATCTGATTTTTAAAAATGGGCAGAAGAACTGAATGGACATTTTTTCCCCAAGAATATATGCAAATGGTCAACCAGTAAAAAGATGCTCAATATCACTCATCATCAGGGAAATGCAAGTCAAAACCACAATGAGATATTACCTCAGATCTATCAGAATGGCTAGAATCAAAACTACAAGAAATAACAAGTGTTGGCAAGGATGTGGAGAAAAAGGGACCTTCATGTGCTGTTTGTGGGAACGCAAGCTGGTGCAGCCACTATAGAAAACAGTATGGAGGTCCCTTAAAGAAAAAATTGAAAATAGAATTACCATACAATCCAATAATTCCACTCTTCGGTATTAACCCAAAGAATACAAAAACCCTAATTCAAAAAGATATATACACCCCTATGTTACAATAGCCAAGATATGGAAGCAACCCATGCGTCCATCCATGGATGGATGGATGGATGGATAAAGAAGATGTGATGTGATGTGATGTGTGTGTGTGTGTGTGTGTGTGTGTGTACATACACATACACACAGTGGAATATTACTTGGTCATAAAAAAGAATGAAACCTTGACATTTGCAACAACGTGGATGGACCTAGAGGGTATAAAGCTAAATGAAATAAGTCAGAGAGAGAAAGACAAATGCAAGATAAGTTCCCTCATATGTCAAATTTAAGAAAAAACAAAGAAGTCAAAAACCCAGACTCTTAAATACAGACAACTGGTGGTTACCAGAGGAGAGGTGGGTGGGGGCTGGGGAAATTGAGATGGAACTCAAGAGTACACTTATTCTGAGGAGCACTGAGTAAAGCATAGAAATGTTGTACACTTGAAACTAATATAACACTTCATGTTAATTATTCATCAGTAAAAAATAACAAAACTGAAAAATATTAAGCATCAGCTCCACCCAGGCTATAAAATCTCTTAAAAAGTGGACAAAACTGAAACAAAACAAATACCATTACAGCTAATATCTAAGATGACTTCTTGTTAATAACAATGTTATTAACTTCTTGTTAATAAGAGTGTTTTGTGACTGCTTTGGAATCCGTATTTCTCAGTATTAGATTCTGGAGCATATTACTGCCTCCCGCTAACTCTCAGTGGAGAGAATTTTGAGTGAACGATAAAATATGGAGGACATGTCTCTTCATCTAAAAAAAATTCTTTTAACGCACAATTTGAGGAATGGAAGTAGCCTTCATACTGCTGATACTTATGAATGTACATGTGGTTCACTACGAACTATATCTGGAAAGCAGACTAGAGTACATATTCATTTTTTCAATGAAGTAACCCCAAAGATAGGCTTCAGAGCCCGTATTTGTGAACAGAGCAGGTATGCCACTTGAAGATGGAATTGAGTTTATGAATGAAAATCCATTTTTTCAAGAAAAAAAAAAAATCCAACATGCACGAAAGCCAAACCAAAGGTAGAGCAAAGGGCGATTTTGGCTAACGTGTATCTTTAGTTTAAGGACTAAATGTGCTTGTCATCGAACGGCTTTTTCTGTGGTGCTGAATACTTTTTTTTTTTATGCCTCATTTTCTATGTTTCCAAATTGTCTGAAAAAAAATTCCAAACTTTCAAGTTGGACAACTGTAATTTGTACACCAAATGAATTCTTGCTCACTATGGTGAATTAATACCATGTGGCCTCAGGAACACCTTGTATTATTTGTGTGAGGCAAATCCAGTTACATAGAGAATTACTTTTTAAACTTTTTAAATGTGTATTTATTTGTTTACTTATTTTTGAGAGAGAGACAGACAGACAGACAGGGTTCGAGTCGGGGAAGGTCAGGAACAGGGAGACAGAATCTGAAGCAGGCTCCAGGCTCTGAGCTTGTCAGCACAGAACCCATGCGGGGCTCGAACCCATGAACTGTGACATCATGACCTGAGCCGAAATCAGATGCTTAACCGGCTGAGCCACCCAGATGCCCCAGGTTATGTAGGAATTATAAAGCAGGACCCCATGACTGTCCTCCCTCTTCCCCAAAAAGGCGCATGGCTTCTTGGAGGGTGTTAGATTAATAGGCAAATATGCATGGAGAGAGAAGACCAGAATTGTCTGAAGCAGGCAGCGTTCAAGGAAGGTAGCAACAGCAGACACGCAAAAGGCACCTTCTCTATGCGGGAGTGACAAGTGTGATGCCCACACATGCACAGGAGTGACACAACTGAATTTATTCTTAAGAAAGGAGGAGCAATTCTGTGAGTACAGGGTGTGTTTTATTCTCTTGCTCTCCTTATCTGAAAGCCAAACTCATGTCTATCTTTCAAACCCACTACAAACATTAATTTCTCCATTAAGCCTTTCTTGATCCCCTAGATTGAGAATTCCCTTTCCTCCTTGAAGCTTTTCCAGCCCTTTCTCAGTGCTTACTTTGTAGAATAGTCATCCATGTGTATGCACCCTCTCTCACACTTGATCGACAACTCCTTGGGGACAGAACTTGTATCGACATCATTTTTGTATTTTATAACATCGGCTCCACCTTACACATAGTGTTGCTCGGACATATACTGGGGAACATAGGAAAGAAAGGAGATGGATAGGAAGGCCAGCTGCTGAGGACAACTTCCCCATTTCTCTGGGATCATGGGTCTCTATGGTACAGCTCCCTGAGTTAGGATATCAGTTCATAGAGATTCTTCCTCTGGGGTCTCCCTCAGGAGGGCATCACCGTGATGGCACACAGCTTCCAGGAAGGCAAATACCCCACTGATCCCGACAGGCAGCCCACTGGGAGCGTGAGTTGCTACGGGAAAACAGTTGAGCACATAATGACACGGCTTCTCCTCCCTTGCCAGGTGGAGTCTCATCCTCCAAGGGACAACCAGGAAGGAGGTGGATTCCGCACATTTCATTGGGAATAACAAATAAAAACATCTGTTGAAAAGGAAACCAGGTGTTGGGCAAGGGGCGTGCACATCCTTTAATTCTCTCCTTTCCTCCAGGAGCCGGTGGGGATTTTGACGTTGTGTTCATTAACACTAGTTAATGTAATTTTTGTGATAATTGTAGAGCAAATAGAGCAAAGTCTCAAATATAATTAGGGAAAAGTGTTTCTAATTAACTTGTAACTCGTGAGTTGCAACGTAGAGCCACAAATCAGTTCTGCATTGTCAGACCTAACAAGTAGGATGCACTGTACATTTCCATCCGGGCAAATAAACGAAACAAGACGAAACGCCCCTGCGAAACTTTACAATGTCTCAGCATGCTCTAGAACTTATCTGTGGGTAAGCACAGGTGTGTGTCATGTCACCGGCACCGGTGATCCTAGGGGTGAGCGACGAAGGCAACTGCACACAGTCTGGGGACAGCCAACATTTACCTGGGCAGCGTGCCAAACGGTACGCTCACGTGGGTGTACAGAGGTTTGAAGGAAGCCCCCAGGGGTTCTGTAGGGAAACGGAGACTATGGGAGTTGCAAGCCCCGCCCCTGCCAACAGCACCCTCGGTCAGACCAGCTTCCCTACCCCTGTCTGTCAGTTAGGCGACAGTCACTGGTGACCGCTGCTGCCTTGTTAGAAGTGCCTCACGTTCTCTTCTCTCACATGAGCAGGCACGCTGAAATAAGAGGGGACTTCAAATTCATTCTAATTTGCAAAAATGACAAATGGGCCAGATCTTTCCTTTGGCTAATTTAGCTACTATTTGCAACAGGTTATTTTGGCATCTCTCAAAACATACCCGCGCCTCGTAATCTCCCATCTCACTGCTGCTCACTGTGGTAACTGCTGGCCCAGAGAGAATAGAAAGTGATGTTCTTCAAACTCACATGCTTGTAACACCTGCCAGCGGGTCTTGCAAAAATACGCACTCCCAAGCTGTTACCACAGAGGCCTGGGGCCCAGGAATCTTCATTTGACTGGGGGAATTGGGGAATCATGGGTAGAGTATAAAGAGAACAGACTTCGGGAAGAGAGGGTTAGGGGATGTACTGCATGTCAGCTGGGGCAGTGAGCTCTGTTAAACCTGGCCTCTGGGTCCTGGGGCGCCTGGGTGGCTTAGTCGGTTAAGCGTCCGACTTTCCAACTTTTGCTTAGGTCATGATCTCGCGGTTTGTGGGTTCGAGCCCCGCGTTGGGCTCTGTGCTGACTGCCAGCTCGGAGCCTGGAGCCTGTTTCAGTCTGTGACTCCCTCTCTCTCTGACCCTCCCCTGCTCACGCTGTCTCTCTCTCTCTCTCCTAGAAATAAATAAAACATTAAAAAAAAACAAAAACCCGGCCTCTGGGGACATCTGGGCATATTCAAGGCACCCACCACGATGACCTGTAAGTGGGGGGTATTCGGAATGTTTGTTTATCTCATCTGGAAATGTGGGAATGGAAAGAATACCTTGCTTTTCAGGTTAGGCACATTGGGGAGCATTGAGAATGTAAAACACAGAAATAATGTAACGTATCAGCTCCAGAAACACCTACCAGTACCCTCCTCTGTGGCATATGCAATAAAGAAGGGTTCCAATACTGATTTACACAGTCACCAAGTCAATGGGTCTGTATTTTACCATAACATAAACTAGAACTCCCTAAAAAACACATCATATCAAAATGTCTTGCTCACTGGAACGCAGATGCCACCATCTCGGTCATTCATAAAAGATCTACAACGTAGGGAAGGACAATCTGTGATTGGAAGGAGACTGGTTTTCTGAAGAACGTGGGACAGAGCTGGGTTTTCACCCTGGAACACTTAACCTCCAGACTTCATTTATGGGAGAGAGAAAGAAACTGCCATCTAAGCTAACGTACACCATCATGTGGGGCTTTTCATTTCTTGAAGTGAAGCTTCATTCTATGTAATAAATTCCCATCACTTTCTAATTTGCTGAGCCTGCTCCATTTTTCATCATAGCGCTCCCTGAAATGACAGGCTTATTGTCTCTGTTGTCTACCACAGTGTAAGCACTCTGAGAGCAGGGCTCTGAATTTTAAGTTTGCAACATTCCACAACAGTTCTGGTAATGGATATTAAAGTTACACTCAAAGTTTGATTTATTCCACTTCTTTACAAAGACCCCTCTCAACTATGCCCTTTATTTCTCTCTTCTTCCACCTGGCTCCCTGCACACAAGCACCACCATCTTGGCCATTAGGAAAAGTGCCATACCCCAGGGATGGCCCAAGGCTAGTGGGCACAGACCAGAGGAGCTTTCTTCAAATACTGTGGTTGGCAGAACAACGGCCCACCAAAAAATTCCATGTCTTAATCCCTAGAATTTATGAATATGTTATGTTTTATTGAAGATGTGATTAATTTAAGAAGGGCAGATTATCCTAGAGATTCACTCCTGCTGGTAGTCAGAGGGAAAGGTGCCTACAGAAGACTTCTCAGAGATGTGATGCTGCTGGCTCTGAAGACATGGGAAGTGGGGCCCCAGTCAACATGGGGAAAGTGGGTCTCCAGTCCAGGAATGTGGGCAGCTCTAGTAGCTGGAGAAGGCTCGGACCTACCCAGAGTTTCCAGAAAGGAACACAGCCCTGTTGACATCCTAATTTTAGCACAGTGAGACTTATGTTGGATTTTAACCTCCAGAACTGGAAGATAATAAACTGCATTATTTTAAGTGGCCAGATTTGTGGAAATATGTTGTAGCAGCAAACTGTAACAGATACAGACTTCACTGAGTGGGCGCCATGGACTTCTCTGGGGCTGGTCTTGGGGTACACACCTGTGTCTGGGATCACTGTTCTTAGGGCTTAGCACGGTGCCTTTTCTAAAGATGATGGGCATGGGCCAGGGTTCACACCCCTGGATAGCCATGGGTAGGATTTCACACTGGAACAATGTATCTTTGAGGCCCTAAAGATATGTCAACAGTTCCCACGTGAGGTAGCCCTGAATTACCTAAAGAGGGATGAAGGGACAGAGAAGCCTTCTGGCAGAGGCTATGTGGAATTGAAAAGTTGGAAAGGATGATTTTTATACTTTAGTTAGCTTAAGAGTTGTGGGCTTTGAACTTTAACACACAATGGCAAGAGATATTGATTTTTAGGATTTAATTCCTTTGAACTTTAATGTCTTTGGACTCCAACATAAAAGTGGATTGAAACTTTGAGTTTTAATTTCTCCTTGGGAATTTGATATTTGGTGGGGTTTATATTAAAATTCAGAGCATCTCTGCATTGCTGGCATTTCATTATTGGAATGTCTCTATTCATTTTTATCTTTGTAACGCTGCTGCATCTTATGGAAGAACCTCTGATATGCTACATGGGACAACATGGTGGACATTATTTGGGATAAGAAATAAATGTGGGGGGCGCCTGGGTGGCTTAGTCGGTTAAGCGTCCGACTTTCGCTTAGGTCATGACCTCGCGGTTCGTGGGTTCAAGCCCTGCGTCGGGCTCTGTGCTGACAGCTCAGAGCCTGGAGCCTATTTCAGAGTCTGTATCTCCCTCTCTCTCTGACCCTCCCCTGCTCACGCTGTCTCTCTCTCTCTCTCTCTCTTAGAAATAAATAAAAATATTAAAAAAAAAAAAAGAAAGAAATGTGGGATTTAATTTCACTTTGGGAACACAGTGACCCTGGATTTGATTTAAATGATGTGCTATCCTGATCCATTTCAGTGCCTCCTAATATAATATATAAAATGCCCACCACGATTCCCAGATGATCATCAAATGCCCAGGAATGCAGAGGCAAGGCTACCTTGACAAAATGCTTAGCTTCTGATTTGGAGAGATGAGCCATGCCTCTAGGTGATCACAGCAAAGAGGATAAGAAAAAAAAAGGTTGGAGGATGCTAGTCGGAAAATGCTTCCCCTCTGCTCCACTATCTCTTTCTATGAAGGGTGTTTAAAGTTACACCCTAGACTTATTTTGAAATAGTAAACTCTCTTGGCCAACAGACCTAGAGAAATGTCTCCAAGTTGGCTTCGATCAGCAATAGAGATGATACTTAGTAATATTGACACTTTGTCTAACCTATGGAACTGTTCAGAACTCATGCAGGCAAGAGATTATTAATAGGGACATAATGGAATAAAGAAGAGAATGGAAAGAGTAGCCCAGCAGATGAGACATTTTGTCATGTTTCTGTAAGATGCAAAACAGACGGAGGGGAGTTGGCTGATGAAGCTGCAATGGACACCAGCACAGCCCAGGATAAACACAGAGGGGACTCCATCCCAGTGATCCAATGTGGGGACTGACTGTCCTGGTGGAACCTAGGGAAGATTCCTGCTCAGAGAAGGCAGGCATAGGGGATGTAGAAATGAGAAGGGAGGCTAGCAAAGGGTGACCGGTGGAAAGGAAACAGTTGCCCACCCTCTCATTATTCATTCCTGCCTCGGTGCAGAGAACACCATGCCCCGTCACGGTCCACTCCTACCCAGGTGGGAAACATACCCCGCAGCCAGGAAATTACTGGCCCCTCCTTAAAGGCCAGACAAATAAACAACTCAGAAGAATATTCTCCAAAGAGATAGTCTGCACGGGGGGAGAATGGAAAAACTAATGTGGCTATGTGAGCCTTAGAGAAAAGCCCACCTATCAAGATACTTAAAGGACTCCCCAGCACAACAGCTCACGCTTACTTGCTCACCTGAAGTCAAGTTCACAGTTCATAAGCTTCATTGGTATGCACAGATCTCAAACCCTCTATTCTTTCTGTCTTAAAAATGAACAAAGATTTCATCCTATTTCTATGGCTGAGTAATACTCCATTGTGTGTGTGTATATATATATATATATACCAAATCTTCTTTATCTATTCATCAGTTGATGGGCACTTGAGCTGTTTCCAAAATTTGAAAGTTCACTGTGTATAAATAGTCATTCAAGTAGCATCTTTCCTTAAAATATATGGTTTCATAAATTTATGTGTAGAAGCACATGGGAATAGCTGTGCCCTCAATTCCTTAAAAGCACACTGTGTATAAACCTTCATTAAAGTAACATCTTCTTTCATCAAAAAAAATGGGCAGAAAACTTGTCTGTATACATTTAAAGTTAGTGTGCAAAAATCAATGAGAAAGACCCCGATATCAACAGATAGAAAGAAATGACTCCAGAGAAAGGTCAGATCTTCAGGATGAATAGAAAACAAATCTTAGTTCTAAGTAATATCCTTATTAAAATGCAAGATTAGCTTACATTCATAGAATAAGTATAGAGGTCATAAAAAACACAAAGAGGAGCTCATAGGATTGAAATAAGAATACTATTAATACTACCACTACTATTTTCCCTATATCCCTGCAAAAAAAACCTCCCTCACTGATAGGTTGAAAGTAATGTTGGATATAGAAGAGATCTCTCACAATGTATAATAAAAAGAAAAAGGGCTCCAAATTATATGAGCAAATATAAGAGAGAGGAAAAGTCCAAGAAATTCAAAATATGACCACAAACAATCCGAAAAAGAGAGGGTAGAGAAAATGAATGAATTAAAAGAATAAAAAGATAGTTTTCTGGCACTGTAGATCATAACTCTTTAAACTGAAAATGTCTAATACCAATGGATTTTTTAAAAAGGCAAATACCTAGATATATCACCACAGACTTTTATGTTTCAAGGATAAAAATGTATTATGGAAAATATTCCTGAGAAAAATAATTTCTATCCAACTACCTCTAATAAATGTCAATCATGTATGAAGATTTAATAGTGACATTTTCAGAATTTCATCCCCTAAGCACTTTAATTAATATTTGGAACTTTTAAAAGAATAAACCAAGAAAGAGGAGGGCCTGGGATCTACGAGATAGACATTCCAGATCTGGAGAGCAATGCAGCAGTTCTAGACAGCAGTCATCTAATTCTGCCCTGAAAATAGAGAATTCAGCTTATGAGATCTCTGGAAAACCAGAGAATTAATGGTGTTAGAAATCATGGACAAAGTTGAGTTGGCGGCCATTACAGATGATGAAGAATCCATTAGATGTGATGCTAGAAATGTACTCCTTTGACAAGGATCATTACTTTGGACCCACTGGGAAAGAAATGTGATGGCTGGTACCACATGGATGTGCTCTTCTATCATAATGCAAAGGCTAATCTCGGGCTTTCAGTTTTTGAATCAAGCTATAGAAAACCCTGGAAGACTGACTATGGTGACAGAATAGATTGCAAATACATTCAACATTCACAATGTCAAAGTCATATACGGTGACAAAGGTTGTGAAGAAGGGTGAAGACATAAGAGTCCTAGCATTTTTATCTTATAATATGGGTGATGAGATCATGTCTTTATTATATGGAAGAAGTAGAGGCTTAACTTTGAAGTTATTGACTTCCTCAGTACTGAGAAACCAAAAATAATGATCCCACCATTTGGGAAAGGAGAAGGCATGAGTGATGAAAATGTGAAAAATCCTTCTCCATTGTAATAGAAAGTCAGTATGAAAAGGCTATGATAATTGATTTATGTAGAATGAAATAAGCATATTATTTAAAGACATGGAATAAGCACAAGAAAACTAAAATACAAGGCAAAGGCTAAGGCTGAAAGCCTCTGAAAGGCTATGAGTGTCCCAAACCAGAAGACAGATGAGGCAGCTGGGGACTCTTGTTTTCATTATAAGCATTTTTATACAACTTCATTTTTTGACCATTCGGATCCATTACTTTGACTGAAAATATTAAGGTGCATTAAATTACCATCTTTGCCACTTCTGATCCTTCACAAGTAATTGCTTTAAAAAGATGCATTATGAAATCAGGTCGGCAGGATCTTTATTTTAAACCTGGCAACACTATTAAGCCCTCATGGTTCTGCATTTATTTGCATTGCCTTATTTCCTTGACTAACACATGTGCTTGCTCACATCTGGGAAAAGACGAAGGACTCCCTGGTCCTGGGTCTGTAATAGATTCCTAGGGCCGCCATAACAAAGTACCGCAGATCCAGTGGACTAAACAACAGAAGCTTATATCGTCACAGTTCTGGAAGTCAAAGATGAAGATGTCACCAGTCTTCGTTCCTTCCGAGGTTGTGAGGAGAATCTGCTCTGGGCCCCTCTCCTGGCTTCTGGGGTTTTCGGGCCATCTGTGGTGCCCCTTGCCTCACAGAAGCCTTAACCCGTCTCTGCCTTTATGCTCACACAACCCCTCCCTGTATGTGTCTCTGTCCAAATTTCTTCCTTTCATAAGGACACCAGCTACATCAGATTAAGGACCCACCCTACTCACCTATCCTAATTTAACTAATTATGTCTGAGTCACATTTCGTTTTTTTTTTGTTTGTTTTTTTTGTTTTTAAAAAAATTTTTTTAATGTTTTTTATTTATTTCTAGGAGAGAGAGAGAGAGAGAGCGTGAGCAGGGGAGGGTCAGAGAGAGAGGGAGTCACAGACTGAAACAGGCTCCAGGCTCCGAGNAGAGAGGGAGTCACAGACTGAAACAGGCTCCAGGCTCCGAGCTGGCAGTCAGCACAGAGCCCGACGTGGGGCTCGAACCCACGAACCGCGAGATCATGACCCAAGTGAAAGTTGGACGCTTAACCGACTAAGCCACCCAGGCGCCCCGTGAGTCACATTTTGAAAGGCTACCAGTAATTCAACTTCTAACATACTCGGCATGAAATCAACTGACCTAATGTTAGTCAGTAAAAGAAACCGAGGCTTGTCTCTTCAGTTAGTTAAATTAGGATAGACTATTTGGGTATTTGAAGCATAAGATGGAAGAAAACACGGACAAGCAGAACTCTTAAGGACACTTGCTCTCAACAGAAATAAAAGCTATGTATTATGGTTTATGGTTTAATACAAAGTGATTTATTTTGATTTTTGGCCTTCAGAAATCTTTAGTTGGGCATTTCAAAACTTAGGTTGATTATTTCCATATTGAGAGAGAGAAAAATTCTATTAGGCAAGCCCAAAGGACACACAGAATTTGTAACCAAAGGTTATTTCGGATATTTCCAGTAATCGCTAGCATGTAATAGCTTCAGCTGGATTTAAATAAAATTCTGATCACCATCTTATAGTAATTATTGCATAGGAAGAAAATTATTTATTGCAAGGCCTCACAGACAGAAGCAGAATATATTCTGCTGTGAATACATACTGCAATGCACGCAGGCAGCTTTTTTTTAAAGCATGCATGTCTACGTGTTGAATGTAAATGCATGTAAATAGCTCTATTTTAAAGTTTTATTATTGTTCACACTGTTTGCCAAGGAATACTCAGTAAATAATTTAAAGCTCTGCCAGAACATCTCTTTCTTTTAGTCTTTTATTGTTTATAATTTGGCACTCTAGATCCTTTTGGTTACAGAGCCTGGATCTATCTCATCGGAAATCTCATTTTGAAACATGCTTTATTATTTTTTTTAAACACCACTAGCGTTGTTCTTTCCAATATTTGTTTACGAAACGTCCTAGCTTGTAAATATCTAAAGGGGAATTCAAAGGGTACTTCTTACCTTCAACGTATTTTAACACACATTGGTTTTCATGGAGTTGCTAACACTCATGGAGATGAATCCAAGAGAGAAAAGGCTCCCTTGTACAGGCAGCACTCAGTCGTGTGCCAAGGTGTTACTCCTTGCTAGACTCTGAATTAGGCCTCCTCCAGAATTACAACGGAAGTAAAGGGCATAGTTGTTTCACTACTTAAATCACTGTTTTATTAATCCATGTACGCACATCTAACCTAATTCCCAAAAGGCTTTAAGGAGGGTCCTTGTGACAATGTGACAGCAGCAGTGAAGAGAGGCTTTTACTGCTCTATTCTCCAGGGCCATCGTGAGGCTTGGTGCTCATCTAATTAAGTTTCTAAAATGTGACACATTTGTCAGCAACATCCCCTTTAATATCTAGCAGCCAGCATTACGTGGGTGGGACAGTTCTCAAGAGAGCCTCTAAGATCCCAGTGGGCTCTGCTGTACACATCGTGACAGTGCGGCTGTGCGGCTGCTGAATGCCAACCCTGAGTGTGTGATGTCCAAGCGTTAGCACATGCCTGGCGTCTGTAGAAATTCCAAAGCATCTGAGAAATGAACAATGAAGGATGAATGGAGGGCATGGGCTTAGTGTAGCAAAGCATTTGCCAGGCTTGCGGGGAGACAAGAGCCTCAGAGGAGGAATGGAAAGAGAAAGACAAGAGAAATGGAGGATTTGATGTCCTTGAGGTTAAATCGATTAGCCGTACTAAAATACTGGATTCCCAAAGCTCCAGGAGCCAACGGAACCCAAGCTTTCATAGCTCCCTTGGGCCAGTGGGTGCCTGGACGGTGCTGAACATGAAAATGATGCTCTAAGGCTCTTTGAGGTAAATTCACTTGCCTCATTTTACTTTGGTTCAGGCAGCGGAGTCGCTCTGGCTGGCTCTGCATCATTGATGCTACGTCTAAACAGAGGTCAGCAGAGCCTTGCTGGTTTCCAGGTACCCCTCAGACTTCTGCCAGCATGGGGGTTTAGAAGGCTCTGTCGCTACAGACTGGCCCACAGCAGCAATTCCTTCCATGCTGGGATTTTCTTGTACATGCTTGCTTCTAATGTCCCTTTCTAGAGCGGTAGCTTCACCAAGATGCTTATTGTTTATCAAGAGTATCCACCATGGAAACCCCAGAAACCATGGCCTTCAACCCATCAAAATGTTTTAACAACATGGTTTCCTTTGGAATAAGTAAAACTCATGCCTCAAGTTCAGCCATGCATGGTAAGTCCATGACTCTGGAATGGCAGAAAATGTCTACTGAAGTAGGAAGCACTGTCATTCTGGAGCTTTTCAGCCCAAATGGCTTGCATGGAGTCATGACAGGAGGCAGCATTTCTTCCAGGAGGGTAAGTGAAGAGAGTTTCAGCCACCAGCACAAGCTTATGAAGAAACGCTGGGTCGTGACATGATAACGGGTACAAACCTTTGTTCTCCAAAGGAGCAGAAGAAGGCACATGCATGCTCTGTATATCAAGTACTACATCTTTCCTATAGCCAAAGCTGTGCCAGGAAAGGAAACTTCCTGATATTCTGAAGAGGTTACCTGCCTCTGATGTTTGCACATGAGGCTCACATAGAAATTTTCGACGTTGCCCAGGCGCATAACATGGGAGACATCTAGCATTTGTGAGAAGCTGTGTTTTGGAGAGGCTTCGAGTATTCAGAAGAGGCAGGGGGATGCTGCAGTGGATGATGACATGCGGATAGAAGCATTGCTGCCATTTTCTTTCTGGTAAACCTCAGCCTTTTGCATGGGGCCAAATTTCCTTGGCAATGAGATAAGCCACCAAAGAGGGTTTATGTTGGGACAAATCCAAATCTTCTTTCTTTTTTTTTTAATGTTTTATTTATTTCTGAGAGAGAGAGAGACAGCATGAGCAGGGGTGGGGGGCAGAGAGAAAGGGAGACACAGAATTAGAAGCAGGCTCCAGGCTCTGAGTTAGCTGTCAACACAGAGCCTGACCCAGGGCTCAAACCCACGAACCGTGAGATCGTGACCTGAGCCAAAGTCGAAAGCTTAACCGACTGAGCCACCCAGGGGCCCCGGGGAAAATCCAAATTTTAGTAAAGTCCAATTCTTTTGAAATCATGAAATGGATGCATAACGTGCACAGCACAAGGTGCTGCCTCAGTTCTGTTGGCCTCATGCACCTACTGGCACGGCCTTCATGCACCAAGGCGCCACGGTGTTTCCCATCGCACGTACTGAGTCCTTTCTCTCAATTTGAAAGTAGGGATGGGGGTTCAGAACCATAATGGCAGGGCGCATCTTCAACTATTTAACTCACCCCAAAACTGTCCTACACATCATAACATGTACATAATAATAGATTTACCTTAACTGACCCACATTAGTTTGGTGTGAAACATCATTTCAATAGCACTGTAAACTTAACGATTTTTTCCACGAAGACAATTCTCCACTTAGAGAAATGAAAGCAAAACAAAACAAAAAGAAAAACAAAAGGAACTGGGGTCTAGTTCTAATTTAGCTAAGAGTGTGAAAGAAATGTGACAATAATCTTAAAGCATGTACCTTTAAGAAAATATGCTGAGGATGAGAGTCTTGACCTCAGACCGAGCCAATACTGATGACTCCCAAGTTGGGTAATGTATTTTCTTAAAGAAACAAGTGCACATACACCTCATGAGCATAGCTACAAGGAGGTTTTAGAATCAAGATGGAAGATCAGTAGCATCACAAAGATGAAGAGATTCTTTTTTAAGTCAGCCTTGCAATTCATTGGCTAAACGCTTGAAGGGGGAACTTTGATGAACCCAAACCCGAATATCACCTAGAACGACAATGTGGACACTCAAGAGGAGTAATTAAAGCCCCACAAGGAGGCCACTTCTGTTGTTAGCATTCCAATGAGTAAAACTACACACTTAGAAGGTGAGGGACGAGAGTGGCGGCTAATGCTTACCGCATTCACACGCATTCCAGGAAAGGTACTGCTAAATGCTTGCTTGTTCTCATTCACCAAATCCTCATGGCTCCATGAGCCGCTACTTTAGTGATCTCTGCTTTATAAAGCTCAGGGGCGCCTGGGTGGCTTAGTCGGTTAAGCGTCCGACTTTCGCTTAGGTCATGATCTCACGGTTCGGTTCGTGGGTTCGAGCCCCGCGTCGGGCTCTGTGCTGACTGCCAGCTCAGAACCTGGAGCCTGTTTCAGAGTCTGTCACTCCCTCTCTCTGACCCTTCCCTGCTCACGCTGTCTCTCTCTCTCTCTCCTAGAAATAAATAAAACATTAAAAAAAAAAATAAAGCTCAGAAGTTCTATGTTCACAGAAAGGCTTTCTCTCATGTTCACGTTTGAAAAATTCCTTAATATGTAATCCTATAACCTGGGAACTTGGACTAGGGATACATTTTTTCCCCCAAGAAATGAACTATTAAGTACAATAAGATCTCTGTTCTTAGCCCCATTATAAACCAGAATATCCACTTAATCACTCATGTATTTTGTCGTTTTATCAATTCTTATTAAATGCCATCTTAATGATGACATATAGGTACTGTAAGATGCTGAACTACTTCTAAATCTAGGAACAGAATTGACAGAATCAAATGACAGAAGACAGCATTTCTTCCAGGAGGGGAAGTGGAACCGAGTTTTGGTCAACAGGACAAATTCAGGAGGGTAATGGTTCCTGGATTCTAATGATCTAATTTGGCTACTCCACGTCTGTTAAATTAGATGATCCTTTAATCCCTTGTTCCCCACATGCCTACCGGGACCTGCCCGTGGGCTGAGCCCTCTGAGACGCCCTGCTCCCCCAAACTTGGTCAGCGCTTTTGCTACCGTGCCGGATAATGGCGACTTTATCTGGAGAGGCAGGTGTGCTGTTCACAAGGACACTCACCTGTGACCAGCTCCCGGATCTCCAGGTCGGTGGTCTTGCGGAGTAACCTCACCAGTGCTGGGATGCCGCCGCAGTTTTTCAGGGCGATTTTGTTGTCGTCGTTGGCCTTCCCGTACACCAAGTTTCTCAAGGCCCCGCAAGCACTACGGTGGACCTCCGTCATCCGATGGTCTAGCAGGTCCACCAGAAGCTGGACACCTCCTTGCCTCCTTATCTGCAAGAGCACAGGGAACAACTTTGGCCTTAGAGACTCAACAGCGGTCGCCGTTTAAACCAAACCAAGTTTTTTCATGTGAAGCACTTGCTACAATTCATTTCACCGAACGGAAGTAAAGCCCACAAAGGAAAACATTTTTGATGCGATCGCCTCACTTGGGTGAATATCCTGGTGGTAAAATGTCAAACATACTTCCTCTCAAGTTCTAGACCTAAGAAAGGTGATTGTAACTTCATAATGGATGGGCATTTCTCTCTATAAAAATACGGCACACGCTCATTGCAGGAGCGGAAGGAGGAACAAAAGATGCTTCTCACTCCTGAGATTTATTACATCGAACCACTGTCTTAAAGGGCTGTTGGACTGATGTACAAAATGGCAAAATTAGGCTTAATCAGAAAATCCTTCCAACATTTCAAAGGAACCAGAAGCTAAATGAGAAACCAGCATGGACACAAGGATTTTTATCTAAGAAGCCCGAGAAAATAAGAAAGTCACAATGTGAGCTGGTCGGAACACTAAGACCAATGCATGTCATGCTTAACTCAGGTGTTTGACTAATAACAGCAAAATCGCATTGAGTTCTGATGTTCTCGTTACCCAAAATAATTTTGATTTTTAAAATAAGTAATGGGGGAAAAACCCTTCTTGCAATACGTTTCTAGGTGTGTCTTCTCGCTGTCCTTTAATTTTTAGACCGATTCTTAAATTAAAACTGAAACAAATGAGCTAGTTAACAGACAGACCGTTTCATGGAGTTTTCATTAGCACAGCTATATTTGGATATTTCTGCATTTATATGGAAAAAAGGACATGACTCCTTCAGTAATACTGTCTTCTTTTTTTGACTTGAAAGTCTCTCAGGGATTGAAAAATGATGGTTTCATGTGAACGATTATAACTTAGCACTCTCCCTGTTGAGTTTTCTTATCACAGAAACTCATTCATCCCACAGATATGGTGGGCACATGGCTAACTCCCCACCCTTTCAAAGGTATGAAACTATGAATTTCTCTGTGAAGCTACGTCACCCACACTATTTAAAACCACACCCTGATCCATACCCTCTTCCAACACAGTTCTTGTTTTCTCTTAACCCGTTACCAAATTCTTCACAGCCCTTGTCAGGTTCTAACTTCTTTATTATGTGTCTTGACAGTGACTGTCTGCTAGAACGTATCTTCTTGGAGGGACGGTCTGTTTTTTTCCTTTTTCAAAATTCATTTATTCTAAGCCTTCAGCAAGTACAGAGCCCAATGTACTTGGGGCTTGAACCGATGAACCGTGAGATCATGACCTGAGGCAAAGTCAGAAGCTCAACCAACTGAGCCACCCAAGTCCCCCAATATTCATTCATTCATTCATTCATTCATTCATTAATTCATTTAGAGATAGAGTGTGAGCGGGGGCGGTGGGTGGGGCAGACAGAGAGGAAGAGAGAGAATCCCAAGCAGGCTCATGCTGTGAGTTCAGACCCGAATGTGGGGCTCCAGCTCATTATCTGTGAGATCGTGACCTGAGCTGAGATCAAGAGTTGGACACTTAACCAACTGAGCCACCCAGGCGCCCCAGGGCAAGCCTGTTTTTGTTCACTGAGAGATCTCTAACCCTACCCCACGCACAGCGCCAGGCACATAGCACATGTTCAACAAATATTTGTTGAGTGAATGAGGAGGGAGACTATATTACCTGCGACACTGGTGTCTCTTAGATTTGTTAGAACTTGGCTTTTCAAAACTGAGTAATATCCCTCATTTAAGGGAAAAAACAAAACCCTTCCTGTGTACAGAATGTCTCCAGGTGGCCACGGCAGCTCTTCCTCTACCAGCTTACAGATAAATGAGGGCATGCCTCCTTCACAGGAGGTGGGCCCAGATCATTCAGAATACGCCGTAGGAATTACTTTCTTCCACCAACAAAACGAAAACATAAAAAGTTGCAATTGTCACAGAATCCCTGGCCTCAAAGTCCCTAATCTGGGAAACGAATATGGTGTTTCACATATCTCATGTCTGGGCTGAACAGGAGCAGGGACGGAAGGGGGAAAGACACTGGGGACAGGGCTGCTGGGGAGGGCGTTAGCTTCCCTGACGTGTCTGCACAGCCAGCAGCGGTGGATGCACCCCGGGAACGTGGTCAAGTGTGTCCCCGGGTCCACTACAAACGTCTGAAGGAAGCAGAAAACAACTTTCGCCCAGTATACAGTTTTACCAATGCTTGCCTGGCGCCCACTCACGAGAAAGTTTGTAAGCACTGTGACCGTGTCCCGTACATATATCTGGGCTACAGCAACACCCACTGTGTCATAATACTTCAGAAAGGATATTCCATTTGTTCAAAAGCTTAAACTATAAATATTGTTTTCTCTATATGTGTGTATTTGCATGTGTGTGCTTTACTTTAAAATTATTCGGGTGTAATGATCTTAATAATGATGAAACCATTACAAAAGAGGTAATAAAGCCACTTTTACAATTAACTGATTGATTAAAATTAAAAGCAGTTGGGGGCACCTGCCTGGCTCCATCGGTTAAGCTGCTGACTTTGGCTCAGATCATGATCTCACCGTTGGTGGGTTTGAGCCCCGCATTGGGCTCTGTGCTGACAGCTCAGAGACTGGAGCCTGCTTCAGATTCTGTGTCTCCGTCTCTCTCTCTGCCCCTCTCATGCCCATGTTCTGTCTGTCTCTGTCTCTCAATAATAAATAAACATTAAAAAAATAAAATAATAAAGAAGTTGGTGTAGTAAATCTATCAATATATCTCTATATATTTTAACTATATTGTATAATTAGTATTTAATTTATGACATAATTCCCATTCATACAACTTAATGAATTAAACTATTAAAATATTATTCCAAAGCATTAAAAAAGGAAAATGAGTTCAAAACAAATTCAATGTCAGTGTTTAATGGTACAATGTGAACACGATGTTTTCGGTGTAACCCTGATTAATGCCATAGGTCTAAATTTATAATGATGTCTTAAGTTTTATTTTAATCTATTTAGAGAAACACGAATAAGATGAGATTTCTCTTTTGCTCTTATTTGGGGGGGTGTCACTGGATCGTATATATAAAAAGCTCTTGTTTTCTTGGGTTGAATTCTATCTAGGAATTCGGGAATCGTAAAGTCAAGCATTAGTCAGGCTGAGTTCACACACACGAAATGTGATGGTCAGGCCTTTGGTTCTGTTGCCTCCCACATCCCGCAAGGACCAGGAGGGAAGGCCAAGGTGGACTTTGAGTTCTCTTGAAGGGTCTCTCTCCACGGCCGGACTTCCGGGTGCTGTGGATTGCCGTGGATGGGTCTGGGTCTGCCCTCTGCACTTCCCCCCTGCTCTGTCTTTCTCCTGGATCCTGCCTCCCATCAACTTCTCCTTGCACCCAATTCCCCTTTCTTCCGGTACCCAAGCTGAAATTCTTGTGAGGCTCCAGACAAACCTATGCGAAACATTAATGAAGTGCAAATTCCCTTTGAAAAACGGTCAGGGGAAACTTTCTTCTTCGAAATGACGCTTGTATTTCCTCTCCCACTAAATGGCCAGCAGTCTCTTTTCCATGTATGCTCCCCAGTGGGTTCTCCACACCCAGCAGGCGGAACCCCACGCCATCATTCCAGGCCAGTTCACCATCTCCCCTTTCTCCCCCCAAGTCTACATTTAATAGTTATTAAAACAGGGCTCATAAAATGACATATAATATCATATGTAACTAATGTATGTAAAATAGAATAATATAAAAGGCACAAGAAGAACACCTGCCACATGGTAGGAAGTTATGAACTATTTATCAGACGAATGGAAGAATAGTGAGCTGAGTTGTCACATGTTAGTTTCCCTTTCCCTCTTATTTTTGCTACTTTAAACTAGACATTATTTTTAGAGCAGTTTTACACTCAGAGTAAGTACAGAGAGTTCTCATGTACCACCTGCCCCCCCACATACACAGCATTCCCCATTGTCAAATGTTCCGAGGAGAGATGACGACCCTACACTGACACATGGAGTCACTCGGAGTCCATGGTTTGTACTACTGTCCACTCTCAGTGTTGTAGGTACCGTATATTCTGTGGGTCTTGACAAATGCATAATGACATGTAAACACCATTACAGTACCATCCAGAATATTTCCCCTGCCCTAAAGTGCTCTGTGTTCCACCAATTCCTTCTGCCCTTCCCCTCACCCCCGAAACTACTGAATTTTTAATTATTTTTTAAAAATTTTCATCCAAGTTAGTTAGCATATAGGACAACAATGATGTCAAGAGTAGATTCCTTAACACCCCTTACCCATTTAGTCCATTCCCCCTCCCACAACCCCCCCAGTAACCCTCTGTTTGTTCTCCGTATTTAAGAGTCTCTTATGCAAAACCACTGATTCTTAAATTTTCTCCATGGTTTTGCCTTTTCTAAAATGTCACAGGTTAGAATCGTATGGCATCTAGCCTTTACAGATTGGCTTCTTACACTTAGTGATACACATTTAAGATTATTCTCATGTTTCTTCATGGCTCAATAGCTCATTTCTTTTTAGTGTTGAATAATATCCCATTGTGTGGATGGGCCACACTTGATATATCCATTCACCTGCTGAAGGACATCATGGTTGCTTCCAAGTTTGGGCAATTATGAATAAAGCTCATATACACAATCATTTGCATGTTTTTGTGTAGACATAAGCTTTCAAATCCTTTGGGTAAATATCAAGGAGCAAAATTGCTGGGTCGTCTAGTAGGCATATGTTCTGTTTTGTAAGAAATTGCCAAACGGTCTTCCAAAGTTGCCACACCACTTTGCCTTCCTACTAGAAATGAATGAGAGTTCTTGTTCCACACCACTGTCAGCATTTGGAACTGTCAGTTTCTCGGATTTTGGCCTTTCGAATAGACTGTAGTGGTATTTCATTGTGTTTCCATCTTTTGCAAGACTGACCCGCGATTAGAGCTACTTACCGACTGAGCCACCCACGCGACCCCTGAGTTGACAATCTTAAATTCATTTATTAAATGATTTTTTGATAAGATGGTCCACTTTAGTCAATTGTTCCTATGTTAATAGCTCTTACTTATTTTTATGCTTTGTTGTAAACTTCAGGGATCTAGACTGAGAGAGCAGTCTACAAGAAGTAAGGAAGACGGGGGCGCCTGGGTGGCTCAGTTGCTTAGTTGTCTGACTTTGGCTCAGGTCATGGTCTCACGGTCCATGAGTTCAAACCCTGCATCGGGCTCTGTGCTGACAGCTCAGAGCCTGGAGCCTGCTTTGGATTCTGTGTCTCCCTCTCTCTCTCTGTCCCTTCCCTGCTCACAGTCTCTCTCTCAAAAGATAAATACACATTAAAAAATTTTAAAAAAAAGAAGTAAGGAAGATGGAGGCTGATGAACCCCATAGCAGGAGAAAAAAAAAAAAAGATCACCACATCAAACAAAGCACATCTATGCACTCTGCCCGTCCTTTCAGGTTGTTTAGAGAGTGGGCATTCTTCAAGCTGACACAGACGGTCTCTTGAGGATGAAAGTTGGGATGCGTTTGCACAGATTCAGTGAAGCTCACTCAGCATGGATCACGGGAGAGTGAAAACAGCCTCCGCACTCCTGCCGTACAGTTTTAACCCACTGTTTTAAAGTGTTTTTACAATTTAAACTCTAAAACTAAAAGTATCTAAAAATCATTAAAGAGTAGGATGCAATGGTTTTCCTCCTTGTCCTTTCATTACGAGGCAGACTATACAGAAGCCTTTTAAATCAAGAAGCAAATGGATGGGCAATTAAATTAAAGAAAAATACAGGTAATGCAATAACACCCATTGGAAAAAATGGGGTTTGCCACTTAATGAATTTGTTATCCTTGACATTATCTGCATTTACTGAGAATAAAGTATCTTTACCAATGAATTATCTGTTACCATTAAACTGACATCAACATCAATGAATAATTTAGAACATATCCAATTATAGGAGTGTTTGCAAGCTCATGGTGGTCTTTGTAAAATGATAATGATAATGACGATGTATAGTGGATTAAATAATACTTTAACATAGAATAGAATTCCTCTTGGGGGGTCCTATCTTCATTTAGAGAAATACTAGGAAATGTTACTTTAAGGATACTAAGACCCTCAAGGATGGGTTACAGTTGTTCTTGGCAATAAGAGATTGCTCACCTACTCGGCCAGTGAAATGGGGAGAAATCAGAACTAGCTGGGAGATGGAGAAGAGGTTGGAGTAAGTAGCCTTGTAGCCTTTTTTTTTTTTTTTTTTAAACTTATTGGTGGTGAGATAAGATCCTCAAACAGCTGTGGACCTGGGTAGACACTTCCATACCTCTCAAGGGTCTGCTTGGTTTAAAGCAAAGCAGATAAATCTTTGGTTTAGTTCTAAGAGAAACTAAACTGGGCCTGAAACTCAAAGTAAATTTGAATAATGGACTGCAGGATTATAATATATAGTACCACCTCTCACTTCAGATATTTATAAGCAATCAATTCACCACGTCTAAGAAATAGTTTACCAAAAGCTGACTACAAAGAGGTACTGTGGACTCGGTGATTTTAGTAAATTTTAAATTAACTGTTATTTTTCAATGGTGTTCATTTAAACAATAAAACATATATAGTTGTATTATATTCCCTATTAGTAATTAAAAATTAAATAATTTTCTCTGCTTAAAAGCTACTGGAAGAGGGGCACCTGAGTGGCTCAGTTGGTTGAGGATTTGACTCTTGATTTCGGCTCAGGTCATGGTCCAAGGGTCATGGAATTGAGCCCCATGTCCGGCTCTGAGCTGAGTATGGAGAATGCTTGGGATTCTCTCTCTCTCTCTCTCTCTCTCTCCCCCCACTTCCCCCTTCCCTCCCTCATACTCACTCTCTCTCTCCTTTAAGTAAATAATAAGTAAATAAATAAATAAATAAATAAATAAAGCTACTGGAAGATACAAAGTTTGGATCTAAAGCCAGAGGCTTAACCAGAGGTACCTGAAATTTCACTTTTCAATTTTAATGTAGAAACTGCAAAGTTATCAGTTTGTAAAATACATGTTTTACCTCACTGAATTCCACCCCTAACCCGTACAGCAAAGTCAGGTACCTGATCAATGTTTCCATATAGTTGAACTGATGTGTGTATGTGTAGTTGATTCTGAGCAACACAGAAGTTCAATTGATGAAGACTAAAATTTTTTTAGTTTTATGGTAGAAATTATTTTTGAGAATTTTGAGAGAAAATACAGCTCTACCATTGTGCAAAATGATCTAGGTTCTCCATTCAGTAGGTGAACCAAGATGGATTATGTTTCTTTTTAAATTATGGTTTAGAGAGCAAGTGCATTGCAGTGTTCGGAGGGGTGTTTGAGGCGGCAGCAATGAGGTTCAAACCATTCTCCTTCTTTTACACCTGTGTCCCCTGAGGCAAGTGCCTTAAATGCCTGTAAAGCATATACAAAATGTGAACCTGTCTCATGGGGTCGTTTTCAGGAGTAAATGAAACTTCAAATGTGAATTATTTAACAAAGAGCTCAACAAATATTATCTGTCAAGGAACCACCCGCTGTATTAACTTGTTAAAGGATATTCTTAATTGACTTACTACCTGGTCAGTATATGAATTAGCTTAATAATATCATGATATAACATATGATAGAATCAGTGAAAGGTATACAATTCAGAGTGATAGCTTCATAAATTATATTTAGGGTGTAGACTGTTTATTATCTAACAGATCATTAATCCAACCTGGTGTATAACTAATGAGATTTAAAAAGAAATACATTTACTCTAAAACTCTATTCTGTAGTCATTTAAAAAATGCCACAGTGTGCTGCATCAATATTATACATATGACATGTTTTGCTAGATACATTTCCAAGGTAAGTACAGGAATTAATCTATATTTTATAAAGAAGAGAAGTGCAATGATTTTTCTTGTGATGGTAAATTAACTGACCAAAAGAAAGACACTTAAAAATAATTTTGAGGTGATACTAGTTATTGGGGAAAAGAAAATATTTTTCTGAAATACAGAGAGAATTATTAAGCAGAAAGAGACAAAGACCATGTTTTGATTTTACAAATCAGTTTCTAATGAACAGATTTTAAAAAATGATGAAACCAGTAACAAAAGATCTAACCAGCAACATGAGAAATGATTGAGAAGGTTCTAGTCTCATGTAGATTTCCCAGGTGCTACTTGCCTGCCATGGTGTATACAGCGTGCAATGGGTTTGGTTTCGCCTCCACCTGTGTCTAGCAGAAAGCTATTTGGGTTCTGAAAATCATATGGAAAATATAAAGCAGTCTACGAATACATTATCAATGTTACTGGAATCCCTTTATGCTTCCCAGTGTAAAGACCCCCCACATTTTGAGAATCTTTGTCCCCTGTATGGACTTCCAAACCCAGCTCCTGTCCTATTCAACGTGTCCTCAGAAGGTACTGAGGACCATTACTGAGGCGACTGCCTAAACCTGTAATGAAATGAACATTTCTGAAGGGTAATTTTGAACATTTTTCCATTTTTTTACTCTCCTCAATTTTAGATAAGTTGCTGATATTGTATCAGTTACAGATTGGTAATGGGTTCCTGTCCATAACTCTGGTTAAAGAAAACCATTTCTCATGAAAATCTCTGAAATGACCTATTTTATAGCAATTCAACATTTTGACTTCTCATCACGCTCATGATCCTGTTATTTAAAGAGAGAAAGGAAAGAGAGGAAAAGACCTTTATTTTAGTCTGAATGTGAATCATGATTGCACACAGTGATGCATTTTACAGGACACTTTAAAAAAATTACAAGCCACCACAAACATTATATTACCACAGTTCTTGGCCCTTTCCACCCCCTTTTTTGCTAACTGATCACGAACAGTGAATTTCTCTAGACTCTTCCCTATCTCAGAATGAAATAGTCAGTCGAAGCAGATGAACATCAGGATCCTGTATTGAAAATCTTACTGCCCACCAATGAAGCCAGTGTGGAGGCCAAAGGGGCCTTAGAACTGTCCATGTGGAGGCGGAGGCTGACACTCTGCACAAACTCAACTCGGTTCTCAGAATTGCTATGTGCCAAAGGCGAGCTTCCACATTCTTTTCTAAAAGCACCCAGGAAAGGCCCCCACTTTTATTTCTTTTTTAACAAGAAAGAATTACAAGCGGTCCCACAAATTCCTTTCCCGAAGACCCCACTCAGACACACTCACCATGTTCCAAATAAGTCTAATGGCTTCTATTATCTGGCATAACAGAATACAACTTCACAACGTAATGGGAATCACAGAGGACGCTTGCAATAAAAGTCTCCCTTACTGTTTTCCAAACTGAACTCAATCAACATAATTTTGTGAACCATGAAGCTAAGCTCATATAGCGTTCAGGATCTCAAAGAGAATTTTAGATAAGCACATAAGAATTCTGAAAACACAAAGCCTGCAAGGCAGAGAATCAACTTGGCTATTTGGAAATTATTAAGATATCTTAGAATGTGACTATAAGAAGCCCACAAAAATTACCCCCCAACATTTTCAGTGTGGTACTGATTAGACAGTCCCCCATTTAGTAATGTTTCGGGAATGCTTGGACTGTCAGGGGTTGGGGCCAGGGGTGGATGAGTTGAAAGAAGCCCCTACCTCAAAGGAGTTCACATACCTGTACAGGAATTGGAAGTTAAGTAAAGAAAGCAGCCAACAGGACCACTTCAATAGTGAAGAACAGAGATAGCTTTACTTGGAGGAGGATGCAGCAATTTTCTACTTATAATCTGGATCCTCAAAGATGATCCACCAAAATGTATAAGGTTTAAGCTCCTCAAAAACTGGGATCCTCCCCAGTGATAAGAACCATGAAGAAGAAATAGCAGGAGAAAAGGATGGAGTGTGCGGGATGGTGTGCGGGGTCTGGGTCAGGGGACTGTGGTCAGGGGACATTCAAGCAGGGAGCAAAGGCCATGAGAGAGTGACAGCAGGTCCAAGGAAGAGCAAGAAGACCAGGGTGGATGGAGTCCAGTGAAGGAGAGAGAGGAGAGGAGAGTGATTGCCAGGCAGAGCAGGGTTAGGTCCGGGAGGGATTAGCTGCTGTAAGAGCATTGGCTTGACTCTGAGGAAGGTGAGACCAAGAGCATGACTGAACATTCCTGTATGTGCCATGTGGAAAGCAGACTGTCCCAAAGGCAGAAGCAAAGACACCAGGTAGGGGTCACCGAGATGGTCCGGGTGCAAGCCACACAGTAGCTTTGGAGAGGAATGATGAGAGTCCAAGTGCTAAGAAATGGTCAAATTCTACATAAAAATTTGCAGGTAGGGCAAAAAATATAACTGAAAGCATCAGGATTGACTAAGATTTTTGGCCCTTAATTTCAATAAACACCTGTGTTGGTAATCAGCACCCAGTAGTTTTTGGTTGATGGACAGATGTCAAAGCATTTATGAGAGACACAGCCCCTCATTTGAATTTCTGTTTCACTGGCATTACAAAAGCACACATTTTACAAATTGCTATTCTTTTGTTATTGCAAAATAGAAAATAACATCTTTCTAAAATATAAAATTATTTTAAATACATAGACACAATAGAAGAATTATTTTGCATCTTAGATAGCCCATGGTTATAACAAATAATGAGCATTAAAGTAAATGTAACGTATTCCCCCAAAAGGAGTTATAATAGATACATAGAGAAAACTTCTGTATGCATTTATTTTATTTTTAAGTTAAACACCTAAATTTATGGAGATTTAAACTATGCCAACTAAGACTTATTATTATACCTATAAAACTGTATAGAATATAAAACTTGCTTGACAGTTTTCTTGTCATGCATATGTCTTTTCTATTTTAGGTTATGAAGTCGCCTGTGTGTCCTGAAGATATATCTGCTCATACACTCTTCTGTGGTAGTAATAGCCAATATTTACTGGACTAAAAACTGGTTGGGGAAAGTCTTGTTCAGTTCAACTGATATTTAGTAATAAGTGTTGTTGTTGTATGCTCCTTAAGGATCTCATGGACAAATAAAGGAGAAATTCACAGAAACAAATAAGGTGTGAGGGAGCCCAAAGGAAGTTCATGAAGCCAGTCTCCTTGGGGAGTGGAGTGGGTTCATTGGTTCTGGAAGAGAGAATAGCTGAACTGATTTTAAGAAGTATGAAAACTGGGGGCGGGGGGGGGGGGAGGTGGCACCTGGAGGACCCAGTTGGTTAAGCACCTGACTTTGGCCCAGGTCATGATCTCAAGGCTTGTGGGTTCGAGCCCTACATCGTGCTCTCTGCTGTCAGCACAGAGCCCGTCTCGGATCTTCTGCTCTCCCCCCGCCCTGACCCTTCTCCACTCATGTGCATGCTCTCTCTCTCAAGGGAAAGAATAAAATAAAAAGATTAAAAAAAAAAAAAGAAGTTTGAAAACTGGTGAGCCATACAATTAGAACATGATTAAACTCTAAAATGTTTGGGATGCAGCAGGTCTGTGCTTTTCAAAGTAGGGCACATGTATAGTAGAGTTGAGGCAAAAGCATAGACAACAGTGCATTATATAGTGAGGCATCTCCTTTGCCCTTAGATTTACCCACACACCGATGGTGTGTGGCAGGAGACATTATTATTATTATTAGTAGTAGTAGTAGTATTAGATACTTTATGGAATAGAATATAAAATGAACGGGATTTTAAAGAAAAAGCACAGAATCTAAGGGATGGTTTGCAGAAAGCTTCTTTGGCCAGCAGTCCGGAATTCCTGCAGTCCACGTGGGTAGGGCTCTGAAGACAGATGGGCATGGGAGGCTGGAGAAGACAGGAGGCATTGGAGAAGGGTGTCTGCCTGCACAGACTGTCTCCCAGAGACGGGACAGAGCGGGTGATAAGGGATGCCAGATCAGAAAACCCTGTAACAAAGAAGTATTTGAGCAGACAGAACATGAGGATCCACTCACAGTCCCCGAGCAGAAGAAGGATGTGAGAAGTTGTGGCAGCGAGGTAAGAGAATTAATTTGAGAGATTGTACAAAGGAAGACATTATGGGTAGTCTACAAGGGTAACTTCTATAGGAAACATTCTCAACCATTTTCCTGGCATTGGGGAATTCGTAAACAGTTTTGCACGCAGATGAGGTTTTCTACAACTCTCAATCATTTGCTTAAATTTACTTTGCTTCTCTCATTCCTACCGCTCTGTGGGCTGAGCCCCAGCAAGGGGACTGGTAAAGTCCTTGTGATTCTCCAGTTAGCTTTCCTCACAGAATCCGTGGGTGGAGGCTGCAGGGGATCCCACAAGCTTAGCAAAACAGAAAAACCCTAAGTTCCACCACTCAGCTCCATGGAGTTCCCCCACCCCCCCCCGCCCCCGACGTCTGTCAGATTCAACCCCTGTGACTGGCTCTTTTGAGAGTCCACACACTGGAACATGTCAGCCTTATTTTCTCACATGTTTGTACAGAACACAAAGAAAGCTGTTACCAGGGAAATCCATCTGCAACACGGCATCTTGAAATAGGAGTTATTCAATGATGCTGCTCAGCTGATTCAATGTTATTCGTCCTTCATTTTGTCCATCAGCCCAAGCAGAACATCTATATGACACTTGGATCTTGATATAATAAGAAAATACACTTGTTTGGTGCATCTGTGACCTTTTGCATTAAAAAAAAAAATTACGTTCTAAGAAATCCCTGCAAGGGCAGTGCAGTGCATCCATAATGGAGAAGGACACTTTATTCTAGGCATCACACGGGTGGTTATCTCAGAAATTCTCTCCTGGTGATTTTAGGAAGTGGGGAGTACGACATCACACATGTCGATAATTTTATATACATGTTATGATGTTTTACATATTGTACAATATATAATAAATGTATGCACAAATAAATATACGTATAATAATGTGTATATATCAATAAGTAAGTATACTCATATGTGTGTATTTAAAAGAGAGCAATTCAGAAATGTCTCTTCTTTCTTCTCCCACAAAACTGCAATTCATTCAGTATGTTCAATTATTTCCTTCCAATTTAAATTTTGTAGCAAGAGATGTCTTTTTCTTGTAACTCACCGAGACTCGTGGGCTCGAAGAACCTACCCTGTTGATTGTCCAGCTTCTAATCAATAGCCACAGGGATTGAGGTGATTGTTGTTTCTTTAAATTAATCATTTCAGTTCAAGGACCTTCAGTTCTGGAGTGTACCAGAGTAAATGGCTGGAACCCCAATTATAAATAATAAAATACTCCCACTTTACTCTATCTTCAGGCTTTGGCTCTCAGCAGAATTTTTTACTTAAACTCTTTTTAAAAAAATCTTCAACATATGAAATCCCAGATTTAAAAAAAGCAAGTTTTCATATTTTTTGTGTTATCATTTTCTAATTATGCATTTAAAAGAGTACTGAATACATGCACGCTTTGGTTTGCATTTTAATTATTTAATTATTTTCAACTAAATTATGTGTATTTTTGCATAAATTTTTTTCTAGACTATAAGTCTACTTTCAGTTTTTAATAGGCTGGCCGAGGCAGAGGGCTTAAGGAAGAATTCTGTTTTGTTTTAAAATTCGGCACACACGCGAGAACCAATTTTTTTCCTTGACACACATAGTCAGAGCATGTCACTCCTGCTCAAAACCTTATAATGATCTCATCACATTCAGAAGATGCTTAGCCTTGGCCTTTGGTCCTATGTGACCAGTCCCTGTCTTCTCTCTGCTTCCACTGATTGGCATTCTCTCTTATCCACTTTTGGTTTCCATTCTCCTGGGCTTCTGGAAGTTTCTGAGTGGCCAGATGTGTTCTCCCAGACTCCACAGAATGGCTTCCTTTCCATCACTTGAGTGTCCACTCAATCTGATTAACCACTGTAAGTAGCCCATCCACCCTGCGCCCCCTCCTCTCTCCGATTGGTCTAACTCCCCTTCTTGGAATTCCTCCTTTACTCCCAATTACCATCTGATAAATTTCATATACTTACCTGTTGATTTCTGCTTTACCCCCACCTAGAGGGATATAAGCACTGTGAGAGCAAAGATATTGCCTAATTTGCTTAATGCTCAATGTCCAGGGTCAAGGGAAGTATCTGGCACATAGCAGGCATGCCATATTATTATTAATTATTATTATTATCATTATTATCTTAATGTTTATTTAGTTTGAGAGACAGAGTGTTGGCATGAGCGAGTGCAAGTTGGGGACGGGCAGAGAGAGAGGGAGAGAGAATCCCAACCAGGCTCCATGCTGTCAACTCAGAGCCCGATGCAGGGCTTGATCCCATGAACCATGACATCATGACCTGAGGTGAGATCAAGTAGGGCGCTTGATCCACTGACTGAATGCATTTTGACAGAATGCATTTTTTACCATAAATATCACAACTTTGAAATGAAGCCAATTTTTACAGTCCACCCGTCTGGACAAATGTCATATGTCAAGCAAATTAGTACTTAAGAACAAAGATTTCTGGTGCCTAGGAAGAGATCTTAGAATATCATACAGCTATTTATAGGACACTAGTTCAGCAAACATTATACACAATTAAAAAGGTTTTTCTTATAACTTTTATCTTTTTATTTCATGAAGTGAGAGTAATTTCTCCCACAAGTAAAAGCCAACGCTAGGCACAAAATGCTTCAGCACTCCTTACACCTGCATCTTGTTTATAGGAGCCAACGCTGAATATATTAGCTAATTATAGATATGCAGATGTCTTGTTTTCCTTAATGCAAAAAAGATATAAAATCATGTGAAATAGTGTAGTACTCATGCCCGTGGCTGAATATCCCATTTCCATTAGATGAACTTGGGCTCAATGGTAGAGAGACAGATTAAAAGTCAGAACAATAAGCAAGATTATTCATAATTCAAAATCTTCACATTCTGCTGACACGTTTCGGGGTTTAGGACACTAAACTGAAGAGATCTAAATTGCAAAACAAATTATCATCTATTGATTCCTCTCTTATAGCAGAAAAATTAAATCTAGATCTTGGAGACTTAGCAAAAAGGGGGAAAACATTAGCTTCGGGAACTTTTAAAGAAAATATGAAAAACTGTGTTTATTAATATAGATGTCCATCTTTGCAGGGGTGGGGAAATGGCAAATCTGAATAGAACACCGAGGAAGTAATGATTTATTTTGAAAAATTTGAAAGGAGATTTTCATGAGAGTTGGTGCTTTTCCAGCATATGATCAGCACACTTGCTTTCGAGACCAATGGGTATCAAGATGAAATGGAATCATGTGATAAAGGCAACAAACTTAGTGAAGGGAAAAAGTCTTCTTAATGCTGCAGGTTGTACACTGAATGGTGGATCCTGTCTATATGAGTAATGAATGAATCGCTACCACTGGCACCTTTTCAGAAGGTCATTCAAAAGAACACAACCCGACCGACTAAGAGCACGTGCTCTGGAGCTGTGGTTTTGGTTTTTGTTCTGTTACTGTGAACTCTTCTATAAATGAGGTTGGAAGAAGGCAGCCTTCCGAAGGTGTTCCTTCTCCATTGGTTAGTGTTCTTGCCTCCCAGTCCTGTTACTGCTGGACTTGCTCTGACAAGGAATCACGGGCCAGGCCCATGATGTCTTCCACCGAGGATGAAACACCAGATGAGACAAAGCAGGTGGGATCTGAGTTATGAGGGATCCTGTTCACGCATCTGGTGGATGTCTCAGGCATCACCAAACTTAAAGAGTGTTTAAGCAAAACCCTGCACTTAATCAGAGTTTTGGAACAGACTCTATGTCAGTGTTTTCTGACGTTCTCCGACATCTAACAGGGATTTTTAGGTCTCAAAAGTCTTTCAGGGATGCAAGCAGTCTCTATGAGCAATCCGCTAGCTTCCTTTCAAAAAGTAAGTATCTAATGGTGGAGCTTCAGTCAGTAGGGTCGGCCTTCAGGCTGGGTTTCTGTTGTGCCTGCTGGCTTTTGCAATGCCATTCCAACCTCTCTGAGTATTTGTCATGGATTGGGTAAAGCAACTTGTGCATCTTAGGCATTCAAGGTTATACTCAGTACTCTTACCCACTGAGACCTAAAGAAGCTTTCCGTTCTTTGGGGTCATCTTATAACATCCTCAAATATAAGATATGACTTCTCCAGGACCCAAGGAGTTCTACCAAGTATTATATTTCTTATTCATTTTAGGGGTGCATCTGGGGAATATTTTTCATCATTTGGGAAGGATCCCTGATTTTTCAAAATTTTGTTGTTTACCTCCTTATAATTCTGCAGAATTTACAAGCTAGCCTCATTTTGTCACAAGTTATGCCAGTTCCATTTGTCAGCCTATTCTTTTATGAGCCCAATAATCATTATTCATAAAAATTGTAGATTAGAGTATCTTTTATATCAGGAAGTTTGAGTCCCTTCATAGGAATTCTGGTTATGGGTGAGGGAATTAGCATATCCTTGTGCAAGAACTGTTAAAATAGATTATATAATCTTTCAGGTAAAGGCAAATTGAGATTTTTTTTTAAATCAGAAACTGGGATTGCAAAAAAAATTACAGATCAATGACAGCACTGAAATCTCTAGTGCCTTTGGAGCTTCCTTATTAGTTTGAACTATATCAGATATTGTCAAAGCCAATGGGAGAGCCATTCTATTTAGACTCTGATAATCAATAAAGTCAATCTAGAAACATTGACTGCTTTGGTCAAGTAAGTCTTTCATAGAAGGAGGTGTTGTGAGCCAGGGTACCGGTCTCTACTGCCCCTATGTTAATGCAAAAATTGCCAGAACCTCTCCAAGAAATCTTTCTAGGTTTAGTTTTGAGAATGTTGGCTCTTGGTTGGTGGGGTCTCATTATTTTATACAATCACAACTGGCTTATGGCATCGTTTTTACTACAGCTGTTCTTTTCATGTGTTATGAGAGCAGAAAGTCACTATGTTCTGCACATGTGCTATGCCTGGGCCCGTGGTATGAACGGGCACCTTTTGTTTTTGAACAGCTGCCTTTCCATGCACTCTTCAAACAACCTCCAATTCCTTAGTACAATGTCCAGGTGAGATTGCATTGATTGAACTCAGAAAATAGGGTTTCCCAGCCTTTTGACAATCCAACAAGCCTCAGCAAGTGGTCTCAATTCTCCTGCTGGGAATGTGACAAGAGTATATTCAACAGTTGAATTCAAATCTTTTCCCGAGATTATTGTGTCTCATCTCTTTTTTAGCTTTCATCAAGGTCTTTTGCAGATTGGTGAAGTTAAGCACAAATATCAGAAATTTTCTAGAACTTTGTAGTAGAGGGAAGAACACCTATTCTGATTTTTTTCTTGCAAGACGTTTAATTTTATCTATCCGTGGACAGAGACTTATATGGTAGGCTAAATAATTTCCCTCATGCAAAACAGGAAAATGCCTGAAACCTATGAATATATTATACATAAACACCCCCCTTCCCGAGAAGAAGGGCCTTAGCTGCTGTAATTAAGGAATTTGAGATGCAAGGTTATTCTGGAGTATAGGAGTCGGCCGAATGTAATCCCGGGAGTCCTTATAAGACACAGGCAGGAGGGTGAGAGTCAGAGAAGGGGGATGTAATGATGGAAGCAGAGGTTGGAATAAACTTGAAAGGTTGAGGAGGAAGACATAGAGCCAAGGAATATGGGCAGCCTCTAGAAGCTACAAGAGCAAAGAAACTGGCTCTCCAGATAGGGCTGTATAGCACAGCCCTGTGCACACCTGGACGTCAGCCCAGTGAAACTGATTTCAGATTTCTGACTTCCTCAAGTCCAAGATTGTGCAGTTCTGCTGTATTAAGCCACAAAGTCTATCGTATTTTGTTACAGTGGCAAGGAGAAACTAATACAACCTATATCTGGTTTCCTTCTTTTATTAATGGCCATAAAATACTTCCCAAATCCAATCTGTCTTAGGCTGCCCTGCTCCATCTTTACCCAGCTTACCATAGCTTGTGATTCCTCATTTTTTTCATGGGTGTTTATGCCAGTTTAACCACAAGATCAACACGCCCCCTTTACGGTAAGTCAGGTTAGAGCGCCTCAACTATCTCTTGGACATCTTCTACTTATTATAAAATTAAGAGATATGAGGGTTTTCTTAAGGCTCTTCAAAATCACCCTACCATCCATTGTTTGAGTCATAAAGATATTTGCTCCCATTTGATTTGGGGCATGGTCACAGATCAGTCAAGTTGGCTTCTAATTCTTGATATTGCCTTTTATTAGGGGCAGTGATGGGGTTGGAGATAATACAGATAATTCTACCCTTTAGGGGTAAGTCTCACATACCACAGTTTTTACCCAGGCCAGAGGGACATGGCCTTGGATTAAATGCAAGCTGCCACTGTGATTAATTCTTATTTTATTTAAACTCTCATGTTACTAATATTAATTTGAGACTGCTAGTCTTTGGCTCACTCTGTCTCAATATCCCTGGCAATAATTTTTACTTGAACACTTGCCTATATTTATTGGAAAAAATTGCCCAGTTCTTTTGCCCCCAAACTTCTAGAGTCCCACGTCCGTGGCCCTCTGGACATGCCTAATAGTGCCAGATAAGAGTAAAGAATGACAGATTACTCTCTTAAAGAGAACATTCTACCAAGGGGCAGGTTCACTCATCACACCTCTAACTCGCCTGTCTACAATGGAGATATTGGGATGCCAAGTTCAGTTTTCTTTTTTTTTTTTTATATGTTAGATTTTATTTCCTTGTTAAAAGCTTCAGACATCCCTGCTTGTTTGGTAAGAGTCCGTGGAAGCAACCTTTTCTCTTTGGACTATAGTTTCTATAGAACACAATGTTGCAAATCACCTAGAATCAAGGGGCTAATGGACACATTCCACTGAAATAGTTCACCTTTACAGATATCACGTTGTATGGTCTCACACTAAGAATCATCTGGCCACTATGACGGCATTGAAGGATCATTTCCTTTTCTTTCAGTTTCCATATGTTTGCCCCAAATGGTCTTAAGAGTCTAGAGTCTGTATCAATATCACTTTGACACTTATCTGCATGGTTGGTGTTAATAGTGCTGTGTGTTCCCGATAAGAAACTGGGATGGGGCGCCTGGGTGGCTTAGTCGGTTGAGCGTCCGACTTTCGCTTAGGTCGTGATCTCGCGGTTCGTGGGTTCGGGCCCCGCGTCGGGCTCTGTGCTGACTGGCAGCTCAGAGCCTGGAGCCTGTTTCAGTCTGTGACTCCCTCTCTCTCTGACCCTCCCCTGCTCACGCTGTCTCTCTCTCTCCTAGAAATAAAAAAAAAAAAAAAAAAAAAGAAACTGGGAGGCTGGGGACCTTAACCACTACCTGCTGGAGATAAGACACGTTCTTCTGCTTTGTGTGGCTAAGTTTCTCTGTAAACTCAGTACATGGCAAGGGAGTTGAGCCTAAATGGTGCATCTGCTATTCCTTAGACGTTTTGGGGCATGCCAAACAATCTCAAAGGGCTAGATTCCAGAAATAAGTTTGTAAGGAGGAACTGAGAGAAGGGAGGGCCAGGCCTCTGGATCCAGTAGCAAAGCCTTAATGGTTAGAAAGAGGGATAATTCTAGACAGAGCACGATTTTGAACTCTTTGATCAGTCTTCCTTGGAGTCCTATCCAGACCATACAAAATGTGGAGGTTGTAAGTAAAATTAGTGGTCTCTATTTAGTTTTATCCATATGAAAAAATCAGAAACAGTAAGGAGTGGTACAGAGGCATTCTCACCACTTTTGACATTTTTAGGCTTTGAAAGATCTATCACATGTGCCGTAAAAATGATGGCTGATGCAAGGAGATGATGGTAGTCATTAGAAAGGGCGATAGTGCCTGGGAAAAGTGGCAGAGTTTGGTGAAATACAGTGATAGGCAGCATCAGGTGTGCTTGGAAGGCTGAGACAGGAGGTGGCAATTGGAAACATGGTGGCTGGCTTGCAGGGGCCATCATTGCCTCCACAGGCACGAGGCACCTTCTCTATGTAGTCGAAAGGAGCAAGACAGGAAAGAAATGGTGCCTTCCATGCCAGGGCTGATAGGTGTGCTTCTGACCAGAGATACCTTCTAGGGGACCACTGAGAATAACTAGTTGTATATGCGGTTCAGACAGGAGTGACTCTGGAGTATCTTTATCAGCAGAAAGAAGCCAGCAAAACATGAATTCACATATACCCTTTACTGAAAGAATTTTGATGAAATTTCAGAGTCTCTTGTTGACAGAATTCTTTTCCCTGTGATCTGACTTCAGTATCTCTTAGAATAGGGTGAGGGTTGTTCCAGCCTGCAAATAGGGGTCCCGGTTCTCACCCCACCTCCTCAGCACCCTCCAGCTGCTCCTCGGGAGTCCCCAGAAATCTCCATGTGTGAGACAATCTTAGGAAGGCTTTCTGCTCAAATGTACAAGCCACTACTTTACCATTTACCAACATGATATTATTTGTGTCCTCAAGATGTGAATGAAAAACTAAAGGGTGATATTTACAAGGGCAACATTTTATTCCTGGTATGCTTATCACTTGTGATGGTAGGAGGAATCTAGGAAGACATCAGGATCAAGTGTATTTGCATTATACATAAAAGAATAGGAGACAGCTGAGAAGATAATCCTCTTCTTCCCTTGTGGACCAGAAAAGAGAGAAACTGGCTCTAGCTGGTGGCAACAGAAAGGACAGTAGGGAAAGTGGAATTAAAGAAAGGAGTGGCAGGGAGAGTCCAATGAGGTCTAGGGGGTGTCACTGGGATTTGCACGCAGTGCAATTAGGAGTGTCCACTCCTCACCTCTTTCTATATTCCAGTCTCCAGTTTCTGTCCTTCATCCTTGGATCTCCTTCATTCAGTTGGCACACTGGGGTCTCTGAAAGCTTATGCACCCCTTCAGGAAATGACTCTGCCACTGTCTCTCTGCTCCCTTTCATCTGCCTCTGCCTTCCTTGGGCCCCTGGTCCAGACAGCACATTCCATCACTCATGCTTTGTAGCAAGGATGGTCTCCATTCTAACCCCAGAATCCACAGGGACTGTGTGGGGAACACCGGCTTCCAAGCAGTAGAATGCTAGAGATGAATTTCCAGCCTTCAGAGTGGAACACAAAGCCTTCCCTCGTGAATACAAAGGGACTAGATATTATAGTATTATTCATCCACTGTTACAGTTCATATATTTTGGGATAATGAGGCTTTTGTGAGCTGTCCTAGGGAGCCTGGTCTTCTTACATACCACTGGTTCCAGGGAAAATACTTTGTCAATTGTAAGATTGTTTCTTTCAAGCAATCTTTGGAAACTGAAGACTGCCTGTATAGATACAAAGGAAATGCAGAAATCTTTCCATACATGAAGTTACATACAAATAACAAATGATCTAATGCCTACTCAGTGTTTTACTTTTTATTCAAGAGGCAAATTAATTAAAAAGGATTGTAAATGTGGTAGAGCAATTTGAATTTTGAAGGACTCTTAACAAAATAGACATGGTGTTTTTTTTTTCCTTTCACTTATATTAGAGGTTTAATTAAAAAGTGCACTGGAGCTACCGAAAAAGAATAGTCATCTTATAACGATCACCTCCAGCTTTTCTTGAAACATTAAAAAAAAAAAAAAAAACAATTGTAATGATGAACTGCACCTAATAGGGAAGACATGTAACAAAACACGTAGGGGACAGCTGTAGTATAGAAATAAAGTAGTATAGAAAAAAAGTAGTATAGAAATAAAGACACATTTCTTCCAATAAGAATCTGATTCTGAGTGGCTGAAGTATGGGTGATTAGAAATTTGCATACACTCAAGTCAACTGAGGCTACAGTTCAAGTAAGGGGGGCTCTTGTCCTCTATGGAATCTGGCTCCTGCCATGTTCAACATTTCCAAGATGGTGCGTGCAAGTGTGTAGACAGCAGGTCATCAACCCATTTGCAAGTGCCATCCGTATGAGATCTGAAACTCTGGATTCAGAACGAAATGGAAAAATCGCCTTGGTGAAGTTGGAGAAGGAGTCAGAGGCTCAACAAACGGCAAGTGCGAGATCATTTATTTAGAGTGGATTAGTGGAATAGGGGTTGCTGAAACAGAGGAAAGCACAGACTGCAATGGCCTCTGTAGAGGGAGACGGAGTGTGTGTCATAATCCCTGTGTGCACAGGCATGGCGTGGAGGGCTCTCATATCGTTTCTCTCAGCATTCTGACAAAATGTTCTCTCTAGTCTGTGTGCCAGGAAACCTTGGGGACTGGAAGGGAAAAATCAAAAGGATGGCAGGTCATCAAGAAGTCTCCTCCTTGGTTCAACAGTTGAAGACTGCTCAATCGGAATCAAGGCCCATGGGGGGAAATTGGCAGCCCTAAGGAGCCAAGTGTGAGCAGAAGCACAGGGGTCAAGGTTCCTCTGAGACCTCTCCCAAGAGTGAAGAAAAGGCAGCTACCATAAAGGTCAGCTGAGGTTGATGTTGGATATAAAGCTGGTCTATGGCCCTGAAGGAGGAATTGGTTCTTTACCTACAGATTTTCTTTTCTAAACTATGATGCAAGAGATCCCATTCAAACGTGTGCCAAGATAAAAAGCATTGGTGGGGCGCCTGGGTGGCTTAGTCGGTTAAGCGTCCGACTTTCGCTTAGGTCATGATCTCGCGGTTCGTGGGTTCGAGTCCCGCGTCGGGCTCTGTGCTGACTGCCAGCTCAGAGCCTGGAGCCTGTTTCAGAGTCTGTGTCTCCCTCTCTCTCTGACCCTCCCCTGCTCACGCTGTCTCTCTCTCCTAGAAATAAATAAAACATTTTTAAAAAAATTAAAAAAAAAAAAAGCATTGGTGAGAGGCCTCGGGGTAGAGCCTGGTGCTCTACCTGTGATACATACAGGAATGGACCGACATTCAGATGGGTTATTTGTTTCTTTTGGTAATTGGTGGAAAGGATACAAACCATTTCACAGGGTGGGCAGGCACAAAGATGACTTGTTAAAATAGAAGGAGAGCATGGCCCAAAGAAGAAACAAAGTTAAAATAACCTAGAGCAATTTTTAGCCAACCCAGCAAGGAACTTGCAGAGATTAAGGGAAAAAAAGGGACCCTCTGCATCATTGTACCCGAGTCATGGCCCAGCGCTGGAGACTGCTCTCTGACTCATCACTGTCTCGAAAAGCGAACCTTCTGTACGTGGTGGTTTTAATCAGGACTCTCACGGCAGGCTGGTTGCATTTCAACACAGCAGTCTGATTCCGTACCTTTCGTTCACTTTGGGTTATAAAATCGTCTCGTTCCAGTTTCAGAGAAGGAAGCTTATCCAACTTACACCTTCAGCCTTGGCTCCCTCCCCCTCCCCCAGTATCCCCCCCTCCCCCCCCCGGCGCCTGAGGGCTGGACCAAGGACCAGCATGGGGGGTGGAGGGGGGCAAGCTTCCCACCTTCCTCCTGCCCCCTTGTTCTTCCTCCTCTGTTGGTAGGGAAGGAGGGGGAAGGAGAGGTTTCTTCACATAAAGGCAGACGCCGAGGTTGTCTTCTTTTTAAGTTTTATATATTTTGAGAGAGAGAAAAAAAGCCTGAGTGTGGGGGAGAGAGAGAGAGAGAGAGAGAGAATGAAAATCCCAAACAGGCTCCGCACTACCAGCATGGAGCCCAATGCAGGGCTCGAACTCATGACCTGAACCGTGGGGTCATGACCTGAGCCTATGTTGGATATTTAACGGACGGAGCCATCCAGGCACCCGAGGCTGAATGTTGGTCTCCAGCTGTGTGGCCCACAGCTGTGGAACGCGAGCAGCAGGTGGCAACATGCCCTCTGCACCTTCTGATGCCCATGCCTTCCTTCACCCCGTGCTGTCTGTTCTCTCCTGCCATCGCTGGTCTTCCTCAAGGTCACCTTAAACTTGAGGACACACGGTCCGTGCTCCTTAGATCTGAATGAACCTCTGTGCTCTCTCTCCCCTGTGCCCTGGTGGCGCCAGATAAGTCACCAGCCCGGAAGCCGAGCTGACAGCCAGTCTGGAAATGAGATGTGTCTCTGTCTTCACTGCCACCTGCAAACTATGGGCTGTTCCTGGCCTATGTCCAGTCTTTTCCCAACATGCATTGCTTCTCTTTCCCAGGTCTCTCATTAAACTTCTTTTTTTTTTTTAATGTTTTATTTATTTCTAGGAGAGAGAGAGAGAGAGAGACAGTGTGAGCAGGGGAGGGTCAGGGAGAGAGGGAGTCACAGACTGAAACAGGCTCCAGGCTCCGAGCTGGCAGTCAGCACAGAGCCCGACGCGGGGCCCGAACCCACGAACCGCGAGATCATGACCTAACCGAAAGTCGGACGCTTAACTGACTAAGCCACCCTGGCGCCCCTCTCATTAAACTTCTTAATGGAAGAGGCCATCAAACCAGTTTTGTCTTTACCGCTGGAGTTTCCTGTCAAGAACTGGGCCCTCTTTGAACTGGATTCTGGTAAAGGTCAACTTATTTCCTAACGGGGAGCTACACCTGTTGATGTGTCTATTCAGTGACCTCTGGGGCCAGGAGAAGGCACTTATCAGGTGAATCACACAGAACTGTCACACTGATGTCTGATCCCTTGACATGGAGAGGAGAGACCCTAGCCAGAGAAGCCCTCAGTCTCCTCAGCACTTGGAGAAAGTCACCAAGGCCAGGACGACCCTCTGGATGGCTGAGGGATGCTGTGACAGGCACAGGTTTAGGGGGAGTGAGAAGAGCTGAAAGGGGTAGAGACGGAGCCGGAAGGGCAGACAGACAGAAGCACAAGACGTGGAAGAAAGAAAGGTACGTGGCAGGGAGACACAGAGTGGTACCAAGCCCCAGACATCCTTGCCGTTTCCTCAGGTCCTATTTACTTTTAGGTACGGGGGCCACTGCGCTGCCACTACTCGGTGTCTGCGGAAGCTTTGTCTCTACTTCTCCCCCCCACGTTCCAAAACACCAACGTAGCTGCCCCAGCATGGGGGGCATGGCCGCCAGGTGGATGCAAACCTCCGGGCAATCGCATCTGCCCCCGGGGGCTGTGATTTTGTCCCAGCCTGTTAGCAGTGCTGCCCACCTCCCATCTCTGTCACTGAGGCCTTTCCGCTGGAAGCACTCTTCCAATAGCTCGTGAGTTCCCCTCTTCTTTCACTCTTCATGTGTGCAAGGCCAGGCCTTCATGAAAATGAAGACCATATATATTGGGCTGTCTTCATTCAGTCCCAGCGTCTGGCTGCAGTGATGCTTGGCATGGATCACATACCCCTCTCCTGGGTTCACAAGAGCTGAAGTCCCTGGGAAGTCCGAGCTTCTCCAGGGAGCCAACTCCTCCCCACGACTCAGAGCCAGTCTTCGTCTCCCGACCAGTGCACCCAGCCCTTATCCACTCTGTACTCTCCCCTCCCGCCATGATGGTATTTAAATACAACGAGATCATGGATCACTTTGGAAACAGGTCTTACAGCTCCATGTGCTGGAGTCACTGCCTCTCCCTTTTTCTTTATGCAGACCCGTCATCTGTCACCCTGATGTTTCATGCAGGCCGCACACATAGGACACGACTACTCTCCCAGCCACCAGCTCCTTGCGCTCCCCCTTCTGCCTCCTGGCTTCTGGCCGCTTCTCATACTGTTGTCCTGGAAGGTCATGGTCCAGCCCCTCCTCCCCTCCCACTCACTGAGCTGCTCTCATTTCTAAGTCTTTGTCCTTTACACCAGAGTCATTCCAAACGCTCCTGTGTCCTCTCAGACGCAGCCAGATTCCCTTCAGATCTAATAAGCCACTTTGTTTGTATCACACTTTCTTAACCACTTTGGGGTCACTGCAAGAGGCCACCAGAGGTCACCCTCCTCCTTTTCTGACTGCTTCCTGGAAGCATCCCTTGTACACGTGCCGGGGCAATCCCACCCACCTCATTTATATACTCACTTCTCCCGAACTTTCACCAGCTACCCTCTCCTATGACTGTTTAATGGATTCCAAAAATCTCTCAGCATTCTTTCTTGAAAGGCACTACTTTCTCAACCACTCTGCCAAAGAGCAGGCTCCAGATTTCTCTTCATTGATGGTAAGACCTTTGGCTTACCAGACCTGTGTAACTCAGCCCTGGAGACTTACCTCTCTGATCCCATCTTCTACCTCTCTCTAGTTTCCAACCACAGTCCTGATTACTCTTCGTTATAAGTTGAATTGTGCCTTCCAAAATATAGGTTGATCCTAACTAACATGACTTTGCTGGAAACAGGGTCTTAGATATAATCAAGTTAAGATGAGATCCCTAGGTGGGCCCTAATCTAATTTGAATGTTCTCCTTATCAGAGATAGGGAAAAAGAGACAGATTCACATACAGAGAAGAAGGCCCCTGGGATGTCACAGGCATAGACTGTAGGGATGTAGCTAGAAGCCAAGGAATTCCAAGGATTGAGGGCCACCACCAGCAGCTAGAAGAGACAAGGATTCTTCATTCTACCCAGAGTCTCAGAGGGAGCCCGGCCCTGCTGACACCCTGACCTTGGACTTCTGTTGTTTTAAGTCACCCTGTTTGTGGTACTTTGCTACAGCAGCCACAAGAAACTACACAAACCAGCACACTCCTGTCTTGGGCTTGTTTGCTTTGTGCATGGAGCACTTCTGCTCAGAGAAGTGACTCCACGGTTCTCTCTGTCTCTCTCAGCCTCCGGGCACTGCTCCAACACTGCTTCTCAGAGATGACCTTCCCGATCACCTGCCATGAGACTGCAGTGATCCCTACCTCGAAGTGCCCTCACCCTCTACCCTCATTCCCATGCTGTGTCTTCTTCATGACACCATCTCATATATGATAGATTTCTGCCTTTGTTTACTCTTGCCTCCCCGCGGCTCACCTGAGGCTAGTGTGTTCACTGCTATGACGTCAGGACCAAGAAGAGAGCCTGGAACTTTGCAGCTGATTAGGGACTATCTGTCAGATGCATTACTCCTGAGGTCCACCTTCACATGGTATCAGCGTATTAAGCATTTGGACCTGTTGGTGTGTTCTTCTATGTTGGCACATAAAAATGGTTCTTTAATTCTAACTTCCCAAAGACCTCGTGGTTGAATCTACTCATTTCAACAGTGGCTCGGCATAGAGCCACATACAACATGTGCTTTCCATTTCTTTAGTTGACAACAGTAGATTTCAAAATGTGAATGGTAAAAATACAAGTAAAGCAGAATATATAAACCATTCTGTCTCTAACACGATGAGACTAGTTTTACTTTTAACGGTTTGGAAGAGACTTCCTTCGTTTATATTTTCAACGTATACTAACAATAACCCATATTCCTTAAGCACTCATGCTGGCTGGCGGTCTATGCACTTCCTTGCGGGAGTGGGATAGATTCTCCATGCCGTTTGATAGTCTGGGAGTCTGACACTCAGAGGGGTACAAAAACTTGCCCAAGATCCCAGAGCTAGAAAGCAGAAGAGCCAGGGTTCAAGGGCAGGTAGCCTGGCTCCAGAACATGTGTTTGTAACTCAGTGGTATATAGTCAATTCACATCCTGCAACTAATAGAGGCTCTTTCTTTAAAAATGTAGAACAATTTATGATGAAGAAAAGAGAAGCAATGGCTCTGAGGTAATCAACTGAAAAGATGGATTGCACCTTCTCTCGAACTACATGAGGTAGAAAGAACCAGGATAAAATAGAAATTATGAAGCTCCTTAAGTGTAGTAGACAGGAACAAGTCATTTTTTTTAACATATGGAATGTTCTAAATCATTCTGAATAAAATATAAACTATGGGGGAGGAGGATGGTATGCATATACAAAGAAACCAATTTTTCTTTCTTTTCTTTGAAATCAATTTCTCTGTTATCATCACTCAAGAAAGATGGTGCCAATCTGGATTAGTGTAAATGGTACAAATACACTGAAACTATATGGATATGTGGATGTGTGTGTGTGCGCGCGTGCACACGCACGTGCACACACACACACACACAAACACACACACTCCAAAGGACCGAATCTGTAAATTCAAGCCCTCTTCCATTAATTCTAAGGGGTATGGCTTAGGTTATATTTTCCTTGCAACTTCTAATTTAAAATTCAGTGTAATCACTGTAGGAAGCAGGCAGCTTTCTGACTCCACAGGCTGGTTTTTGAGCATTTGGTAAACATGCTCACAGGCTGGGAGTTTGTATTTCCTATACTCTCTGTCTGATAGGTTGTGGATTCCTTAAAAACAGGATTTATATATTATGAATATTCAATTCCCCTAATAACCCCAAAATCAGCTTTGATAAAGTATTTTTTTTAATACTAGAACTGAAAATGCCATTTCTTTAAAAACAACAACCAAAAATACTTGGTTAGAGCCAGAGTGCTAAGGCAACTTCCCCCAGGTGTGCTGGGAATAAGGAAAGTCAAATCGGTACTGCTTTCCTAGACCAATCACGCTCATCAACACAGTGCGTGTTTCCTATGTAAGATCTTCAAATACTTTGGGTGCAAAGTGGATAGCTGAAGCTAATTTCTCATATAAAAAGAGGTGACCAGGTCAAAACCCTAAAAATCTTCATCAGAAGGGCTCAGCGGCCACTTCCATGACAGAGAGGCGAACACAGTCAGTTAATAACAAAGTCCAACTAACACAGCTCCAGTTTTGTGGAAAAGGTATGATGCTTAAAGGAATGGTCCCATGTTTAGAAGAAGATGCATTTTATTTTTTCTTATTTTTTTAATGTTTTTATTTATTTATGAGAGAGAGAGAGAGACAGCATGAACAGGGGAGGATCAGAGAGAGAGGGAGACACAGAATCCAAAGCAGGTTCCAGGCTCTGAGCTGGATGTCAAGCACAGAGCCGGACGTGGGGCTCAAACCCATGAACCACAAGAACATGACCTGAGCCGAAGTCGGATGCTTAACCGACTGAGCCACCCAGGTGCCCCGAAGAAGAAGATGCATTTTAAAATTATTTTAAAATTTAAACCCTTATTAAAGGAATTTTAAACTTCTACTAAATTTAATTTCTTAGTTCATTATAAATTAAAATAGCTATTTTTTTTAATTTTGAGAAGAAGCCTTCTCACTTGAAACTGTGAAAATACCTTTAAAAAACTTTCTAGGACACATATTATCTTGAGTGCTGCCCTATAGCATATACATTATACGTATGATTTTCCACGCTCAAGTATGAGGTGCCTACCTGTGCACCCGTCCTAACGCGTGCATGGGCAGAAACGGGACAAAGGAGGAAGGGCGACATAAAGACACTCAAATCATTTGAACCCGTGAGAGACACCTAGGATTATCCCCAAGTCAACGGATAATCTTAATATTATTAACTGAGGAGCTCCCAGAAAGAATGAAGAAAGTATATATGAAAAATACTAAAAGATTATCATCATTCAGGTACCTCCTAAAAGGTGCCAGTGATATACACACACAAGCAAGTTTTCATGTCAAACAACTCCAGAGATCATGTAAAGTTCAATTTACTGTGACAGTCCCAACAATTTAGGAGACACTGTGTAACGGGCATAGTTCCGGCAGTCCTGACACCCGTCGGTGCCACGGATGCCTCTGCCCCGAAGCAGGAGGCCAGGGAGGTATCAGAGGTCCATCGGTCTGTGAAAACAAGCTGCGTGAACTCAGTGTGTTTGTGGCAACAGCCCAGACCCTATTCTTGCCCTTCTTCCCTCCCCGGTCCCTTTAGTGGTTCCTCAACGGTGTCTGTTCTGATGTACCCTCCTGTCTCATTTGTACCCGAACGTTCTAAGCTGGATCGGGGTGCCCACTGGACTGCAGACTCCACCTCCGTCACTGCCCACCCCGGCTCCTTCCCCTGGGCTCCGCCCCCTTCTGGGAGGCTGCCACAAACCCAGCAAATTCACCATTCATCAGACTAGGAAGAAATGTTAGAAACAGGGCTTTCATCTGCTGATTTATGGAAGTGAATCCTCAACTTCGTACCTATAAGATCCAGCTTCATTCTGAGCAGCCCTGGGTTTCTTGGCTTCATTACATGAAAACTGTACAAAGCATGTAATGAGGAATGAGAAAGGCATGATTTATGACCCTCCCCATATAGGATATTTAATTCTGCCTTTTGTTCAATGGTCTATCCATTGTGTGAGCAAAGTCAATACCAATAATGAAATGCAGACTGAAGGGCTAAATCAATTCAATAAAATGCAAGAGAAAGACTAGGGGACTGAGTACATTGGAAAGGCGAGTGCCTGCAGGATTAGTATTTGAACAACAGGTAATTACAAAAATCAATACTTGTGTATGAGAACCTGACAGGCAGCCATCGCCACGAAGGGAGAACTGTTACTATTGGTTTGGGCCCTGAGTTAGGATGAGGGAGCAAAAGAGAACTATGCAAAATCCCTATTAGAGGTTCCGCGTGTGCATGCATGCGTGTGTACACACATGTGCTCCCCATGTGAGTGAGGGAGTGAGAAAGGGAAACTCAGATGGCTCCCTCTGTGATTTTATTTAGGCATGTGCTCTGTCCCTGTACAATGCGGTGTCACGCTGTGCCCTCAGTCCTACACCACCGCTCCCCTCCTTCTCATCTCAGCCTCCCGGGGACCTGGACAACATTGTCATGAGGCCCTGGCCGTGTCCGGAGCCTTCAAGGGGTACAGTGGATCACTAACAACTACCAGATGAGCCCCTGCTCTGAGCGCCAGCTGCTGGAAGAGTTTCCAGGCAGCGAGAGGGGACACAGGGAACCTCAAGGGCGCCCATGGCAGAATTAGAAAAATAAGCACATGGACACATGCAGACGCATACATACCCACAATAAAATAACTTGTATTTTAAATAAAGTAAAATAACTTAAAATGAACGTAGAAAAGATAAAATAAAGTAACTTGAATGTTCTAACTGTGTGTTCCTGGCCAAAAAAGAATACGAATGGATGAATATGTTACCAGTAAACAGCCACCGCACCTTAAGTCACTTAGCCCGACAAGGACTCCACAGTACAGGTATCAGCATCTCTATTTTAAGGGGTGAGAGGACAACTGGCCTATTCAGGAGGCACAGCTGGTGAGCAGGGAAGCAGCACAGAGAGGGACGTGTCTATTGGACACTGAGGCATGTCCCAGCCACCCCTACATTGTGCCTCTGATCATTGTGGGGCCGTGGGGTGCTTCTGATGGGGTCACATCCAAGTCTATGGCCAGCTGCCTGGTTTCAACTGCTATTAAGAGGCTTTCTGGCCAGTCCCGGAGGACTGGAGCCAGGGAGCACGTAGACAGGGTCAGTTGGACCAGTGACTTCACATTTCTCCAGGCCAAGCTGTCTGGACCATCTGACCACATGACCCTTTCTACTAAAGGTTCAGACTCTGTTTTTGGATGTTTGGCTTCTGACCACTTTCAAGCCTCCGTCTCCCGCTCTGCCCATGTCTGAGCAAGGTGATAAGAAAGTTTGGATGCCTCCTCCTTTGGCATCAGCACATTGTGCCAGCCCCTATCCACACGTGAGAACCCTCACACTGGCCCCGCCCCATAATCACCACAAAACCCAAGCCAACCTCCTTCCCTGCTCTCAAGCCGCTTTCAGTCATGCTCAGGAGCCGCGCTGACCATCCCAATAAGCCGCAAATGTGTCGTCCAACTTTCCATACCTTCTAGGTATATTGCATGGCGTCATCAGTCTTGACTTTGGAACCACATTCCTGCTTTTGTGGGGGTATCACGACACCCCCCATCCAATCTCATGTGAACAATGGAATGAAATGCTTCCATGGCCTTTAAAGAAGCCCTCAAAGTTGTGCCCTTGAAAAAATGATGGTCTGTAATCCCCTTATCAGAATTCTGTCCTTTGTTTTGATTGACTATTTTGTTTTCTGTTAAAGGCACAGAATGATTGAGATAATTTCCATTTGGGACAGAAGTTGAATCACCTTGAGTCATTTGTAGATCTTTTTATCTAATTTTAATAGTATTTTTTGGCATTTTTAAACTTATTTTATTTTATTTTATTTTTTTTTAATTTTTAATGTTTTATTTATTTCTAGGAGAGAGTGAGAGAGACAGCGTGAGCAGGGGAGGATCAGAGAGAGAGGGAGTCACAGGCTGAAACAGGCTCCAGGCTCTGAGCTGGCAGTCAGCACAGAGCCCGACGCGGGGCTCGAACCCACGGACCGCGAGATCATGACCTAAGCGAAAGTCGGAGGCTTAACCGACTGAGCCACCCAGGCGCCCCTTTTAAACTTATTTTAGATGAACAATGTTTTTCCTCGTGTGGCTGTTGGCACTGTTGACCCTGGGGCTGGATAACTCTTTGCTGTGGGTGCCGCCTGGTGCACATGCATTTTAGGGAGTTCTGCAGCACCTCAACCCCACCCGTGACGTGCTGACAGCACCGCCACAGCCCCTCCGATTGTGACAACCACAAATGTCTCCAGATGTTGTCAACTATCTCTTGGGAGGCAAAATCACACCTGGCTGAGACCCATTGCCCTTTATTCAATCCACAAAGACACGTGACCTTTCTGCTAAGTCCCCGGAGTACCAGCGGAAGATAGACAGAAACGATGAAAAGCCTAGGCTATATCCATCCTAATGCAAGCAGGCAACCTCTGTAATAAATTGCAATTATATCTCCAAATTTCTAGTTTCCACTCTTCAACTGATTTCGACTGATTCCTCAAACTGCTCCATGTTATGGAGATGACTCTTCATAACTCACCAAATCTTTTAAAATTTTTTTGATTATTCAGCAGCTTATATGCAAATACTTGTCTGTTGTCTAAAAAAAATCAGATATACGTCGACCACTGTGATTTTCCAGAAATATCACGCAGCACAACGTATATATAAAGTACTCCAAGAGCACAAAGCATGTTAACAATTGCTTACATAATGGACACAGACAACATGCTCTTTCATAGACTCCATACATCTGTATTATATTCACTAGTAATTCTGTAAATGGCTCAAAATTCTTGATTATAACACAAATCCTATATATTGCCTAGAGTTCTCATCCTGTAAGTGAGTTTTCCAGAAGGGACAGATGATACCACAGGTTGACTGCAGCAATCTTGTAAGTTGAGGAGACAACGTAAATGCTTTTTATTTCTTGAAGATTTAGAGGCAGAGATAACTAACTCCAGAGCGGGTATTGGGAAGAGGAAGGCAAATCACATGAAAAGTCCAGCACTCGGCCATCCTACCTGTGTTAATACTAGCAGGTATCTTTGGTCATCTACACCTCGGTATTCAAATATTAAAAATGAAGGCCGAATGCATACACACGCCAATTAATCAGAAAGTGCCACTGCAGTCTTAAAAATGGATCTGAATTTTGGAAACACAACTTTGGTTTTCCTATTCCTCTCCCCGTTCAACACTACTCTGTAGACCGCCGTGATGACACACCTGCCACCGGTCCCTTAAGAATCCAAGTAGTGCTTACCTCGGCTTTAATTTTATTGTCTCCGAAACACAGGTGCTGTAAGTAGGCTGCAGCATTAGACTGGACCGAAGGAAACTGGTGTTGTAACATCTGGATCACTTCCGGTAGCTCCGGGTCTCTCCATCCAAATTCTCTGAACAAGAGGAAGGCAGGAGAATGTGAGAAAGAAATCCTACCACACTGTTAACACACATTTAGCCCATTGATGAAATGCACTTGAGTTTACAGGAAACTATTTCACAAAGGGCTTTTCTGGTTTCCTTACATGCACATTCACTTAAAAGAATCTGAAAAGACTTCCTTAGGCTGATGGCTTGGAAGTGCATGTGTGTTTACCCATATGTATATATGCTGAACATACATAGCATATACACAAAATCTTAAAGATACCAACTGAAGTTACATGTTTATGGACATTACGAAAAGAATGACTTAAAAGTGTCACATGATTTTATTAACATACACATTTTTAATTTGGCTTCAGTGGAGAATTTATAAGGTTATATTGGTTTCTAATATATTGTTTCAACAGTCTGCATCAGGGACAACGTTTAGCTAAATTATCAGACAAGAGAAAATATCACTGGATGGGTCCAATCCAAAATCCAAAATGCTGTGATAGAACCTGATGCCATCTTTCTTATTTTATGACTATTATTACTGTTACTGTTATCATAAGCTCTTCTTTAAATGATTCTCCAGAGATAAAAGCAGAGCAAGAAGACTTCATAAAAGGAAGTTAAAGAGTTAGGTTTATACAATGCTAATATATATTTTTTCACTGTACATTTTCCCCCTGTGTTCTCCTTTTCCCATCTGAGTTACTCCAAGAAGATGGCTGTTTATTTAATTTTAAGAAATACGCTCTGAGACATTTAAGTCCATCCTCAAACACAAGACTGACTGTACCATTATGCATATGAATATTGTTTTATGAAGTCAATCGGCTCAACCACTTAGGGCATGGAGCTAACGGGCCAATTCAATGGATTCTATTCCTGTAGCAGGGACCCCATTTTTAACAGAGAAATGAGACTACAGATAAAAACTTGACACCCCACATGCCACAAAAGGGTACTATTTATCCAGAGGATAGGGTGAAAGAGAAATGAGATAGCTTGGCAATAACCACTCTACTCCTGGAGAAACAAACTCAAGGGCATCCATCCTGTTGATGCCGGGTCAGTGCTGTCATCTGAGGAGAGGAGTTGCAAAAAAAATGGGGCAGAGAAGGAGCAGACAAAGGTTAAAAGTGTCCTCTTAGATTCTAACCTGTTCTCTTTATCTTTATCACAAGCCATAGAGGCTGTCGAGCAAATCTTGAAATGTGTTAGCTCTCCCTGCATGGCTCTGAAGACAATAGTCAGTGGGATTCCTTTTGAATTAGCTTAGTTTTTATTGGAAAGATCAAGCAGTTGACTTAATGTGCATTTAGTAGTTAATAAATTGACATAACATTTTAGGCAGCCTCACATATTTTCAAAAGGATGTACAGTACAAGAAGACATCTGCTATAAACCATCCATAAGTGATTGCTGGTAATAGTCAAACTACTGAATTGTTTGGGCTACGTGATCAACGTAGAAATTACAGATTAAGAACACAGGCAGCTTGTTTTTCTTTTTTAAGTTTAATGTCTTTCTCTTGCGTGATTCTACACCACTTCTGCAACATCGAGATAGCACGGCCCCTCTGCTTAGAATAGCAGCCAAGTAAAATTCTATTCTTTGTTCAAATGAAAGAAACATCTACAGAATACCCTATACATCAAGATTAGCAGTGTCCTATAGACATTGGATGGCTAAGATGAATTCGGGTGAGCCTGTGCTATTGGAAAGTGATTAGTAAAGAGCTCATGTGAGCCTATTTTATTAACCAGATGGTAGTTGTTCTATACGGCATATATGGCTTATATGGCCTATATCAATAGCATCTTCTGAACAAGATCTCTAGGGGAAAAGGCTTAGGGACTGTCTGCACACATGCAGACACATGGGTTCGTTTGCATTGACGCATGTATGTATATGTGTACACGTACGCACACACCACTCAAATTCAGAACAGATGCACTTTCTAAGGAATCATGAGCCTGGGAGGGATCTAGACTCTTTAATCTTGGTTAAAAAAAAAAAAAAAAAGCTATTCAACTTCCCTCTGAAAACTCTGGAATCCCAGACATCCCCTCCACCTCACTACTCTCTTCCCAGACCTATTCCTCACCTTTCACCCTGTTGACCAAGCCAGTCACTTCCCAACCACCCTTCTTCCTACCTAAGGCATCTAAGTAGGCACAAACGCAAAACTAATTGGGCCGCATCCCTGCTTAGAAGCCTTCAGTGGTTCCCACTGTCTTTGGGATAAAGACCAGGATATCCCATGGCTCGTAAGGCCTTTGCTTGACCTGCCATCTCTCAACTTGCCCGCCCTGTGTCCCGCTGCCTCCCTGGGCTCCCTGCACTGGCCACACTGGCAGGCAGCTGGACAGCGCTCTCTCCCACCTCTGTTCTGGCCACCTGGAACAGTCCTGGCTCAGTGGTCTCTCACTCAAACTCAGGGCCCCAGGCTCTCAGTGATCTCCTCGGGGAAACTTTCTGTGAGTCCGTCCATGCAACTCCTAGTGGTAGTGCCTCCATTGCGTTGTGGACTATGACCCATCCCCGCCTCTGTCTCCACACTGTGGTAAGTTCTAGGAGGGCAGGTCCATAGTCCTTTTGGTCATGTTTGCTAACCAGCGTGTACAATATCCCTGGTACACAATGAAAGTTATGTAATTGTGCTTTGGAAGAATCAAGGCATGAAGGAACGAGTGAAGAAAGTATCTTGGCAGGGAGAGTGTTTCCTCAGTTCTACTGATGTCCTTTGTCTGGCCAATTGGTCATTCTGGAATGCTCCCCCTTCCCCTGACACACCTAGCCAGACAGACAGACAGATACACACACACACACACACACACACACACACACACACACTCCATACTGCCAAGTTGTGCAGTCTTTACTATGCATCAACAATTCTGTGGCTGAAACCTTGCAGCGGCTTCCCACTGCACGGAGGGAAACAGCCGCCTCTCACACAGAGGACACCTCCCTGTTCCTTCGGTTCCCATCTCAAGATTTCGATACTTCTGGGGAGGCTCCTCCCTCGGGGCTCTGCATGGGGCTCTCCTGTCTTGATTAGGTCTTAGTTTGTAGGTCTCGGGGGGCATCTCCTCGAAGCTTCCAGGCAAACAAGCCTGACCCCTCACCTTCTGCCCTATTTTGTCCACTGGCTGAAATTCTCCTCCATTGTTTCCATTACTCTGATTTATTGCCCCGCCCTTTCTCTGCTGTAAACTTCATGGGAACAAGGGTCTTTCACACAGCATGAAAAATTCCCTCAGCTGCGGTGTTCGAATCCCTACCTGGTGCAATGGCAACATGAGAAAGTGGGGTCCCTGGGCGGGGAAGGGGGATCAAGGACAGAATGAAAGGGGGCGAGGGAGGTCAGAAAGCCGGATAAGACTTACGACAATGGTAAACTCGTGTTTAAAATGACTTGATGTCTCCTGGGCTAAACCAGCTTTCAGGAATCATGCTGGAGTGGACTGTGTGTCTGGGCAGTTTGCTTCTGGTTTATTCTAACTGGCACTCCCCAGCCCTGGCCATCGTCTAAGAGGATACTAGTGTTTTCAAATATTTCAATTTCACAAGAGCTATGCTCAAGGTGTGCCCCCTCAGCAGTAAGTTGAGGGGGGGGACGATTTATGTCCAAGTCTCTTTTTTCCAGAATAGTTTTGTTTCACTTAAATGAGATCATTCGGAGTTTTTGTTGTCCACGGAGATAGACCAGAGAAAGAATTGGAGGCCCAGAGGAAATAAAACATCTGTCTCATTTGGGCCAGAATTTGGTATATGATACGGTTTCTTCACATAAGGTCTTAATCCTTAAGGACAAGGAGTGGCTCCCAACAGAAAGACGTTCTGGAAAAGACATACCAATGAAGGATCAGCACAGGGAGAGGTATGGGGTCATGGAGGGGTTGGCGGATTTGGAAAAGGTACGTGCTCGCCCCAGCTGGGGAACGGCGAAGAAACAGGCTGTGTGGAGGAAGGCTGCCGGGGGGGTGGAGCAGGGGGGTGGGGGTGGCGGGATGGTGGAGACCGGGTTGGAAGGCAAGTTTAAGATGAGCTCATGAAGGGCCTTTCATTCCAATACAAAAATTCTGCTTCTGGTCTGCAGTCACTATTGGAGAAAAGAAATCTAAGAACATTCAGATTTGTTTAGGCTTCCAGAACGGCTGGAAAAATAACCTTAAGTAACAACGTGAGAGCACTGACAGTCAGTTGCCATGGCTCCCTGCTCACACGCTTTAACTCTTTCATCCTTAAGTAGCCTTCTGTGGTTTATTTTCATTTTACAGAGGAGGAAATTTGACTTACAGATGGTAGGAACTTAAGTGGTGGAGCCAGAATAAAACTTGGCTGTCTGCTTTCAAAAAGATAAATTTAACCATATAACTATGTTGCCTGCTGTAATCACCGCCTTGCAACAATGTCTAGAAGAGGGATTTTTTTAGACAATGTCTCAAAAATAAATGTTTAGGGGTGCCTGGGTGGCTCAGTCAGTGAAGCGTCCAACTTCAGCTCAGGTCATGAGCTTGCCATTCCCGAGATCGAGTCCGGAGTCGGGCTTTGTGCTGACAGCTCAGAGCCTGGAGCCCAGATTCTGTGTCTCCCTCTCTCTCTGCCCCTCCCCTCCTTGCACTCTGTTTCCCTCTCTCTCTCTCTCTCAAATAAATAAACATTAAAAAATTAAAAAAAAAAGTTTCTAACAGTGTCCACAGTGGACATTTGGAAATGCCTGAAGACTTTTTTGGTTGTCACAACTGGAAGATGTTCTTGGCACCCAGTGGGGAGAGGCCAGGAATGTGGGTCAACATCCTACAGTGCACAGCGAAGAATTCTCTGTCCCCAAACTGTCATTAGAGTCAGGGCTGAGAGACTCTGGTCTACACATGAACTGTGTCTGATCACTTGTGTCGAGCAAGCATGTTGTAAGTCTTTTACTGCTGGATTATTTTAGTAGAATGGATACAGGATTTGGTATGAGAGTAATTGGAAAAGTGTTCCAAACTTGAACGTCTGGCTTTCTCTCTTCAAATCCCTCACTGTTTGCTGGGCTTGGTTTCCATGGATCTAATATAGCAAATAACACCACCCATTTCATGGGCATCTTTTTAAATGACACATGAAATAATAAATGTGAAAGTGGCTGGCAAGGTATTAAGAGCTATAGATAGAGATACACTACTATTGTTACCTTAAGATTGTTCTAAAGGACCTTTGTATATATTTAAAATATTTATACAATGCCATTTAATGAAAAAAATAACCTTTTACTGATTGGTTTATTGATACTAGACATGATACTTACACGAAAGAACAGAAGTGTAAAGAGACACTGCTTTAGCTTTTAGTAAAAATTGTGCATGGAAATGTGCCACTTTGAAATGATTTGCTTTGTCTCCTACCCCCTCCAGAGGCAGAGTGCCATGGTGGGCAAAAGTTCTTTGGATGCAGACAGAATTGGTTCAACCCCTGCTCAACCATGAACTCTTTCTGCAGCCTTGGGCTCCTTCTGCCTTGCTTCTGGTTTGCTGCTGAATCTGCACCGGCTGGCATGCTCTTTGTTTTGAGCAAATGTTCGCTGAGTCCATCTTTCATAATGAGATAATAATTCCTACCCTGGAGTATTAGTGGGCTGATCAGAAATAATATATATGAACCCCTTGGAGCAGTGTCTGGTATGCAGTGTGGACCCTTGAGACATACCAGGTACCATATATAACTAGACGACAGAGAGAAGACTAAGAAATAAGAACCATCTAGGATTTTCTACTGGAGCAAACTCCTAACTCTCATTTGCTACTGGGCTTCACTTTAGAAATGTTAATGGAAATGGAGAATATGCAAATGTAACCTTTTCTCCATTAAAACTTGTCACATAGACCAACAATATTGTGACAAAATTCTCACTCTTATATGGACTCTCTGAGTTGCTAAAATTACAAGCGCTCCACTCAGAGCTAAATAGCAAACAGTTTGAAATCCGTTACTATGTTATGCTGGCACAGAAACCCGGGAGTTGATGCGCTGTCACGAGATTTTATCATGTTTACTTCTGCATTGAAAAGGGCCCCAGGGCCAGAGTCTTTGGGAATTCAAAATACGATTTTCAGCAAAGCTTCATGTCAGAGAAACATTGCTTCCTTTGATTCTTTATGTTGGAGGGGTATTGCCCACTTTGTAGCCTCAGTAATTTCCGTTGGGGCAGGGCTGCATGGACATTACTTAAAGATATGAAAATCTCCACCATTTAAAAATTTTGAACTCTAAGTTTTTTTTAAATGTTTATTTATTTTTGAGAGAGAGAGAGAGAGAGAGCGAGGAGATGAGGAGCAGAGAAAGAGGGAGACACAGAATCTGAAGCAGGCTCCAGGCTCTGAGCTGTCAGCACAGAGCTCAAGGTAGGGCTCAAACCCACCAACTGTGAGATCATGGCATGACCTGAAGTCAGACGCTTAACCAACAGAGCCACCCAGGTGTCCCCTAGCTTAAGGTTTTAAAGACCATATTGGCTTTAACTTTGGCATCTAGAGCCATGAGGTGAGCTGTTTGGTTTTTGATGTGGTCTTGTTAATAACATTGGGGGTGCATAAGAACGTTAGATAGGTGGGTAGTTTTATGATGAAACGGATGTATTTCAATTCTTGTTGATGAACAAGACCTTATCCAATGAGAAGCACATGGAAACGCCCGGGTCTTCGTCCTCACTCCGGGGCATTTTGCAGCCCAAACCAGAAACTGCCCTATGTGGCTTATCACATTTAAAAAACAAATCTTTGCTTTCATAGAAACAGCAGCATTGGAATTATGACTGTCTAGAAAACAAGCTTAACTGTTTCGTTTTTAGAAAGAAATGGCTCTCTCCAAGCTTTATGTTTTGGGAAAGTGTAATTCCCAAAACTGCATCATTAGCATTACTTTATGGAATCGTGATTTCTCGACCTGTCTTCTGATGGAGCAGCCGCTGTGCTCCTTATAGATGTGTTCTGCTCCCAGGGACTTGATGGCATCAGGGACCACCCAGCCAGCTCTTTCCTCCTGGGGACAATCCTCTTTTCATCTCAAATCTGCATTATTAATTACACCCTCTCTTTTCACAAAATGCTGAGGCAATTTGCACAGACCATATCATCTATGATGATATGATAAATGAAAAATCAAGCACAAAAAAGAGGGAGGATTCAAATGTTATGAGCGTAAGGTTGACGTACTTGCTTGTTTCAAGGTTGATGCTCTCCTTACAAGTAGCCCTGCCATCAGCAGAGAAATTAATAGGGGAGAAAAGGAGTATTCCTGTTAGTTAAATGAAAGCACAGAATCCCACCACTTCCTGCACTGGGAAATCAGGAAGGAAGAATCTGGAACTCTCTATACGTGTCCCAAGATCCTTGGCTGGTCTCTAGTTAGGATATCTCTGGTAGGTGGAATAATGGCCCCAAAGGTATGCCTCCAACCTGTTAATGTTACCTTATTTGACAAAACGGGCTTTGCATGGAAGAAGAAGGCAACATGCCACTGAAATAAGATCCTATGTTGTTGTCTTTCAAGACGGAGGAAGGGGCCATGAGCCAAGAGATGTAAGGAATACAGCTCTATAAGCTGGGACAGATAAGTGCAAGGAGTTTCTCCTAAAATGTCTGGAGACAGCATGGCCATAGGGACACGCTGATGATAGCCCAGCGAACCTGATTTCAGGTTTCTGGCTTTCTGAAGTATAAGAGAATAAATGTGTTACTGTAAGTCATCAACTTCGTGTTCATTTATAACAGCCACAGGAAACAAATGCACATATGGTCTTTTTAAGCCGTCAAGAGACCACCCCTTGGGAGAGACTGCACGGAGAGCAGAGGGAGCTGGTGGAATTATCCCAAGAGGCACCGCCTCCACCTCATGCCTCTGGGAATGCACCCTGTGATCGCGGATGATCAAGTCCACTCCTCTACCGATTTACTCCGACTTACCGACCACCTCTTGTCTGTCTATTTGAAACACCCACCTCTCTAAGCCGCAGCCTTCACCTCTCACTATATTCCTGCAGACCGCCTGGCTTCCTGCTGTGTCAGGTTCAGCTATAAACCACTCACTCCCCCAGCCAACGTTCACTGAGTGACCCCTGTGCGTCTCGCTACTGGAGATTCAGTACCGAACACAGCAAAAGTTCCTGTCCGTAGGGAGCTGCTTCCTAATGGTCGTTGGCAATTTATTATCAAGAAAGCAAAATACATTATTTGTCAGACAGTGTTAAGTGTATACTGCGTTGAATGGTGTCCCCTCAAAAATTCATGCCCACTTGGGACCTCAGAATGTAAGCTTATTTGAAATAGAGTCTTTACAGATGTAATTAAGGATCAAGATGAGATCTTCCTGGATGAGGATGGACCCTAAATCCAATGGCAGTGTCCTCATAAGATGCATAAAAGGACACAGAGAGACACAGAGAGGAGATAGCGATGTGCAGACAGAGGCAGAGACTGGAGTGATGTGGCCACAAGCCCGGGGATGCCAAAGACTGCCTGCAACCACCAGAAGCAAGGGGAGAGGCATGGAGGGTTTCTCCTTTAGAGCTTCTGGAAGGAACCAACTCTGCCGATGCCTTGACTAGACTTCTGATCTCCTGAACTGTTAGAGAATAAATCCCTGTTGTTTTAAGCCACCTCGTTTGTCGTATTTTGTTACAGCCGCCACAGGAAACTAACATAGGTGTAACGGAATAAGGCAGACATAGGCAACATGAGTGTGTGTGTGTGTGTGTGTGTGTGTGCGCACACACACACACGTGGGTGCACACACGTGCTATACAGGGGTTGTTATTGTAAACTCTGTGGCTATGGAAGACGTCCCTGAGAAGGTGACCCTGCAGCACAGACCTAAAGGTGCACGGTGGAAGGAATGTTCCAGAAGGGAAGAGCAGTGACAAGAGAGTGAGGAGGAATGTGCTTAATTAGCACATCAGGCAAGTGGGGAGAAGGCCAGTGAGTGAAGTGGCATGGGTCCTGGGGCCACGTGTAGAGAGGCGGCAGGGGCCTGGATCACACAGGATTCCTCAGTCACGGTAGGCCTCCAGACTCTGCTCTGCGAGATACAAGGAGCTCCGGAATGTTGTGATCTGATTCACGTTTCTGGAGAATCACTTTGACAGTGGGTACTTGGATGTATACGTCTGTCAACAGTCGGAAACTGCAAGCCTAAAACGGTGCGTTTATGGCCTGTAAATTACGCCTTGATGGAGCAGAGTTTCCGAAATGTCCCTCTGGATGCAGCATTGAGAACAGACTCTAGGGGACAGGATGGAGCAGGAAATAGTTCAGTGGCTCCTGTGGAGGACCCTGGCCAAGGTGACAGTGCTGAGTGTGCAGGGGGTGAGGATGCTTGCTGCAGGTGGAGCCGGGGTGCACACAGAGTGTGAAGGCAAGAGACGGCCCGTGGATTGCCCTGATCGGCCCTCCGCCCACCCCGTGCTCGCGCTCACGTATGATTCCTGTTGCCTCAGCGACACACCTTGCCTGCGGACAACAGGGTGGGCTGGCCAGGCTAGGACCCACTTTGGGGGGCTGGCATCTATTATTTTAGAACGAGGAGGAGTGGTTTCAACTAGCAAGTTTTCTACTGGCTGCTGAAGTGGAGAAACAGCAAAATAATGAGAAAATTGCTCATTTCCCAACTATTACAGGTACTGGGCGCCTTAAATAAATCTTAGCCAAGCAAAGGGCTTTTACTCGGAGTTCAATTTATTGGAAATCAAAGGGGGGAAACTAACATAAAATGATTAGCAAAAATTTACGCTACTATTTATCATTTTTAATCTCATGTATTTTAAGTACCAGTGAATTTCTGCTTCTACCAAGGGCTTAAATATTCTAAAAGTCCATTAGGTTGCAAATAATATAATCAATTCTATGGTAATACCTATTCAGTCTCACTAAAATTTAGAATACTGGTTTTTATCTATTAATACAACTAGACATTTTCCATAAAATAGGTTCCACAAGGAAAAATCAAATTCATACATATAAGCGTTTAATTGTCCTGGAAATTCTAAAAGGCTGTGCTTGGTGGTAGTACCAGGAAACAAAGGACAAATAGTGCCCATAAACTTTTCCGTGTAAGCCATAATGACTTTATGGAAAATGTTTGTATTCTACGACTGCATACCCACTTTAAAATTAACAGTCCGTGATGCTTAGAAAAATCTGGACCTGCGAACGTCCAGTGGGAACAGAAGGAAGGATCTGACACCCAAGACCCATGAGAGAGGTCCATGATTGTAGGATGTTAATGCAATAGTTTTTCCTTTGTCAGCATTGGCAGAGACCAGGATTTTGCCTCAGAATTAGATTAGGTATTTGAGAAAAAGCCACAAAGGCCTTGATCACCCTCAAAAAGTTTTATTATATGTGTGTGTATTAAAGGAAAAGTAATATTAAATACTATTAAAAATGGCCTCAAAACGTACTATGTATAAATTATAGAATGGAGCACACTTTCTTTTTTTTTTTTAATATTTTTATTTATTTCTAGGAGAGAGAGAGAGAGCAGGGGAGGGTCAGAGAGAGAGGGAGATACAGACTCTGAAATAGGCTCCAGGCTCTGAGCTGACAGTCAGCACAGAGCCCGACGCGGGGCTCGAACCCACGAACCGCGAGATCATGACCCAAGCGAAAGTCGGACGCTTAACCGACTAAGCCACCCAGGCGCCCCTGGAGTGCACTTTCTTATAAACTAAATAACGATATCTTCTGATAGTTCTCTGTGAAAGAAATTTTTTAAAAAGAGCTTCTTTAATAAGATTCTGTTTACCAACACTTCTGAACCTCTCAGAAAAGCCATAATGACATGGGTAAATGCATCCTAGAAGCAAGAACCCATGTCCAAAGATTGCATGCTGGCCTCCAGGTTTCTGGAAGCAAGAACCCTCCCCATGGCCCCTGTCACAGTGTCTTTAGAATGTCAGCTCTGAGGATATACTTGGGGGGTGACTGCTAAGCAGAGTCCAGGGGTATCCAGTGACGCCCATTGTTGATTTTGGGCCTGGGAATGTTAGTAGCATGTTTCACACACACGATTTCATGTCTGTCACCTCATGTCAGTCTTCCAAAGAATGACAACTCAACGTATTTCAGAGAACCCTGAACAGAAAGATTCCCCTTAAGGAAGATCTTACTAGAATCTAACAAAATTTGGTCCAGAAGAGGTACCAAGTGAGAAAGGTGTTTGAAGATATTCTTTACAATGAAGTAACAAATCCTCTGAAAATAGCACCCATGCATGGTCTCCTTCCAGGAGTATTTGAGAGGGCTTTTTAGGAAGCAAGACAAGTTCTAGGTCCTGGGGATACAAATATTGAGTCCTGACCTCAAACTACTTATACTTTAGCAGAGAAGACAACTATAAATAAGCAATGACTGTACATTGAATAAAACGTATTCAAAAAATACCAGACCTATATTTAAAGGCCATCTAGTTGCCTCTTTCCCTTTCGGCAGTGCTGGACTCAAATCAGGCCAAAGGATGGCAGAAATAATTATTACTAACATTATGAAATAATTATACCATCATGAAAAATCATAAAAGTGGCTTAGTATTTCCACAATTTGTACATCCGCATTTTGATTTGCTTTTCTTTACATTTTAGGATGGGAGGGTCCTTTAGCTAGCATTTCCCTTTGTTTATTGTGAGGCTGAGAAACTCAGGTCTGATTGTTCAGTGCCCTGACTGAGGTCACAAGTAAGTTGGTGCATGGAACCTGGGGGTCAATTGTTAAGGTTCAAAGCTTGTTCAAAGTTACGTTCAGCCAAGCTGTCTCCTCCCCAAGTCTGTGCCGCAAACCTAGTTCCAAACCTGCAACTCCAGTTCCAAACCTTGGTTTTTGCCTCTGAACTGTAGTGGGCGATAATGTGGGAGCAGAGTTACCTACTAGAAAAAGCATCTTATGTAAGAAGGAAAAAGAACACTTATTCGAATTGTCTTATGGATTAATTTCCTGATAAGAAATTAATGTGCTATATAAGACGGTGGTACTCAGGAAGGGTAAACTTTTTTAATTAAAAAAATATTTTTTAAGTAATCTCTACACGCAATGTGGGGCTTGAACTCACAGTCCCAAGATCAAGAGTCACATGCTCTACAGACCGAGCCAGCCACGTGCCCCAGGATGGGTCAATTTTAAAAAGCATGTTGCTAGCCATGTCAACGCAATCCAACCACGTGCATCAGGTCACATCTGTGGTTGTACAACATGGGTCTTATCGCCCCTAAACCAGACAGGACCCCCCCTGCCCCGCCCCGCCACGGGACTGCAGGGTATTTCAGTAAGATGGTGTTACAGCCGATTTCTAGCAGCTGGGTTTGTGTTAGGGGCTTTGGGGGCAGGGTCTGGTCCTGGATTGGCTGTTGCCAAGACGTAACTCACTATCTTAAAGATTCTTAAAGATTTAGAAGGACAGAAGACAAAGCAAGGCTCCAACTGCAATTGGTGAAGAAAGAGGAGTCATCCAAATTTGCCTGGACAGGTGGCTGTTTCCATCAGTGATGTGGACAACATTCACGTTTGGTCAGTGTTCAGACATGATGAGGGAGGGGTCTTGATTTTGTCTTGATCTGTCATCGTCAGGGTGGCCTTGTGTGATGCTGATGTTCTGTGAAATTGTTTCTGCTCAAAGGAACACCAGGCTCTGCTCTTCTCTTACTTGGCCCCCAGGCCTGGGGCTGCCCTGTTAGGGGAGGCCCAGGGGATATCAGAAAGGGAAGGGAAGATACCAGAGATCAATATTCCATTCTCTGTCTGGAGAAGTGGCATTCTGGGGGCTGAAGTGGTGCTGTTAAGCTCTGTCAACATGACATCAGAACCACAAGTGGGAAGGGGAGGGAAAGGAAGGGAAGAGAAGGTAATAAGGGAAGGGGAGGGAAGGGGCCAGTTGCTTTGTCCCCATGAAGCCACATTCTGTCTACCTCTTTGTTTTTTTGTATACTTGGCTGCTTATTTTAAAATCTGAGAGACAGCCGAACTCTAATTGTAAGTGCTCGAATGTAAGTACTGATGAACGACTTCGGGGCTTACATCTCCCAGCATTTTTCTGCTGTTGTTATTGAAACGTATCAGAAATGGGAGGAAAACTTTTGGGTGTAGTTGCTCTTTAGCTGCTAGAAAAGGAAAACAAACAAGGAAGCAAAGAACTATAAACACTCAGTCGCTCGTGCCTACATCAAAAACCTACCCCAACACACCTAGCAAGGTTTGCTGCCATTTGCCCTTAAAGGAAGTATAAAGAAGCTATGAAGGTGTGAGCACAGTCTTAATACTAGAAAAAGAGAACTACGGTGTCCAAGTGGCCATTCACAATTATTTCTCATACTGGACATTAGATGCAGAGGAATTCCATGTGCAGGCATTTCCTTTTATCCTATTTCACATCACTTGTGTGCCTGGATGTTTCTAAATATGTATACATACACACCCCTCATTTTGAATAAGATAATGAGCAGTGGATATTTATTAGTAATCCTTGCAGATCATCAGTGAAAGGGGTAAGGCAGGCCAGCTGTATACCATTATTCTGGGAGATTCCGTATCTATGCAACTGAAAGTATTAGCAAGCTTCTTTTTAAAGTGCCATCATAAAAAAAGGAAGGTATTCATTTCCAGATAACAATGTCCCATTACCTTTAATTTCTACCCATTGATAAAGTCTTAGACTCGGCTTTTATTACCTCAGTGTCCGCCTAACTCTTAGTAGAATGGCTGTGATTAATTTGAAAATTAATTGAAAAGTTTGCAATGAGTTTCAAGATACTTTCCGTTATTGCTGCCATAGAATTTTCTAATTTAGAACGGGCAGGATGGCCAACAGGGCTCATGGATTCCGTTTGATTACAGGAGAAAAGAGCAAGTGGCAGATAAGTATAGCTTTATTTATGCAAATAATAAAAGCTCCCATTTCTTTTATCTTTTTCACTAATTAAGAATTATGATTTCTTCATTAAGCATTTCTTTATTCACTAGAAGAACAGTTTAAGTTCCATCCACAGCTGTGAACTGAAGCCACAGGGAAACAAATCACTTGGATCTTGAAGAATGCTAATTTAATATCTAATTGTTGAACACATTTGGTTTTTCTTTGTGGGAAGTGACCAGATACAAAAACTAGGCAGAGCTTGACTTTATACAGCTGCAGAGGTTTCCCAATTTTATTGGCTCATGGGGTTCTCTGTCAGTTTTTCATGGTGTCCCTGGGCCAGAACAATTGACCGACAGCTCCATTTATTACGTCGCCGAATGGGAACAACTTCAGAATTGTCTATGTCCTAACAAGATAGTGCCTTTGGGGTGCGGCTCCGCTTCTCCAACTGCAGCATCAGACACTTCTGCCTCCTCATTTTCACATGGTGCTTGCTTTCTATGCCAGAAATTTCTGAAAATCCGCGTCTGCGAGTTTATGATGTCATCAAAAGGAATGTGACACAACTGAATTTTGAAAGTGAACTAACACAGCTCATGCTTCTCCTGGTGTTCGACGGATGTTTTGTTTCTCTTGAAAACTTAAATTATCCTGAGGCTCCCCTCTGAGTTTGCCGTGCTGAACGTGGCTGGGGAACAGCGGTAAAGGAATGGCCCTTCCCATCGCTGTGACCTAAACCTAAATGAAGAATTTTTGCATAATAAACAATTGCTGGGGGGTGGGGAAATGATACTTATTGGAATATAAAGTTTATCTTGCAAGATTTAAATTTAGAATTTCAGTGAAGTGACGCACGAGTTAAGTTCAATGAACATAAACATGCGTCATTTGGGAAAATGTTCTTACTACTTTGTAACAGGTTTTCCTTTTGTAAATTGTTTTAAAATGTATTATTTTAGGACTTTTAAAGACATAAATTCCAGTGTTCCCTAATGTTTTGCTATGTATTTAAAAAATGCTGACAAGAGAATTTGGAGAAGATACCAACATTTAAACTTGCCATCTCTTTCTCTTTCTCTCTCTTTTTTACCTTCGTAAGAGTAAAGTACAATGGGATGCGATGTTCATGAAAAAAAAATACTGCTTTGGTGGCAATGCTGTTGCTGAAAACACTTATATTCAGCGTGTCCTACACTGTCTGAGATTATTGTTGAAGTTCTCATTCTTAAACTTGATTTCAAGAGACCTTCACACTCATTTCCAGCCTTTTCTCCAGAGTTTTGTTGGGCTCTGTGGACTCAGACTACAGAAAGGGAGGTCACGTGAGAAAACACGGGAGCCACAGAAAGCAAATGAGCTCAGTGAACTGAAGACTGTTGTCGGATGAACGTAGCGGGTACTCTTTCTAGATTTAACTGCACTGGAGTGATCAGAGGCTGTATAGAGATACTACTTTATCCACTACCTCTCGAGAGAATGATAGATTTAATAATCAGGGAGAATATCTCCTTACATAATATGACTCCACAGTAAGCACTGACATGCCCTTTGTTTGTACAAGTAGAACTCAACGTACTAAGAGCTCCCATTTATTGAGCGAGTCCTATGTGCTAGCAACTGCTCTAGGCACCTTACCCACCTCATCCCTCCTTCCCATCAGAGCGGTACCATCAGAACCCCGATTTTATAGATGCAGCAGCTGTGGCAGGGAAAGCTTTAGCAATTTGCCTGAGATCCCAGGGACCATCAAGTGATAGAGGCAGAATTAAAATTTAGGTAGACCCACCCTCCTTACCAAGATGCTGCAGTCTCTAACCAAACAGTTTCCATTTTAAATTTTACAAAAAACCAGAAGTTAGGATGCATGTCTGTCTCTCGGAGATTTCGTTAGAAGAAAGTAAAATTCATTTAATTTAGGACTAACTCCATGTCCATTATGTATTTTTCAATGGTAATTGCTTTCTGTTTTTAAATCAAGACTTGCATAATTTTAAAATAATCAGTAACACACACAGGCATTTTATGCCATTGACTTTTATAAAGCAAAATATTTCATGTTTAAGCAAAGTCCATTTACAACTTTAGGCCATCTAACTGTAAGGATTCCAGGACCCAGAGTCAGGGGGTGGGATGGAAAAGGAGAGGTCTTACTCAGAGAAAGATAGGTGCTCTCAACCATTCTTTAAATGTTTATTTATTTATTTATTTTGAGAGAGAGAGAGAGAGGGAGAGAGAGAATCCAAGCAGGCTCCACTAGGTCAGCAGCACAAAGCCGCACATGGAGCTTGATCCCACAGACCACAAGATCTGAGTGGAAAATCAAGAGTCCAATGGCCCCCTAACTGGTCCACCCAGGCTCCCTTCAACCAGTTCCTAAACACAACCCCTTACTTTTCTTTTATGTCCTGTTCTCTAAATTGTACTTGGTCCCACACTGGGCCCATTTCTCCAAATTCCTTCCTAATTCATTATGTTCTGCATTTCTCTGGCTCTTGCCAGTCACATGGTATTCATTCAATTAATGATTATGATGTCAAGTACAATCGGCCGTCTGGAGGTTTATGTCTATAGAGATTTATGCTGTTTGAGGTATAATAAATAACACTTTCCAGACATAAAACATTTTCCTAATTTGTATTATTCTACTACATTTAGTGTTTTCCTGTTTTAAATTTTCCATAGGGGTTGGCCATGCCAATCAAAATCTGCTGGTTGGAATTAAAAACAGATATTTTCTTTAAACAAGGTCTGATAATAAAATACGTATCTTTCTGTCTCTTCAGTACATTCATTTATTTGTATTTATGGGTATATTATCTTGTCCCCAAACTATTTAGTATTTCTATCAAAATCTCCTACTATGAGCAGCAAAATGCCTCTAATTAATGGATTCATAAAATGATGCATGTATAAACCTAATAAGCTAAAATCTTGACTGGGTTTTTTAAATTTACATAAATCATCCAACTTTAATATTCAAAGTGATAAGCCTTAGTAGTTGCTCAATAAGTGTTAGTGGTCAATTAAGTCTTCTTCCCCATGACTCCGGAAGGCAGGGCCTATGATTAGCTCTACTTTATAGATAAAGAGACTGAGGTTCAGAGAGCTTGAGAGACTTGCCCAATTTTTTTTAAGTTTATGTATTTATTTGGGGAGAGAGAGAGAGCACGTGCGCAAGGAGGAGCAGAGAGAGAGCAAGCAAGAAGGAGCAGAGAGAGAGAATCCCAAGCAGTCTCTGTGCTGTCAATGCAGAGCCTGACCTGGAGCGTTCATCAACCATGAGATTGTGACCTGAGCTGAAATCGAGAGTCAAACCCTTAACTGACGGAGCCACCCAGGCGCCCTCCCAATTTGTTGAAAGGAAGCCCGAGAACCACCTTGACTTTCAATGAGTCTATAGCCTGTGCTTGTTGCATGAAGCAGAGCCCACCCCATCTACAGCTGTGGTCCTCAGGGATGGTTAAGGAAGGGGAAATCTGTGTGGGCACAAAGGAGGAATTTAATCACACGTAGTGCAAAGGACACTGTCTTCTTTGGCATAACAGAACGGAGCACACTCAAATTTTCTCATGCTCTTCAGAGAGTGTTTGACTTCCATTTGATTAAGCATCAGAGGTCCGGACTGTGCTCAGAGGCAGAATCTGCAGGAAGGTTTTTATCCACTAAAGTCACGAGAAATGTGTATTTCCTCAAGTTATGAAAACATTCATATCCACATTCTATGCAGGTGGATACAAAAATAAGAAAGAAGGCTTGGTCTAGATGTTTTTTTTTTTTTTTTATGTTTTATTTATTTCTAGGAGAGAGAGAGAGACAGTGTGAGCAGGGGAGGGTCAGAGAGAGAGGGAGTCACAGACTGAAACAGGCTCCAGGCTCTGAGCTGGCAGTCAGCACAGAGCCCGACGCGGGGCTCGAACCCATGAACCGCGAGATCATGACCTAAGCGAAAGTCGGACGCTTAACCGACTAAGCCACCCAGGCGCCCCCTTTTTGTTTTTTTTAATTTTTTTTTATGTTTTATTTAGGTCTAGATGTTTTTTACCTTCAAGTAGAAGTCTGTAATTTCTATAAAATATTTCCTGAGTTAGGAAAACCCTTTACAGGTTTGAGAAGTAATTTTAATTGGTTGAAATATTACACACATTTGGATAGTCTGGATATAACCTGCGTAAGGCACTAACTTTAGGTGAGAAACACTGCCAGTTCAGCTGAGTATCTTCATTTCCCAGAGCGAAGTCCAGTGGCTTGGGTAGTTGTTGTTACTTAAAATTTGTATTCTCGACGATGCCAGAGCTAGACGTTTGTGGGTAAGTTTTAAACACCTTTTCTTCATCTCCTATTCTATACGTGTAGAAAAACTCACAGAATTTTTCTAAATGTGCCTTGACTGATTTATGTTCTGAGTCTCTCAAATATCTGAGATTTCAAGTTTACTACCTATTGTTGATTTAATACAGCCTTGATGGTTAAATAGAAGAGAGGAAAGAATCCTGAATTAGCAATGGGGCTGGGGTGGGGTGGGGGGCGTGAAAGGAAACTTTACTTTCTGGAGAATGAGCCACCCCAACTGCAGCGGGGCTCCCAGGCTCCTTTCTGCTACAGTTGGGTTTCCTCTTCTTCTTTTAGAACATCTTTCCCAGAAAGGCGAATTTGTATTTGCAGGTTTCACACACAACCCAACCAGAACTTTAAGCAGAAAGCGTGTGACAATCATCTTTGGATCCCGGCATTTTCCATGTTTGTTGAGCAGCTGGGGACGCCTCAAATATTTTGGGGAAAAGACTCTTAGAGCTAAAATCACCCTATGATAACATAAAGAAAAATTCAGTCTTGTCTCATTTTCTCTGAAACGCTAAATCCACAGAGTTGCCGTGAACATCAAGGTTACCCAGTCTAGTAGGATGCTGATGAAGGGGAGGATGGGCATTGTTACCTTGGGGGAAAACAAATATTTATAAGGGACTGCTCCTTCAATAGCTATTAGGAAATAACGCCGCCAATAAGAGAATGTTATGTAAGCTCCTCCCCCTCTCCCACCACGCCCAGTGACACCAGACAGGAGAACTGTGAACTCATTTTCCAAAGCAGTCCGTTGCTGGAGCCACGGTCCACAGGCTTATTATTTCTTGTTATGAAAACTGTGATATTTCCCAATGGGCTCCCTCTAGTCGGGAAAAATCCCCACCCCCACCTTATCCTGCACAAAAAACACTGCTGCAAGGTTCCAAAGCAAACCAGAATATCTTACTGGCCTTCTAGAAATTCTCCACTTGTACTCCGTCATGCACAGTCCTGTGCTCCAGAACAGCCCCGTACGCTGGCCCCTGCCTTTTCCCTCAGCACCGTGTGCAGGTCCCTATGTGGGCTGGCAGTCTACCTTTCTCCATTACTAACGTGGGCCATTTCCCACCTGCTGGGAAATGCAATTCTGCTCGAGAATTAAGACCTGCAAAAGCTCCTTCCTGATGACTAAGTAGTTGATAATATCCACAGGTGATACTGGCATGTTAACACAGAGACTTAAGGTCTCCTCTGCGGGGCACACCACTCCTGAGGAGATGCGAATTCATGGCACTATGGACATTTCCCAGGCTTCTTTCGTGTCGGGCAAGCAGAACTTGTAGTGTTTGTCCCACTGAAATTTCACACTTATCTGTTTAATTGGTTCATGGCGTTTTTTTCCACTGGGGAAGTAAACTCCAGTGGGCAGGCATCACACCATTTTTCTCATTGCATTGTTCCTGGTGCCTAGCACACTGGCTTACATACAGTCAGGTGCACAGTGAACAAATGAAATTATGCCAGGATAAACACACCTCAAAGATAAAAACAATAACAATGATAGAATGCAATACTGTATATGCAAATATCACGTAAGTGCTAACTTAACTGTTACTTGCTGGCTAGCCTGCCATACCTTCCTGAGCTCATTCATTCACTCATTTGTTCACTGAGTTTTTCCTGAATGTCCATGAACTATAGCGAATAACGTAGGATCCCTGGCCCTAGATGCTTCCATCTGGGAAGTTGAGGATGGAGCTAAGAGGAAGAAGACACATGAGTAAGGCCGAGTCTTTCAAACCCAGGACTATGGATATTTTGGAGACTTCTTGGTTGGGAAAGGGGGGTGGGTTTCCTAACATTGTAAGATATTTAGTGATATCTCTGACCTCTAATCACTAGATACCAATAGCACCCCCTTCAGTTGTGACAACCCAAAATATCTCCAGATATTGCTAAGTATCTCCGGAGGGGGGTGGGTGGGAAGGGGGGCAAAACCACCCCCCTGTTGAGAACTACTGGTTTAGGGAATATTTCCGATGGTGCCCGACAAAGATCATAGGAAATGAATCGTCTTTGGTCATATTACATGGGCCTCTGTTGACTCCCTCCTGATAATGTTACCAAAAGGCAGAGTAGATTTCCTTTAGCGGATGCTAGTGAGTTCTGGTCTAGAACAGTGAGCATGAAGGAAAGGGTGGAGAGGACGTATGCTTGACACGTCTTGTTACCTGGGCTTCACGCACCTAAGTGAATGAATGGCTGTCGGCCCAGCATGAGGCACGAAGGACCACCTGTGACCAGTTGGCGGGCAGAGTGGGGACATTCCAGGAGTTATTAGCGTGTGCCCCCCACCCCCCCACCGTGGGAGCCTGCCGCTGACAGGCCCTATACGGTGCGTCATTCCTTCTTCGTGTTCGATCAAACTGTTGTGAGAACGGATGACTATTTTATGCTGGTTTCTTACACGTAGCTCTGCAGTCTGAGCACATATTTGCAAGAAGAGGTATCTGGGAATCCCTGCGCTCGATAACTCTTCTCACGTACTGTAACATCTTCGTCATTCTCCTATTACCCTGCCAGACGCTCTTCTGTCAAAGAATAGAGCTGGTGCGGTATTTTCAGTCGTTATATTCCTGGGGTGAATAATGCTTCTCCACTGATCTGGTGTCTCCATCAAACTTAGATTTCACTGAAAGGCAGATGCTTTCAGGGCTGCTTCCACGAGCCCCGCGACGGCAGGAGGCCAGCCTCATACCTCAGGCTTAATAGATTTCCTCTAATAAACCCTAGACATCAGAGCAGTGCAAAACTCTTCCCATCAGGGAAGCGGGCATATGCTGCATTGTAACGAGGTCTGCAGGCGACGCCGGCGACAGACAGGCAGCGCACAGGGGCTGGAGAGCTGGCAGAGCCGCGCGCATGTGGACGGGCTGGCTTGGCCCCTGTCTCCTCTTTCTCCCCAGAAACACAGTGGCTTCCATCTGGCTGCCCAGAAACCCTTTAAGATGTTAACTTGTCAACACAGCACAACAAACGAATGTTCAGGTATCGGCTGGGTGGGCCCATGATTCAAGGTCACACAGGAAATTCTTAAAGAAGCTGAAAAAGACTTGCGTGTTCCAATTCCTCCCCCTCAAGGAAGGGAATCTGTTCCTCGCTAACTCCTTACGTAAATAAAATGGCTCAATCCTGGGACATTTCACTTCATCTGCTGCGCACACACACACAGTGTTCTTTTTTTTTTTAATTGAAGAGTTTACAAAAGCCATTAAGTTGTTGCCTCAGCTTTGGAGCTAGTCAGTGCATCTGAGATACAGGGTACAGTAAGAAGGACAGTGCATCGTGATCAAGACAAAGACAAAGATCAAGGCTTCTAAAGTTTGGGAAATTAAAAACAAAACAAAACAAAAAAAGAACCCCAAGAGTTGTAGGTCATATTTAAAAACTTTCCTATTTGGGGCGCCTCGGTGGCTCAGTTGGTTAAGCGTCCGGCTTCAGCTCAGGTCATGATCTCATGGTTCGTGGGTTCGAGCCCCACGTCGGGCTCTGTGCTGACAGCCAGGTCAGAGCCTGGAGCCTGTTTCAGATTCTGTGTCTCTCTCTCTCTCTGACCCTCCCCTGCTCACGCTCTCTCTCTCTCTCTCTCTCTCTCTCAGAAATAAATAAAACATTAAAAAAATTTTTTTAAATAAAAATAAAAAAATAAAAACCTTCCTATTTTTATATTTCATAAAGTTTTGGCCAAGGTATAGTTAAACAGAAACATTCTGCACATCTATTCTTTTCTTTTGCTTCTGATTTCCCTCTGCGTACAGAAGATCTGCCAAGGAGAAGAATCTTGTATCTCTCTCCTGCCATTGAGGTATCACCATTATATGGACCAGCATGTCCTTTTTATAGACACTATAATGGCTACTTTTACATCTACATGTCTACAGGTAAACTTGGTTTCACATGTCAACTTGGTTAGGTGACAGTACCCAGTTATTGAATCAAACACCAATCTAAGTGTTGCCTTGAAGGTTCTGTGTAGATGTGGTTAACATTGACAACTGACTGACTTTAGGTCAACTTCAGATTACCTTCCATAGTAAGTGGGCCGCCTCCAATCAATCAGAAGTAAGCCCGTAAGAGTACATCTGAGGTTTCCAAAAGAAATTCTCAGAGCTGCAGTATCAACCCCTGCCTGAGATTCTAGCCTACACGCCTGTCCTACAGTTTTAAGACTTGCTAATCCCCACAATCACACGAGGCAATTTCTGAAAATCTCTTCTTAGTGTGCATATATATATGTGTATATATACATATATATATATATATATATGTATATATACACACACACACACACACATATACCTATACACAAACTTACATATACAAATGTAATATATATATCCTATATTATGTATATTTTTTTTGTTTGTTTGTTTTTTTTACAAATAGTTTATTGTCAAATTAGTTTCCACATAACACTCAGTGCTCATCCCCAAAGTGCCCTCCTCCATGCCCACCC